>NW_026889772.1:13970000-14570000 GCF_033153115.1 Saccostrea echinata | reverse complement strand
GTTCTTTAAATCACATTTTTATACATACTTGCAAACAGACAGGATGTTAGATTAATGTTCCACACCCAGCTCTCTCCTCCTAGTTTCTTGTAGGTATTGGTGGCTACATATCCTGCTATACCTGGAATTAAAAAAAAAACTTTATACAGAATCTAATCTAAATATGAAATGAAAACTAGAGGTACTGTGAGCACCAAGCTCACAAAATGATATCCCCGCTCCCATATGAGTATAATAGTAAAGTCCATTTTTTGCTATGGGAAAGCCCAAATATCTGTCTAATCAAAACATTAAGTAGGAGTTGCATAATGGCACTATGTAACATGTAATAAAGATTCTGTGAAAGTATAAGATTTTATTCAGTGGTATGGGTACCCCTGATAGTCATACATGTTTTATAAAAAGAATGGCAGTGTTGATGTTTTGCCAAAACCCAAAATATATGTCTGATAAAGAAGTGAAATAGGAGATTCACAATAGCACTATGTAACAAAGATTCTATGAAAGTCTCACTAAATTTTATTCAGTGATATAGGAGGAATTGCGGATAAGAGATGGGTACCCCTAAGTGTTATGGATGTACGGAAGGACTGATATATACCCCATCACTATATTCCTCTCTCTTTTCAAGTCAGGGGTATAATAAAATATAATTTAAATTTTACAAATGTAAAATTATTCAACATAATTACTATTTAAATTGGGAAGTTGTATATTCTTAATTCATATTTTAAAACAATGAAAACATGTAAATTAAAAATGGCCACGGATGACAGGTGGTTTTGCACATGAAAAAAGGAGTTAATTAAATTAGCCTATATACTAGACATAGAATAGGTGATGTACTTGCTTTACAGTCATATGGAATAAAATTTGTACTGCTGGAATGACACAAAAATAAGATTTATTTTAGGCCTAAAAAATTAATAACTTGGTTTTCAGGCCAGTTTTCTCAAAAATAAATGTGGGAGGGTGGCTTTCCCCCCCCCCCCCCCCCCCCCCCCCCCATTTTTACCTCATAAAAAAAAACAGACAGGAGATTTTTGATTTTTTTTTTAATTTCAAAACTAGCAACTTTTCAACAATAGTGCTTCAATATTGAGTGTAGAAATCAGGATCATTTATTTCATGCTTCTTTCTCTTTTCTCTTTCATTTTCTACATTCTGATGATTTGTGAGATGAAATGATGGCATTCTAACAACCATGCAGTCATATGTTAAACTTACAGAACTTGACACCACCTTTAGTGATGCATGTAGTCAATTGCTTATGTATCACAACTAATCCAAGAGTGTTTCAGCACTATAAATAGCGCTTATGATTTTATTTGTCAAATTTATCAGTTTTTGGTTTACCCACACTAAATGAAATCAGCAAATCTTGCTGAAGCTTTTCTGGAAATGTCCAAGTTCCGAGGTTGAGAGAGCCGTCATTGATAGCATTATTGAGTTCTAGCATGGAACAACCCTCAGAAACCCCCACTATGTGCCATGGAAATATTACAGTCATTTGCACTGAAATCAATGCAATCATGACCAAACTTAATCTTGACGCCTTAACCTGTTAACTCGACAGCGATATTTGTGATTTTTAACTAGGCCACTACTGTAGATTCCTTATTTTTCACGAGTACTTATTATCGCGAAATGGCTCTTAAGCATCAAATCCCGAGAACAATAATTCACGAGTAGACAGTTCATCAAGAGATTTTACATTGATTTCAGCACCATAAAAATAAAACTGAGTAATTTTATTTCACGAGTGGTGCTTCTCGCAAAATTACACGATAATTAATTCCTCATGTATATTTAAGAATCTACAGTAGTCTGGATCATCTTGATGTTTGTCAAATGTTTTAATGATGAGAGTATCTAAAATGCCGCTGAGGATGCCAGATTTTTTTTTGCACCGTACAAGCGTTTGATAGAAATTTTATTTTTAATTATTCATTTGAGGATAAAAATGGGTAATAAGCATTGTTAAATGAGATGC
This sequence comes from Saccostrea echinata, assembly GCF_033153115.1. Taxonomy (NCBI): domain Eukaryota; kingdom Metazoa; phylum Mollusca; class Bivalvia; order Ostreida; family Ostreidae; genus Saccostrea; species Saccostrea echinata. Next base: position 14,568,007 of record NW_026889772.1, on the reverse strand, counting down.
GGGCGGGTCTGAAAACCAAGTAATTAATTTTTTAAAGCCATAAGGTACACCTGTCAGTGACTTTGCTATGCCAATATCAGTGTTCTTATTTAATCTGTTGTATTTATTATACCCCGGCTTGAAAAGCAGGGGGTGTATAGTGATAGAGGTGTCTGTCCATCTGTCAGTATGTCCTAAGCTTTGGGGTACCAATCTCTTACATATACCTGCAATTCCTCTTATACCACTGAAAAAAATTTAAGGACACTTTCACAGAAATATTAGAACTTTAATATCTCAAACACAGCAAGCAGTTTTAGTTGAAAGTGGTTCAGCTGTTGAAAACACAAGAGTTTACAGAATACTGACAAATACGCAGACAAACAGATGGACCATGATTGGACAATTAAGGAGGAGAAGAACCTTGAGCTGAAAAAATACTTGTCATTCAATTTTTTTCATATTTTGTATATTTCTAATTAAGTATGTCCCACATATCTTAAAGCAGTTAAATCATTAGGTTTCTTACCTTATTTTGGAGATATTGATTGACAAATACTATGCCCTACAGTATCTAAGTGGAGTTTTAATTCTCCATGTTTCCGGGCGCATTACTCTGTCCATAATGGGATTTTTTAAGCATACATAAAAAATATCAAAGTGGACATGTATCTTTTAAAATATTTCAGAGTATAACTAGGATTTAAAATTTGAAAAAAGCAAGTTTTGTCTATCACACTGCATCTGGATAGGGAAAATAACGCACTTTTTAAGACAACTTAAACAATAAAAAACGTAATTTACAAAAAATTCTATCATTCAATATTTTTTAATTTACGTTGAAATGCAAATCCTTCAAATTATTGATTAACTGTAAAAGTTTCGAATGATGAAGCTGACCTCATTATTTCACAGGACATCGTTGAAGAGGACATAAGCATGACAAAAACGTGGCATGTTACATTTCTCGAGTACGGGAAAAACCAACTATGACGTCACACGTAAGCTAAATAAGCAAAATAAGATATACCTACATAAGATTTCTGTCATCAGCCATGCAAAAATAATTTTTGTGTTCCCCGTTTCTCAAAATATTTCATCATATACTGATTATGACCTGTTTTTACATAATAATACCGCCCCTCTGTTCACCGAGTATGATCTTGCTGTACTAACAAATCATGTATGACGTCACCGACTTGTTGGACGTGCAGTTTAGGGAAACAGAGGAGTGGATCAATCTTTTTCATAATTTGTTAATGTTTACAAGAATGTTAAAACTTTTTTATTTTTTTATATACCGGTAAGATGGTAATTAAAGTTAAAAAATTGTCAAAAAATTATACAAGAACTGATGCTTTACACGTTTTGCGCTTATATAAATGGAGACTATGACGTAGTTAAACAGAGTCATGTGACCATGTGTCCTTCATCCCCTTAAATTCTGATCAGAAAAGCTTTAGGATTCCACTCAAGTGAATTATTAAGACTTACAGGAAGTGAAGGCATATAGGACAATTCCAGCTGAGTTGATAGCCCCATGTCTGTGGACATTGAACATGCCAAGAACAGCCATCAGCATTATTCCAGTGGCCAAAGCTAAAAACTGGCTCCCTACACCTGAAAAAAAAAGACGTAAAACAGAGTTTTATTCATTTGTCATCTGGATCAAAGCTCCTTTTCACCTCTGAATTAGTGTATATGTATAATATACTCATTCAAAAAAAACAAAAACAAAAACCCAGATCACTTATGTATATAACACAGGGTATGTGTTCTTCTCCTGACAATTTACAGAATCTTCTATCTCATCTATTCTTTGTTGTATAGAGAATTCATTTAATGAGGAAATGTGGACTTGCTTCATATTTACAACAATATATTAACTTTACCCTTTTCCAACTGTTTAAAGACTTCTATATCAGAGATTACTCTCGTATAAATTCTTATCATTTAAAAAAAAAAAAAAAGAAAAAAAAAAAGAAAAAACAATATACAAATTAAACCTTTTTTTGAAGGGGTTGTGGAATGGGATATTGCAAAAGTTTAGCATCAATAATAATGAGCATTTATATTTTTAATTATTGAAATAGAATGACAAAATTCAGGACAAAGGAATTAATCTTTAACTGGATGCATGTCCACTCACTGCTCCCAAGAGAAAGATGGATTTACACTATCTGTTGTTTGATGCACTGTTAAGTCTGCATTTTTTTAGTACAATATAATTGGTTGCATTTTTTATAATATTAATGTTAAAAACATTTTTTTTAATCTGTATGAGAAAAAAGAAACAAACTGTGAAACTATGTCAACTTGATGCAACATATTTTAAAAAGGTTACTGCATACATATAACTCTTGCATTTGTAGGGACTATCTATCTTACAACTTTCATTTAATATGCTAGTATTTGATGATTTTTTAAAAGTTTAAATGACCTGATTTAAGCTGCAATTCACATTTTTCTACCAACTGTATGTACCAACTAGATGTACCAACTGGCAATTTCTTGATTCTGTATATCAAATTTACATTAACCCAAAATGACTTAAAATGAAAAAAAAAACCCTGACCACCTGTAGAATGAAGAACAATTACCCAATCATGAAAAAATATCAGGTGTATATCTTTATATGGAGAATAATAAGTGTACAAACTCTCAGACAAATCCATGCAGTAGTCTCCTAGAACAAATCCAGACAAAATCATGTGTAAGGACTGACGGACAGACAGATGGACTTGCTGATTCCAATATATCCCCCTAAACTTCATTTGTGGGGGCATAATAATGAGCAAAACTTGTGAAGCAGATATCAACACATATCATAAACTCTCTCATGTTTCTTCAAGGTCAGTTTAATTATCGCACCACATTTCTAGACTGTATTTTAATAAATCTTTCAAAATGAAAAATATTTTCACAGAAGATTCCACACCATTTCATGTGGGCATAACATTTTGTTTTTGTTTCAATCTCAAATGTCTATGTGACTAAGCGATAAAATAAACACAAAGACTGCATCACTTATGATTGCCACTAGATCAATAAAACAAAGATTAATTGTCCTTGAAGCAAAACAATAAAATTAATGTACAATGTTTACCCTGCAATTTAAATTGTGGGCAAAGAAAAATATTTTGACAAACATGGGCATTGTTTTCTACTGAGCAAAAGGCCCATGGGCCATGATGCTAGCTTAGGTCACACTGACAACTGTATCAAGACCCACACTGTGCTTTGAAGGACATAATTTCAGCAATTCCTATTCCAAGAGTATAGGATGATGCAATCATATCTATTGTCAAAGAAGTAATTGCTATATACAGGCCAATAGACTACTTCACTAAGGCGAGAGAAATTTAATTTTTCATTTTATGGATCCGCCGACCCAATTTAAAAAAAAAAAAATTATCTTTATAAATTAAAATCTACAAAACGTTTGACAATGAAAGCACTGAATGTGTAATTTTAAGTGTCTTATTCACATGGAATATTAACCAAAATGGAGACACAAGCCATGCTTGGTTTGGTTATCAGTGTTATTCTGAAGATATTTGTAAATCAAAAGCATCCTCAGCATTCAGAAATGTCCTAACTTATTTAAGCCCTACACTCTTAATGAGGCATTTGGTCAGTTACTTGCATTGCATTTCAACTAGGCCTCATTATAGAGAGTTATATTTCATTGATAGCATTTTGGTAAAGTATGTAGTAAGGCTTCTGTCATAATGAGTCCACCTCATGCACAGTCTTTAATTAATCTCTTTATTCTCTTTGGATTTAGTTTGATGGAATTTTGATATGAAGATCAGATTATCTAAGTTGTTAGGCATGTTTACTGCATATACATTACCTTAGACTTGTGAATAAAAGTAATTACTTGATTCACCCTGCCGTATTTACATGTAATTAAAATAATACATATTGTTTATTTTACTCCTTTATACATGGATGAAATATTTTGATCATTATATGGGTACTGCTTTTTGAAAATCATATTCTTTTCTTTTTTATTTTATTTTAGATGATCCTTTCTGTTCGCAAAAATAGCTAGTTTCCTGCATACACAGGTTCAATTTCTGATTTATTCCGTTCATACCCCAGGGCTTTCAAGAAGATTAGAAACAGTCAGTACTTTTACTGAAAATAGGAGGTACTTAGTGAAAGTGATTTTATCTAAATATTTTATCAAATTTTTCTCCATCAAATATTTTGGTCGGTACAATCATAATTTCAGCCGGGTAAAAGTACTGGGTACTGGCAGATTTTGAAAGGCCTGATATCCTACATTTTGTGTCTTCAAAAGTAATTTGTGTCTCCAGCTTGATAGCTAGTATATTACTAGTATATTACTCAGATGATAATAAGGCCCTAAAGACTAATGGTCTTTGAGAAATGTACCTATGCAGGTACTGGAAAGTGTTAGCTAAGATTTCATTATACAACCAATATTCTTTGAGTATCTGAAAACTTTGTCCATTTGTAAATTGGCATGTCCAATTAATTGACACTGGTATGTGATATTTTATGTCAATCTTTAATGTTTATGACAAGTTCCATGTGTCAACCAGCAACACAAATTTCAATGAATGGCAAAAGACATAAAAGTATGATCAAATTTTAATTGAATGATAAAAATTTCCTGTCTCTCTCTTTTTTTTTTCTCCTCCTACCCAAATTTTTTGAAAAAAAATCCGTAAAACTAAAAATTAAATTTCTCTCACCTAACCTGAGTCATACTGAACTTGTAGATCAATGAAATCCCTTATAGTCAGTGATATGAACTTCAAAAGTTTCTTTACTAAAGAAAGTCCTGACTCCCAAAATACAGTTATGAACTAATTATGGGGTGTATCTGCTCACAATCTTCGAATCTGTGAACATCCTTACCAGATACTTCTTGTACAATGTAAATACAAACAATATGGCCTGAATTACTTGAGAATTTCACAAATAGTGGATGACTGATAGCTATAGGACTAATAACACTCCATTCCACATATTTTCATTGTATTGTTGTGTAACAGTCCTTTAAACAATGTAGACATGCTAAACGTGCTAAACCGGTCAGAAATATTTTCGCTTTTCGTCCATAGACAGTAGACTAATTTACTATTCCAAGACAACACCCAAAAGTAAACATGGCATTCTTAGAAATGGAAAGTGTTTTCTGCAAAAAAATCTTTTGCATTGTTTAATGGGTAGAAAGGCATTACATTTGTTACCAAATATGGTGGACCACATTGTGAGAACCCAAAAGAAAATATGCAGAATGAAACCAATGTCAAAGGAAGCATGGAATAAAGCAAATTGGCTATTGATAGTGAAGAGTCTAATCTTCCTGTTGATGAAGACTTTGATAAAATTGGGGTTTTGACATTGTAGATGTTCCTACACAATAGAGAGGACTATGACTGTTTTGATAATTAAGCTGGAGAAAGACTCTGAATTGGATGTTGAAGGCATCGACATTGAGGATATTTACCAAGCCCCAGATTTCACCCATGGCAATATCCTGAAACACTTATGTTTTTCAATAAATTTTGCTCAGAAATAATTGAACTTTTGAATGATGGTAACAATGTAAGTAATGTTGATTATAATCATAATGATTGCAAAAGTTTGACTGCTTAATGTCCAGTAGTAAAGGAGATGATTCTCAACATAAAGTGCACTTTAAATATATGTCCAAGTTAGTCTCAACCTGGGGCTTGAACCCTGAACACTGGGCTCAGGAGTTTTATAATTTTGGTACAGAGGGCTCATTATTAGCTATATGTGAGTACTCATTTTAATCATGCAAGCATTTTGCCTCCTTGGTATCTAGGTGTAAAGAAGAGGACTTTCTATGATATAAATGAAAGCATTTTCAATATATATGTATGACTAACTTAGCCCTACTCTGGGTGTGAACCCAGAACCCCGGGTCATGAAATTATTCACTTTAAGAATGAGTTCATAGCTTCTTATAATCATTCCAACAGTTTGACTTCTTTATGTCCAGGATAATGAAAATTTTCTTAAACTATGTATACAATGCCACCATGTAATAAAAATTTCCTGAAATTGCTGAAAGTTTCATTAAATTGGATACAGTGGGGTAAGAGCAGTTGTTGATGGTGACCCCTAAGTGTTATGGATATATGGATGGAAGCACAAATATGTAAGGACATACAGACAGAAGGACAGACACCCCATTAATATTTATCTCCTACTTTTCATGGGGAAGGGGTATAAAAATAACGATCAACTACATTCACCCAAAGATGCTTTGTGGAAAGTTTGTTTAAAACGGTCCCATTTGCTCTGATCAAGATGTCAAAATTGGAAGAAGATCAAAATAAATCACTCAATTTTTTTCTTAAGTATACTAAAAAGCCAAAATATTACATCAAATGTGTAAAAGCTATTTAACAGGTTTGGTAGTCTATGAGAAGTTGAAAGCTCTGATTTCAACTATATTTTATACCTATGTCAGAACTAGTATTCAGGTAAATGTTAGAAGTCTAACTTCCTAAACAAGCCCTAAACAAGCCATGCCTACCTAATATTGCACAAAACAGATTTTTCTGTGGTGGAAATCTAAATACATCCGTGTGGATAATCTTCCATCCATTTTCATCTGAATCCAGATCCTCTCCATCCTCATCATCCACATTGTATCTGGCAAAGTCACTTTTTAAAACTCGAGTCTGAAAATTAAAGTTGAAATGGCAAGATATTGTAATCAAATGATGTATCACATCTGATCCACTCTCAATATATTTCTCTCAGTTTGTACCTGTTGTACATCCACTTGAAATACTATAGTTAAACAAGTATTCAAAACAGGAATTCTATTGGACAGGTAAAATAACTGCTATAGTTCACATCATTATCTATATTTGCTTCCTTCCCTAGCCCTCACAATTTTGAATTCTAGCTCTGTCACTTTTTCACCACTTCACATTTTCAACATTTCATTCTTGCTCCCTTACACTGTCTCCCTTATTATCTCCCAATGTCACCCTCCTTTTCTTATACTGTTGCCCTCATCTTCATTTTTCTCACATTGCTGCCCTCCCCTTCCTTTTTCTCACATTGTTGCCCTTCTCACATAGTTGCCCTCACCTTTTTCTCACATTATTGCCCTTGGCTTCCTTTAATCACATTGTTGACTACCCCTTCATATTCTCACATTGCTGCCCTCACCTTCCTTTAATCACCTTCGCCTTCCTTTAATCGCATTTTTGCCCTCCCATTCATTTTCTCCCATTGTTGCTCTCACCTTCTTTTTCTCACGTTGTTGTCCTCACCTTCTTTTTCTCACATTTTCCCTCGTCTTCCTTATATCGTATACTTAGTAGTGTATCAGCCCTGATACATATGTATTGGACTAGGTCGGACAGCATCTGGGACCTAGGGCTGTCTTGCCCTCAGGGCCCAGATATCTCTGTCTAGGCCAGTTGTCAAGGGGCTGTCTTGCCCTCAATTTTATACTGTTATTTCTATTTAATTTGTGCAAGATAGGAGTTAACTTTGTATTAAAGTTTTAAAAAAATATATGTTGTACACTAAAATTAGATATAAATTTTTAAAAATTATTTATTTATTGCGTAATATTGAGAAAAGTGGTTTTAAAAAGTGCTCCAAATGATGGTATTTGTGATGTACCAGAGGTAACTCTCGTTTACACGTCATATTTTGAGACGAAAAGGATGTTTATTTGCTTTGACTGTTAGACAATACCAAGTTTTCTCTCTAGTTGTCATTTTTCAGGTTAACATATATCTTAAGCAAAACAAACAGTTACTCTAAATCTCGAGCCTCATTTGTTGATCCCGCGCCGGTTGGATTCAAAGTGAAAGTATAGAGCTTAAGTTTTATGACCTTTTAATCTTTGTAATTTAATGGACTTTGGAAAGTAATATGTTTCAAAACACCTCTACTAATCTTTTTTAACGATAAAATCAGACAAATTCTTTCTCTATATCACCTTTGTCAAACAACATCTCTACCTACTTCAGTACTTGATGAACATCGAAAGCAAAGGAAGATAACTCTAATTTTATTTCTTGTGGCAAAATTTTACTTTATTTAAAATTACTTTAATATTTGTTCTTTTAATTGCCCTTGGTTTTAGATATAAGATATGAACAACATCACGCCACTGTTTTGATCTTGTCCCTGGTATCAGCTCTTGCATGGTCTTGGCCTGTATCCTCCGGGCTTGGGCTGATACCAACCTCTCGAGCTGATACCAAGGCCAATATCAAAACAGCAGCGTGATTAGGGCTGCAATGATTAATCAGCATGCATCTGAATCGCATTGCACAGCATTTGATTCAATTTTCAGTTCAAAAGCTTCAAATTAGGAATCAGTTCATGTTTATATTTTTTTCACAATTAACACGTTTTGGGTATTTTCTTAACAATTTACAACAGCAAATATCGCTGATGCTAGTACATGTATTCACATCTCCATAATTTGGAATAAAATCTCTCAAGCAAACATTATGTCCCGGCTCCCTCTGTGGAAATATTTTGGCCTGAAAGAAAAACTGAAATGCTGCGATAATAATTTGTTTCACAGAGATTAATTTTTAAGTCTCAAAATGCCACAGACTTGGTAAATCATTTGAAATGAATACAAAGCTGCTAGCGCTCTCAAGCGCTCGCAACTATGTTGGTCTTTTTTTACTGGAATATGCATGCTCGACTTCACGGTAGGGCATTCTGGGAATAGTACTGTAGGTAAACTGTACCATGTCAATTTCATTTTATCATGATCTGAGGTTTCTTGCTTTTTGTCTAATATGTACATAAATGTACAAAAAGTAACAGTATTGTAGATAAACTGTACCATGTCAATTTCGTTTTATCATCTGAAAATACATATGATCTGAAGTTTTGTGTTTTGTTGTCTAATATGCACATAAATGTACAAAAAGTAAAAGTAACTTTGGTCCTGGCCCAAGAATTGAAAATTGAATCCAACCGTGAGGTACCTGAACCATTGCAGCCCTAAGTGTGATGTTCCATATTTCTCACATTGTTGCCCTCACCTCCCTTTTCTCTCATTGTTGTACTCAACCTTCTCTTCTCAAACTGTTGCCTTCATTTCCTTGCATTCTCCTTGCTTTTTATGTGAAATAGCTAGGAAGCAAGTGGACCTGTTTGATTAGGTTACCATACTAGTCTGATAAACAACCAATAACTCAACAAACATATTTTCAAAAACATGCTTGTTTTTTTTTTTTTGTTTATTTGCACCTATCCAAGTAGTTTTAATTTTCAAGATGTTATAGAAAATGTGCTGAACATAAAAAGTAACTTAGCATGCTGACTATAAGTCTAATAGTACACTTAACTGCCTTTATCTACAGCTTTTAATTTGAATACTTTTTTGAATAACCACTCAAAGACTACTGTAAACGAACTTCTTTTAGTGTTCGCGTTCTCTTCTTGTCCAGTTATTCACATACACTTTACTAAATGATTAAAACTAATACATTTCATTTTTAAAACTCAAGTGCACTAATTTATTTTTATTGTGCTAATCAGACGATGAAGCTTGCACTAAATTTTGAGTTTGCTAATTTATATACATTCACAGTATTTCAGTTACAGAGTGAAGTCATTGATTATATATCTATCCTGTGCTTATCTAAGCAGAGGCTTGCATGGTTCTCTTCTTGCAACATCTTACATAGCACAAGTTCACAGCATCTCAACCCTTCATGTCTAACAGTGGAATTCAAACCCATCTTCTGGTGTGAATTGAGAACTCTTTTCTACCCACTGAATGGCATGGGCAAATTTAAACCAACGTCACAATGATCATTCAATTTAATAATAAATTCAATGCTGTAAACTTAGATATCATGTGGTGTTTTTGTGTTATTTTGTACCAAACCTTCCTCTCTGCTTTCCTCCAAATAAAGAAATGAAACATCGTTGAAAGAAAAGAAAATAAATTTCAATTTTGTGAATGCAAATTTTGCATTGTTAACTCCCACATGTATATCCATGTTTACAGCAGATTTAACTCCCACATGTATATCCATGTTTACAGCAGATCTAACTCCCACATGTATATCCATGCTTACAGCAGATTTAACTCCCTCATGTATATCCCATGTTTACAGCAGATTTAATGTTGAATTTCTGTCAGTTTACAGTAATAATTTTGGTTCTTACCAGAATGATGACTACAAAACCAATGAGAAGAAACACGAGCACCATGGAGTTAATGATGGACAACCAGTGGATCTGAAACATATTTTACATTGCAGTTATTTACAAAACATGACCATCAACTAAATAGTGTACAGATTCATTTTGAACATAAAACAAAAATATAAACTAGATTTAATGAAAATTATCCCCCCTTTGGTACATGTATATATATGCACTCTAATCTAGGCATATTTAAACACCACACAACTCCACTATACTGCAATACCCCGCAACCTTAACTAATAGATAAAATTCTTTTCATATTTATACATTTTCTAGTCAAAATTGTCATCTGATATGTATCAAACTTGGACTCATACTAGAGCTTAGACCATATGCCATGATTTTGAAAATTTTTGGTAGAGCACGGTGTAAATCTTAATAATGCAAACAGTTTTTATGATAAATTTCTTTGTGAAGAAAAGGATATATTCAAAGAAACAATGTATTTTCAATATATATGATCAACTTAACCCAACACTGCCCCCCCCCCCCCCCCAATACTGAAACTAGATCAATGAATTTCATAATTTTGCTAAAAGGTTTAAAAAAAAGTATTGTGATCATGAATATAGTTGACCTGCTATATGATCATAACAGAAGATTTTTTGTCATGTATAATGTATTTCTAATATATGGCCATCTTATCGCTACCCTGGGGCCTAAATGACTGACCCATGATTTTTTTTTATTTAAGCACAGAGCTAAATGTTTAACATAATCATACAAACTGTTTTTCTGCTAACTGTCCATGAGAGAAGAAGAAAATTTTTAATCATGTAAGGTAGTTTCAATGCTATTTGATGGACTTATCTCTACCCTGATGTCTAAACTCAAGGGGATATAAATTTCACAGGTTTATTGTTCATTATAATCATCAAACAGATAACATGCTTGATGTCAATTGGAGTAAAGATTTCCTAAAATATATTGCATTTTCAAAATATGACCAAGTGAGCTCCAATCTAGGGCTGAACCCTAAAATCAGAAGTTATAGAAGAAATATGAAGATAACAAATCAGTAATCAAGCTCAAAAATCCATTGGAACAATACAAATTGGATCAGAGCAAACACAGACCTCTAAAAACATATGAGGTGGGATCAGAAGCCATGGAGAAGTCCATGGCATTTCCTGTTTAACGGAGGAGTAAGCATCCCCTACTAACTCATCACACCCACAATGATCGGGCAAATGGAAAATCTGTAGACAATTCAGTATAAAAATAACGGCCTAACAATCTGTATATTAAAAAAAAAACATCAGTCAACATTAAATTTACGACAGACTATCATGATTTTGTTGTATTTGCAAACAAGGTCATTGTATCGACCACAGAATTTGTGGAATGTTGACTTTAAATGAGGCTGTTGATATCCTTGTATCATCAATTTATTTGTCAACAGCTTGCCTCATTTCCGAAATTGTTCGTATGTAGAACATGTGTATCAAATCAACTGGGAAACATAAACTCCCTATGCAGGTTATGATGGTAAACTGCTACATAAATAAGGGAAGCTGATGATAGAAATGATAGTCTTCATGTTTATCATAAAGTTTTGTTGGTAATTTGCCATTAATGACCTTTTGTAGTAATATATCCAATTTCTGAACCAATGTTTCAGACTCTGTGGTGTTTTATTTCAAGTTCAAATGGATATATCGAATCAACGTAGGAATAAAAATGAATATTGAAGATTGATAAAACATTGCCATATCTAAATGTCAAATTGAAGGCCACAGCAAGAGACCTCTTCTTTTCATATAGAAAATTTTGAATAATTTTTCTGCTTCATATGAATGCAAAAATAGGTCTGATAATTTTTAAGTTTTAAGATTTTATTTTTTAGTAAATGGATCTTTGCTCATTATATTTGACTGTCTGATGTCTATGAGTAAGATTTTCTGTTAATATTCTGCATTATATGATCAACTTAGCACCACCATGGCTTGAACTCTGAACCCTGCAATCATAAATTTCAAAATTTTAGTAAAGGGCACTTTGTTTATCATAATAATGTAAACAGTTTGACAGCTTGATTATCCAGAGGTAATTAAAAGGAATTTTTAAGATTGCATTTTTTTTTAAAGTATTGGCTTAATAGGTCCCAGGGAGTCAGACACCATGAAAAAATTTAATATATCTTTTTATTTTAAGAAAAAAATGGGGAGGGTGTGTGTGTATGGGAGAGGTCTGTCATTACACATGTAAATACAAAATACCATCAACTGTGGATATTTGACTTTGTAGCTGAACAGACTCTGAGATGAACTTGAGGTGTGCCCTATCAAAACACAATTCACACCTACTGCTCTATAACAAACGATAAACATAGGTAATCAAAGATTACGAAGCTCACCTCGACGAATGTTATCTACATGTAAGGCAAATTTCACATCATATTTTTTTTCTAGTTAGGGTACATCCCAAGATCAATATCCATGCAAGTTTGATTTAATTATAGATCTGCTCAAAAAACTTTTGACCTGTTTAGTAATCAAGAAAATTTTGGTCAGTTCCAACATCCAAAGCAAGTCTAGAAGTTTTCATCCTTAGATGCACCATCTATGCAAGTTTAATCATAACAGGCCATAATATTATAGAGCTACTCCAAAAAATTACCCTGGTCACTCATCTGGAAAATGTACGTCAGATTCAGAATCCAAGGCAAGTCTGGAAGTATCCATCCCTAGATACATCATCCATGCTAATTTGGTTAAAATATGGCTAAAATTCACTCATGTGGAAAATCTAGGTCAGATCCAGCATTCGAAGCAGGTTGGTTAGTGTACATCCCTAGATGCATCATCCATGAAAGTTTGGTCCAGGTAGGGCTTATAGTTACTTGGGAACGAGACTACTCCTAAATCTAAACCTGGTCTCACATGTGGAAAATCTAGGTCAGATCCAGCATCCGAAGCAAGTGTGGTAGTGTCCATCCCTGGATGCATCATCCATGCAAGTTTGGTCCAGGTAGGGCTTATAGTTACTTTGGAATGGACCTGCTCCTAAAACTTTAACCTGGTCACTCATCCGGAAAATCTAGGTCAGATCCAGCATCCGAAGCAAGTGTGGTAGTGTCCATCCTAAGATGCATCATCCATGCAAGTTTAGTCCAGGTAGGGCTTATAGTTACTTGGGAATGGACCTGCTCCTAAAACTTTAACCTGGTACACATCTGGAAAATCTACATCAGATCCAGCATCCGAAGTAAGTGTGGCCATGTCCATCCCTAGATGCATCATCCATGCAAGTTTGGTCCAGGTAGGGCTTATAGTTACTTGGGAATGGACCTGCTCCTAAAACTTTAACCTGGTCACTCATCCGGAAAATCTAGGTCAGATCCAGCATCCGAAGCAAGTGTGGTAGTGTCCATCCCTAGATGCATCATCCATGCAAGTTTGGTCCAGGTAGGGCTTATAGTTACTTGGGAATGGACCTGCTCCTAAAACTTTAACCTGGTCACTCATCTGGAAAATCTACATCAGATCCAGCATCCAAAGCAAGTGTGGTAGTGTCCATCCCTAGATGCATCATCCATGCAAGTTTGATCCAGGTAGGGCTTATAGTTACTTGGGAATGGACCTGCTCCTAAAACTTTAACCTGGTCACTCATCTGGAAAATCTAGGTCAGATCCAGCATCCGAAGCAAGTGTGGTAGTGTCCATCCCTAGATGCATCATCCATGCAAGTTTGGTCCAGGTAGGGCTTATAGTTACTTGGGAATGGGACTTGCTCCTAAAACTTTAACCTCGGACGCCGACGCTAACGCCGACGCCGACACCGACGCCGACGCCGGGGGTATAGCATAAGCTCATCTCGACTTCGTCGAGGTGAGCTAAAAAGGTATGCAAAACAATAACCCACCCAAATATACAAGTAACATATCTAGGTTATGAAAAACAAGAATGTTCCAACAAATAACTCCCACTGATATCATACACCTAATTAAAATGTTTCATCGTACTTATACAATTCTCATCTTTATTGTGTATTCTGCCACAGGTAACTATAAAGTAAAAAAAACTCTGTATAAACCCTTTTTAATTAAATAATGATAATAAGTTGTCTAATCTCTAGTGGCAGTCCATAATATTTCAATCTTTACAAACCTCCAAATATTTTGGGAAAAAACTGGTGTCTCTAACTCTCTTTCCACGCTCTTCAAAAGGTGTACTACAGTAAAAACAAAAACAAACATTTATGAAATGATCAAGTGTTTTGTTTGTTCTACAGTTCTAGCAGCTCTACTGGTTTGTACCTATAAGTTAAGTACCCGGTAAGAGAAAAATAGCACTTGGCCTTGAAAAAATGACAACAGCAATAAACAGAATAAGGACCCTTGGCTTAGTTTCTTTGTGACAAGTTTTATTGCAATCGGACTGAAACTGTAGGAGTAGCAGGCGTTCGAAAGAATTTCACAGAAACTATTTATAGTAACCATAGCAACACCATTCATCATAATCAGAAATCAATAACCAGAAAAAGCATCTCACATGTCTTAGTTATACTCTACTTCAGTAAGAAGTTTTAAAATTGAAATAAGACCAACCCTGTAGGAAGAGTAGTGTTTTAATAGAATTTCACAGAAATTTTTAGTAAGCATGGCAACATAATTTGTCAAAAAAAAAAAAGATTTCCATATTTAATACATATTGAAATTAGACCAAAACCAATCTGTATTAAATCAATAACCATGGCAACACCACTCATTAAATTCAGTCAAGGAATGAATTTAACAGCTACCCATTTTATATGGTATAAACTGGGTTGGGGCAGTTTACTCTTTATAAACTGCGAAAAAAAAAAACGTAAATTGTTCCAACCCAGTTTATACCATATAAATTGGGTAGCTATTAAATTCATCCCTTATAATTTAATTTTCATTCATTAAGTGTAAGAAAAAAAGATGATTGCCCTTAAAAATGACTTTAAATTGTACAAAATTTAAATGTAACATCAGGCGGATAGATACGTTTTTGACACGTCATTGTGACGTAGGCAACCTAATTTATACGATATAAAGTAAATTTTTTGTCCAATCAAATGGCGCGTTACAATCAGAATTAAATTATAAACCAATCAACAAATTTTACATATCATAATGAAGTCTACTAGTGTTCAAAGTTTTATTGAAATCAGTCTAAAACTATAGGAGGGGTAGCATTTTTGAAAAAATTTCAGACTTTCTCATTTCTAGTAACCATGGCAACATCATTTACTAAAACCAAAACCCCATAAGAAGAATAATGTTTGTCAGTGTAGTCTACCTGTGTACCAAGTTGTATTGAAACTGGACAAAAAATGTAGGAGGGGTAGTGTTTTGAAAAATTCTTTACAGACAGACCACAGACACCTTACTAAACAGCAGTTCTTTTGGTCTCAGACCAGTAAAAAGTCTTTAAACAAGAAGTCTGTGAGCAGTGCTCACAAGTAATACCCTCGCTCTGATGTAAATATAATTATGCTCTCATTTGAATATATTGGTACACACAAACACAGGGATCAACAGGAAGTCGAATTCATGCAAAAACGCTCCCTGTGGCAGGCCTAATCAAAGAGGGTGCTAAAATTTCAAATTCAATAAGTAAACTTTTAGTGAAATAAGTACATATGTACTTCCTATGTTTCTCCATTTAAAAAATTACAGACCTGTTATGAATTTTACACTTTTTATACCAGTGACCTTAAAGAAGAAGGTATGGTTTTAGCTTTATTGTGCCCTAAAAATTTAATGTTTTCAAAAAGTTTTGAACCTGGCTTAAATATTAGTTGAGTATATGACTGTAATAAATCAGGAAAGAATATAGCATGATGGAGTACCATTCTGGATATATGACGTCATTAATTTGATGCATTTCTCTATTTTAAACAGAAAAAGCCTCAAAATGACCCATTTCAAGGGTTATTTTCCTTAAGAAAATAGTGTCCACAGCCGTCGCCCACGTTAATTTTTAGATATGTTGTGTAAAATTCTTTGAAAAATCACATATCTCAAAATCTTTGTGGGCGATGCCTGTGGACAATATTATCTGAAAAGAAAATTCCATTGAAAATTGGTGTCTTCTGCAACTTCTAAAGAAAATACGGGAAAATGCACAAGTTTATGACGTCACAATTAGCATTTGGAAGGTCATGTGAGAAAAAAGATTTGTATGATCTTTCTGCATGGAATTTCAATAATTCAAAGAGCATGAGTTTTAATATTTTACATCACTTTTATTTTTAAGAAAAGCACAGGGCAAGATTTGTATTGAAACCGTACCTTGTTCTTTGCCACAAAGAACTTAGGTCAAGGTTATGACACATACTCAGGTCAAAAACAATCTCTGTACCAAGTATGAATTTCCGATGATTCTCCATTACAAAGTTATGGCCTTAACAAAAATTTTATGTTTTTTTCTGCCAGTGACCTTGAATAACCTGGAATGGCACTTGGTCAAGGTCATGCAACACCTTCAGGTCATAAACAATCTTTTTACCAAGTATAAGCTTCCAATATTTTCTATTACCTAGTTATAGCCCAGACAAGAATACAGTATACTTTTTCTGTCATTGACCTTGAACTTGCCAAAATGCATCAAGGTCATGACATATTCTGGGGTCATAAACAATATTTGTCCCATGTATGAGTTTCCAATGATTCTCCATTAAGTTATAGCCCAGATTAGATTGCACAGACAGACAAAATGATTCCTAAATACCCCACTAAACAGTACTTGCCCCAGTTTGTCACTAATCAACATTCTGACTAAACAAAACAATAGTGCTTGAGCACTATTAGAAACCCAATTGCCTTCCCTCTCACACTGGCCTCTCTTGTTTTTTGAAGAACATTTGATGTACTAAGATAAGCCATTTTTGTCTCTTTCTTTATCTAATATTTACAGCTCTATCAGATCATTAAAAACTATGAAAGTACTTTTGTATTATAAAAGATAAAAATTCTTGAACAATTCTCTTATTCAACTGAGCTTTCATTTACATTATTTACATTGATTAATTATCACAAGTGAATAGCTAAGGGAAATAACTTCTCTAGGTAGAATAAAAATTAACAGAGCCTCACCCTAGCACCAGAGAGCCTAGACCCAGGGGCCGAGAAATTTAAAATTTTGGAAGAGGTACTCTTGCTCATCATAACCATGCACAAGTATGTTTGCTAAATACCCAGGGACAGAAAAGAAGATTTTCAAAGAAATAATGCATTTTCACAATATATTCAACAGAACCCCACCCTAATACCAAAACCCCCGACCCAGGGCTATGATTTTCATAATTTTGGAAGGGTAGAAGATTCTTTGCTCATCACAACTATGCAATTAATTTGTCTTGCTGAATACCCAGGGGGCAGAGAAGATATTTAGAGAATTTATGCATTTTCAATATCTGATGTATAGAGCCCTGTCCTACCACCAGAACCCCTGACCCATGGGCCATGAAATTCTCAATCTTGGAAGAGGCACCCTTGCTCATCATAACAGGGCATGCCTTTAACAAAACCCCTATACCTCCATTCTCCCTTCTTTGAATTCCACACTCTCCTGAAACCTACTTTGTTTGAGTCCATTTTACACTATATGTGAAGGAGACTTCAAATGGGGCTGACACAGCATCAAGACTGACGGGGGCCTGTTCCTTTGTTGACACATTGGCAAAGATAATCTAAAAAAAAAAAAAACAAAAACATTAGAAACAAGAGGCTCATGGGCCACAATGCTCACCCCTCGTCATTCTCTTCCTGACTAAGATATCTACATGTACATATATGAACCCCCTTAATGTGGCCACCAAATTGACCAATTAAAAGTCCATGATTTCATCAATTTTAAATTGTTTGATGTTATATTTACAAAGTGTAGTCATGTTCTTGTCGATATTTATTTACTTGTATAGGTAACTCTAGATGGCACAATAAGACCCTCTAAGTGACTTGAGTGACCTAAATCATTTTTTGCAGCTCTGAATATTTACAGCAATTGATATTAATGTGCTCTTACTTTAGACTACAATTCTTACAGGCATCTAAATCTTTGGAACATAGGAATTAGGAATAAAGTCTTGCTTGTAAAAATTAACTTCTATTCATTTTCAAAAAATAGTCGACTGAATGGAAAAGAGTTGCAATACTGCAAGATCTGGAGTATCTTTTGACAAAATTTTTCAATTAGTGTGGAAATTTCTTTACCCGGACCATTGAAATCAAACCTGTTTCTTGTGATAAAATAAATAGTCGTTATATAAGTAAAGTTCACAATATATAAATAGTGCATGTTTTTGAGGGTAACAGTTGAAAATGACATCCCTCAGAAAACCATTGTCAACCTTCACTGACCCGTCTGTTGACAATGGTTTTCTTGGAGTGTTAATCTCAACTGTTACCCGCAAAAACATGCACTATTATATATTGTGAACTTAACATATATAACGAATTATGTTTATAACAAAGAAAAATTGTCCGTCTCTGGCACATCATCATAAGTGTGTTTTACTGTATCCATAGAATGTACCCAACAGGGTTCTCATTAACGCAAGAATCTGCGTCCTAGACGCAGTAAAATTCCTTGGGACGCAAGGTTCTTAAAAACGATGCGTCCGCGGACTCGTGATCGGACGCGTCCTCGTTAGCGAGAAAATTCGGGAGATTTCGAAAACGGGGAATTTAGATGTTAGGATTTGTCAAAGAAATATTTAATCGAAACCTTCATGTAACTATCATAAAGTTTATCCAAGAAACAACTTTTCTTGTACTTATTTCACTTTTTTTAAACAGGGATTGATCATAAGATATTTCATGTTTATTAGTCCAGTCATAATAGTGTCGCATGCCAAACTTAAAAAAAAAACACTTTTGAATCTTGAGTGTTATCTACATGCAGAAACCATAATTACTGCTTGTATACACAATGGGGCTTGATTATCTCGTGAATTTCACCCAGTGCAGACGACCGACAGGATTAGTTACG
Source organism: Saccostrea echinata (assembly GCF_033153115.1). Taxonomy (NCBI): domain Eukaryota; kingdom Metazoa; phylum Mollusca; class Bivalvia; order Ostreida; family Ostreidae; genus Saccostrea; species Saccostrea echinata. The sequence goes on along the minus strand of NW_026889772.1, from coordinate 14,548,841 downwards.
CCTCATTGCACATGACACCTGTGATTGTACACGGTCAACTTTTGGGTACTAGTTGATTATGCAACAGTTAATTTTAGCTTTATAAACACCAAGTTATTTCTATGGAAATTGATTACGCGTGTATTTTAGAATATGGCTTGAATGCATTACCAGTTTATATACTTGAATATGTTAATATTGCGTAAACAAACTGATAAAATGATAAAGATTTATATTGATGTTTGGATGGAAGAATACTGCAATATTTTAGTTGGGACTCAACATAATTTTTCTGGGACGCATCAAATTTAGCTGGGAAGCAACCTTCTCAGAAATCTTGAGTCCTGGGACTCAAGTTAGCAAAATCCTAGTGAGAACCCTGAGTCCCATATCTAATGCTTAATTCATTGCAGTCATCATATTCTGACCAATGGATTCTTTTTAACTGTACTGTTTCTTGATTACCTCCACCTGATAGAATGCATGACTCTTTATTTGAATAAACTTACAACCTTTCATCCAAGGTTCACTGTGAAATTGGCCCAATGATTCTGAACAAGATGATGAAAACGTAGAATGTCTACAGATAACTAGCTGTAGAAAGCTTGCAGAGAACAAACAAAACACAAGACAAAAGTTGATCAGACACTAAACTGCAAGATTCGCCGGCTCTGACATTTTCCTGGCACGTAAAATATCAAAATCGTGAAAAAAGCCAGATATTTAGGACCAATCAGACACTTGAGCTAATAACCCAAGTAAGCAAGTTTTTGTTCAACTTTTAAAAAATCAAATTCTGCTTCCTTTTACTTTTATATAATTTTTCAAAGAAATGACTATTAATCCTCAATATTGGTACATGTAAGTTATTAAGAAGCAATAACTTTTGTACAAACCTGGTCACCATTGTATTCAATATGAAAACTAAGGTGTGCCCAGAGGAATACTTTGTGGTTGTGTGGCAGAAATCCTCCCTCCTCCAAGTGCCCAATGAAACCTCTCACTGGAATTTCATCTACAATTATACAGTACACATTTCAATTTCTTTCATTAAAAAAAATGTACTGCAATTTTTACCATGTATTAAATATCTACAGCAAAAAAAATGTAATCTCAGTTAAAAGTAAAAATCTGTATATGTGTCAAAATTTCTCCTTAAAGTAAACGTGGAAATTTCCACGTGGGGGAAATAACCTTAATATGTGATAAAAAAAGATTTTGTGTAAATATCCCCTCAAATATTAATGCATGTATTAAACTATATACATTTTATTTGGTTTTAACAATAAGTAATTCTGGTATCACAAAAATAACCTAATAATGTGCTTGTTACTAATTCAAGTAATTAACAACATGCAAATATAAATATCCAGATTTACAGTTTTGTTTCGACAGTTTAAGATGCACTGCAGAAACAACTCAATCAAGCTGATTCAAATTCTTTATCACTATCCTAGTCTATATCTTTATTACCAATAACAAATTCAAAGTAGTATAGATCTTCAATGGCATCTCTCAAAAGCTGTAGGTCATTCTCTTTGAAGGTCACTTTACACAACTCTTTTTTGTCTGCATTCTCTGCAAGGCAAAAGAAATGAAACATTACAACATGCCAACCACAATACAAAAGTGTCTATAAGATTACACAATAAATATATAGAAAAACTTTGGGTGACCCCACTCAACTCCTACACACACCAAATCTAAAGAATAGCAGAGAGTGAAGCAAAGAACCAGCTGACTTTGGACCTGATTGCTTGCTTAAAATTTCTGAACTGAGTAACCATTTCTAGAGTACACGGAGTTAACTTGTATAATCAATGTTCTAGCATTGCAGTTGTAATCATTTATGACATGATAGTTGAATACCGGTACTCGGTCTAGGGATATTTTTCTCTAGCAAATCTAAAAATGAATAGAAAGTATTGGCATTATAATATCAAATAAATAAATAATAATTAAGGAATGTTTTTAAGTTTTGTGTGAGTTATTGGTGTGTAAATCACACAGACTTGTCACGTAGGCATATTTCATGAAGTGCGCTAGCGCTTCATGAAAAATATGCCTACGTGCAAGTCTGTGTGATTTACACACCAATAATTCACACTAAACTGAAAAACATTCCTTATATTTATATTTTACAAGTTCAAAAGCAACAATATTATGCTCAATATTTTGAATTTCTTGCTGCCCTATGTCGTTACATTTTTATTAACATCTCTGTAGCCTCATTGTGACGTCACTTTACTGAGAGTTTCACCGTGTATATTTCTACGCGTGAGTATACACAAAAATGAACTTCAAATCAATTACACAGCTGGCTTAGTAGAAAAACATAGCAAATGTAAATATATAAACTTGAAATTTAGGCTTATTTTTCAAGGCACATATACCTTGGTAATTCTCTCTTAAGTCCATCAATCAATATTTGCATGTTGTAATTCAAACAAACATCTTAATTTAAAGGATTCTTAACCCTAAATTCATCAGTAAGAGAGTCAGATCCAATATCATGGCTTACAAAAATCAAAAATCATGCAATGCGTGGCAAAGGAGGAAAAAAATCTCAGATCTGCCAATCCAGTGTTATTAATTAGTCCCTGCAAAGTCTAGCTTTCAATAATCCAAACTGACAGATTGATGAGCGATTAAGTCTGACTAATCAGCTTAACCAGAAGTATCCGCCAATAAATCATAAAATATATCCTTGTTGATTAGCAGGTACCTGGATGAAGAGATGGGCTGAGGATTTACATTTTCAATCTGAGAAGTCAGGAAATCAATGTCCGCTCCCTCAATTGAACTTCCATGAATCAAATAAATTAGCAGTTAGTTTATTTATCCACTATTTTTCTTTTTTCATTATTGATATCCTAATAGTCATAGTCAATCAAGTACTAGTTAGTGGTTATACATCTTTTTTTTTTATTAAATAATTATCTTATTTGAAAATCCATTATTATTATGTTTGACCGAGAGACATCTCGACATGGACGAGGTTAGTGCTTCCAGTTTGAATTAGGGGGTTCTCATTATTGTCCCATCTCAATCACGCTGTGACAAAATAAGCCCCACACAGAACTGAAAATATGTAGTTAAATATTATTGGTGTTTTTGCATTCTGCATGGTCTTTTAATTGCATAAACGAAAATTAAGTGGGAATCCAACCTCACCGATAATTCATTTTACTATAAAACCTTTAAGTTATTTCTCTCCTGATTCATCACTCCTGGTACTAATTGTGTGTCGTACGTGAAATAATGTCATTCGTGAATGAATAAGCCTGAATGCTAAAAGCACAATCAACTTACGCTGATCATAATAATTAACCCATATATATGGCTAATACTTATTAATTTAAACTAACTGCTTTTACTGAGTTTAAAGATCATTTTAATTTTGATACTACATGATACATGTATTTTACTGTAATAGTTATATATAAAGCTGCATTAATTTGGACACAAAAATGTGACCCACTATTTCATTTACACACTCTGTGACTTACAGTAAAAAATATTCAAGCTACAATTAGTATTTAATTTACATCTTTGCCTATCAGTTTATTTTTTTTTTTTTACAGAAGTTGCAATTTTTCCATAGCAACCTACAATTTCAGTTGCATCTACAAGACTCATGTCATCTTTTACTGGCACAAGTATATAGCATCAATTTGATTGCTTGATTTCTTTACTCAAACTAAAAGAATTTTCTCTTTATTCCTGAAATAAAGGCGGGGATAACTGCACTTTACCGGTGTAGCATAATATTTTGATACCGCGTTATATCGAACCCGGTTCAATATATCGCATAATATTTTGAACCCGGGTTCATTTTTTCACTGCGATATAATGAACCCCCTTATAAAATATTGAACCCGGTGGGTTCAAGATATTATGACCATAAAATATTGAGTTCCCTACCCTTTTATTTTAAGAGGGAGGGGGGTTCAAGATATTACCACAAAATATTGAGGACCCTATTGTATGTATGGGATGAATTATTGAATCTAGTCAGATTTTAATGGTCAGATAAATGGTGGTTGGCTGATATATACTGTTCATCTTTTTGTTTCTTTCAATTTTACCATTCTTGGACATAACATGAATAAGAAAAGACAAATTCCATTTCATTATAAATTAATTTATGGCTGGTACACTGTAATAGTTAAATAAATAAATATAAACACCCCAAACATTTAAAAAAATAATCTTTTCTCTAACGTCTTTCTACTCAATCACAAGACTGTCCTACGCACAATAAATACACGTCTCCACAAAGTCTTTTTTCTCTGATGCCAAAGCAGGCATGGTGACACCATCTTAAACAAGAGTAGCACTGGATTTGCTTCTTGTAGTTTGCTGTACAGAATGGAAGGTCGCATGCGAGGCTCCTTTTGTCTAATTTCCCACGAGTGAGAAGCTCCCCACGGACATAGGCTCTGTATAGGCCTCAACATGACACAGCCGCATGACTTGGGGGAAGATGTAGGATAAAATGGTTGCTGAATTCTACAAATCATTTAAAATGACTGTATAAGATACCTTGTAAATTTTAATATTTAACAAAAATTATTGTACCCATACAAACTAAAGGGAAATAATCTATGAGAAATGTATAAATACTATTTCAATGTACTTATAATTAAAATTTAAATTATGTTGTGCAAAGTAGCTGCATGCATACATACAATGCATTGTCAAAGAAGAATTATAGAATTCATATTTCTATATACATACCGTTGTGTTGACTGGCCATTCTCGTCTGTCTGGTGGACTTCCCAGGAAATTTACCAGATCTCTGTACTCTGAGACCTCCATCTCCTCTTGAAGACCACGTTGGAAATGATTGCATTTGATTTGATTAGTTTGATTTTAACATCAGAATGATGTATGTAACCTACACACCCCTCAAACTGGACTACTCAATTTGTACACTCTCTATAAACACTGTATAGTGATAATACAGAAACCATCAAGGGGAAACAATAGACATTTGGTATTGTTGACCTCCAGTGACACCTCCCTGTGTACACACAATACACAGGTACTATATCCCTGTTACCTCCTCAATGGAGAGATACCACATGGCTCCTTGAATTTTCTTTTTTCAAATTGTAAATTATACAAAAAAAAAAAAAAAAATTAAATTAAAGAAAATAAATAAATACCTTATGGGATGGAATAAAAGACAAAGAAATAAATATCTCATAATTGTTTTTCCATCAGACATATCAAGTTATTTTAGTTATTTGATATAGAATATTTGGGGTTTGATGGTAAAAGATAATTATTTTTAATTTCCTGGTGACAATTTCAGACTTCAATATTTTGGTTATATTATTTTACTCTCACTTCTTTAGGTATTGCACAGTTATTAAAAAAAAATTTAAAATAGAGATACCCAACCCTTGAGATCTAACAAATAAATCAAAGTGAGTGTGTGGGAGACAGGTGTTAAATACTTTCACTTCCTTTTCCATAGTAGTCTTTAAATGGAGGTTCAATACTTCACAGCCACAATATTTTTAACCCCTTATAAAACGTTGTGGGGTTGAACATTTCACTGCCATAATATCTTGAACCCTCTCTTACCATTCAAAAATTATTTTAGGTCAATAATTTTTAAACACCCTCCTATACACATATATGTCTAATAGGGGGTACAACATTTTACAGCCATAAATCCTAGCTTAAAACCTCCACCCCAACCTACCAAAAAAAAAAAAAGAAAAAAAAAAGAGGTACAACATTTCAATGCCATAATCTCAGAAACCCCTATGCTATGATGGAAACAGAGAATGTCTGTAGTGGGGTTCAAAATATTATGGCCATAATGCTATAATATAATGAACCCGGGGTTCAAAATATCATGGCCATAATGCTATAATATATTGAACCCGGGGTTCAAAATATTATGGCCCTAAGCCTATATATATATATTGAACCCGGGGTTCAAAATATTATGGCCCTAAGACTATAATATATTGAACCCCGGGTTCAAAATATTATGGCCATAATATTTTGAACCCTGGGATCAATATTTTATAGATGGGTTCAATATTTCGCAGCAATATTTTGAACCCGGGTTCAAAATATCGCGGGGTTCAGTAAATTATATGACACCGGTATGTACAAATAACATGGAAAGAGCATGTGCTCGTTCTTTATTAGAGAATCACGCGTCAGCATGATGATTTCGCTAAAAAGGCAATAAAATGCAAAAAATATTCTGTCTTTTTTTATTGCTCGTCATTTTTTATGTTAATAAACTTCGTTTAATTAACGAAGTTATTAATTAAAACTGAAAGCACTTTAAAAAAAACCCATTCTCTTTCATTCCGTGAGCCATATTATAAAGTCATGACGTTGTTAAGCACATGACTTATTTCAATGCTATGATTGGTCACGGTATATGACATAAAATAGAGTTTGACAGTTGCGCTAAATGTAAACAGTGAATCAGCTGATTGTAGTACTAAGTCTTTTGTTTACAATGATTTATATGAGATATGCCATGAACGGAAATTTTTAATCGATTGGTCACAAAATTTTGGACTAAAAATTCTTGGAAATGTGACTCTTGCAATCATGGAAATGTTAAATTAGTGGAAGACAAATCTTAAGTAAGGATGGCGTTGTTTGGAGGTGTAGCAATAGACAGTGTAACAAAAAACATCAGTAAGAGAGGGATCCTGGTTTTCGAAGCCATTTACTTCTAGAGCAGGCAGTTAAATTAACATACTACTGGGCATACAAACTACCTGGGGATTTTATTGCAAGGGAACTTAAGATTAGAAGTGTTTACAAATTTAATTAACATTTATTCAAAACTAGGCTTTATGAATTTGTCCCCTGATTTTTATTCCTGCATGTACCCATATTATGAACTCACATAATTTTAATTTAAGTTTAAGAATCTTAATAAAAGTCATGAAATTCCATTTTGTGGGAGACAAGCTCCTACATCTTACAGTTTAGTTGGTTTTTCACATTTAAATGTAAGAAACAACAGCAATTTTATTTTTAAAATCATGATATGAACTAATCTCATATTATTTTAAAATAGTTTCAAGAAAAAATAACAGTTGAACAAATTGTGAATTGAATGTGCTGCTTTTAATCAAACCTTGAAGAATGTACGTTATACATGTAGCATGTAGACATTCAAGGAGCTGTCGTACATGAGAACGATAGGAAATGGGAAACTTTGTGACTGGCGACTGAAATACCATTAGAAAGTATCTTTTATTCCAGTTAATTACAAGCAGTATGAAAGATCAAGGTTATGAAACACATCAGGTACACCTGAGTAACTTTAGCCCTGCTGTTCTTCACTAGATTTCCCCCTGGTAATACTCATTGTGGCCCCACACTACCCATTAGGGGCCATGATTTGAACAATTTAGAATCTACTCTACCCCAGAATGCTTCCATATAAGTTTCAGCTCTTCTGGCTTGGTGGTTCTTGAGGAGAAGATTTTTCCTATATATTTCAATGTTAAACTTTAGATACTTAATTTAGAATCTACATTTAATCCCAGAATGCTTTCACCTAATTTCCATCTTTTCTGGCCCAGTGGTTCTTGAGAAGAAGATATTTAAAGATTTTTCTTGTATGATTAAATGTAAAACTTGGATTCCATATTGTGTTCCCATCCTACCCAAGGGGGCCATGATTTGAACAATTAAGAATCTACACTATCCCAGGATGCTTCCACATAAGTTTCAGCTTTTCTGGCTTGGTGGTTCTTGAGAAGATTTTTTAACAACCCCACCCTATTTTTGACTTTTCTTGATTATCTCCCCTTGGAAGAGAGCTTGGCCCTTCATTTTAACAATTTAGATCCCCTTCACCCAAAGATGCTTTGTACCAAGTTTGGTTAAAATTGGCCTTGGCCAGTGGTTCTTGAGAAGATGAAAATGTGAAAAGTTTACAGATGGACAGAAAGCTAGACAGACGGACGGACAACAGACAACAGGTGATCAGAAAAGCAGAGTCACTTGAGCTTTCAGCTCAGGTGAGCTAAAAATAGCTAATTTACTCTTTCTTTTCCCATGATGTAAAATGATGCCCTGTTCACAAGGAGAGTTTAATTTGAATTAAACACAAGTTACTGTAAATAAAATTTGAACTGCATTCACACAAAGAATTTATTGTGAATTAGTTTAATTTGGAATTCATATATACTGCACATGCAATTGCACATTAACTGTGTGAATGTTAAGCAAAACTAATTTGAATTATATTTTGAAGCATGCGTAATAGCAAAATTAAGCCACATGTCGGTGGTAAAGTAAAGTTACTTATGCTTTTTTGAGTAAAAAACAAAGGAAATTTGAGTTTATCACTAATTATATAAATAAAAATTTGTACAGACACTATGATATTATGTCAAATGTATTATTTGCTTGGCATAAGGTGATGCGATTTGCAAATGACATCATAATTGCCTTACTGAATAGCCTTACAATACTGTAGAAATAAAATTTAAATTTGCATTCGTTTAATTCACATTATTTTACTTTGCATTCATTAACTGTGATTGAATTGAATATTTAACACACATTTGTGTGAAAAGGGCATTAATTTTCAAAATGACAATTTTTCTACCTGTATTTTCTAAAGAAAGTTCAGGTAAATTGTTGTTATCCCAGTCTGTCCATCCATTTGTCAAACTTTACTCCAATCAAAACTTGAGAAAAAAATCCAAACTTTGATATAGGGGTTGAAATTTTCCTGGAAAACTCACTAGTCCAGAGGCAACTGATCAGTAAAAAATTAATAGCCTAAACATCAAACTACCTAGCCCAACAATTTTCTATGCAAAATGAAAACATTACACAAGTAAAAGTTTCAAACACTTTGTTGACAGAAACAAATTAAACTAGTTCTCAGTCAATGCTACTTTTGTCTACATAAAAACAAAAGTAAACTGACAAGAATTTTTTTCCCGGTTTGCTAGTCTGACAGACTATCATTACATTTAAATAAGCTAGCCTGAATCTTAAAACAATTAGCCCCAGACATCAGGCTACAGTATATTTCAACCCCTGCTGACAGCATGATAGGCCAAGGGCTTATGGTGAGAGTAGCTGATCAGAAACCCTTGGCTAGTGAAGATGACTGTGCTGTAAAATCACTTTTTTTTCATGGGGTCAACTATCAAAAATGTTTGTGGTTAAATGAGGAAAAAACATTTGGTTGTGGGGATTTGGTTTTGTGGGTGGTGAAGTTTTTTGAAACTTTATCATTTCTTGGAAGGCACTGTGGGTCTCTACAACAAAAGCTAGAACTGTCCAGAATAGACAAATACCACCTGCTGCGTTTTTCAGAAAAGGTATTAATTTAAGTCCCTAAAAGTATTTGGATCTAGAGGTGTTCACAATTTTTTAACAGTGATAGTCAAAATTTAATTGCTCATTGTATTTTTTTAAATAAATGATGAATTTAAAGCCACAGCCTAACAAAATGTCAAATTATGCTATTGGTAATCATAATATTGCTTTTTATTAGAATGTACTTCTGTTATCTTAGTGAGACATGACAATCTGCAATTTGTTTGTTGAGATAAACGAAAAATAAAATGAATATATCATATCATACAATATCAAATTAGCTTTGATAACTTTATACCAAATTAATTTTGAAAAATAAAAGCATATTAAGTGCATTGACCAGTGCAATTGATATCGAATATCTTTGGTTACTATTTTTGCTGATGTGGCAGAGCATGCAGAAGTCATTTTTGTCGCATCTAAATCTATCATAATGACAATGAAAGAGACATCTGTTCAGGTAAACTCAATGAAGTGAAATACATTTAATCATGAACAAAGCCAAGACTTACATAGGGGCTGGACTGATTACAATCTAGAGGAGACAATTATGGCAGACAAAGATAACTCTCTTCCTTTTACGAATTGTGTTCAGCTTTAAGGCAGGGTATATGACACACTTTCTACCAAAGATGCATCTACTGACTTAGTTATATATTTCTAAGCCAAATAATTTCCAATTATGAGCTTGACAGGGTTTTACCATGGCCATATAATTCTAATTAAAAGTTGACCTAACTGTAAAATGGGACAAACCGTCTACCCAACATGCTTCAGCTGACAAAGTTTGATGATTTTTGGCCATATAGAATTTGAATCTAAAACACAATGAACTAAGTAAAAAAAAAATTAAAAAAAACCAAAAAGAAATGAAGAGAAATTGTCCAATTAAGATAAAATACCAGGTGATTAAGCAGATTGAGACCACTAGATTTTCTGACATTTGCAAGTTAAATTGGCTATCTGTTTACTTTAGCAAATGACCAATCAGCTGAATGAGTTGCAATGCATTATGGGCTACAACAAGTTTTTGCATGGACACAGTGTATTGAAAATGAAGAGTAATTTTAATTGTCCCTTGGAAACTCATTTTCCATTCTTTTTCAATATTTATGAAATAGATATTGAAAATGGTGTAAAATCTTTCATATCTATGCTTAACCTAACATTTAAAAATTTTGTTTATCAAGCCTTATGTGAACTTGTTTTAAATTAAATACCAATGTTAAACTATTGTTCAAAGAGATGTAGGTGCTATCGCGTAGAACAAGCAGTGAGTAAGTTTTTTCACTTTGTTTTAGAGAGCAAAGAAGAAAACATCAATCGACAGAATGAGCCTTGATGTATTTTTAAGGTACTTTATAGGATGCTTAGAATATAAAGCCTTTTTCTTGGTAATATTATATTAATTCCAATACCATATTTCAAAAATGGTACTCACTTGCGACTAAAAATGCTTTCTTTTTGATTTTCATAAGAGTATTACGGTAAGTGTGATGTAATAGAAAAATCTGTATGCTTTTTGTTGACAAACAACAAGAACATGTATTTTTCTGTCTTTGAGTGCATTTGTGCATCGATCTACAGTGGCTGCAACGTTATTGTTGACAAACCAATCGTGTAGAATCGTTCGTGTAAAGTGCGTGATCGTTTGTGTAACGTCAGAGATTGTGCGTGTATCAGGCTCAATCGCTTGCGGTTTTAATCTTGTGTGATCGTGCAGTAAGAAATGTGAAATTTTCGTTTTGTCAGTTTTAATCGGAATGTAATTTTTTAAATAATCATTTCGCTTGTTTCTTTATTCGAAATTTAAAAGAAATGAAATGCGATTTACATAATTGAACGACCTAATTATCGCTAGTAAATAATTAATAGAGTTGTACAATATTGTATTCTCTTAAAATAATGTAACTTTTAAAAATAAAACGTATTTAAGATGTTTAACAATTTTTTTCTCCGATGTTAATTATGTTTACTGCTATTGTGGTCAAGATATTTTTCATATCAATACTTCAAAACTGTATATCTTTACAAAAAATGAATAATTCCCAATGATTACATAAATATTTAGTCGGAGAATGTACACGACATGATTGTCAGGGATACTTTTATCAGTGTTTCTCCCTGATACTTACTTTGTTTTAATAATCTCTGCTTATGAATGAATTGTAAAGTAACTGCTGATTTTAGAGATTAACAAGCATAAAGATTGATATATATAGTTTTAATTCATTTTTATGCCATTCTAAAAAATATTTTTCCTCTTTCTGCATATCATAAAATCCAATAGAACCAAAACTCACAGCCCACCTATATCATCATAAATTACAACTTTACTTATCGAAAAAATGAAAAAAAAATTAATTTTCCTACGTTAGAGAATAACATAAATAATTGTAATCTAAAATAACTATAATTAAGTCTTATTCAGTTTCAAAAATATCCATTTTAAAATATTTTTTCTTCAGTTTTCCGAAGTCGATGAACTGCATCTGATTCAATAATAATTTGTAATCTAAAATAACTATATTAAGTCTTATATCGTTTTGAAAATATCCAATCCTAAATATTTTTAACCATTTTGTGTGAAGAATTGTGCGTTTGCGCTAGCAATTGTGAAAGATCGTGTAACGTGTAGAATCTTGTGTGTGAAGGATCGTTCGTGTAACAGGTTTAATCGTGTTTTAATCATGCAGAATCGTTCATGTAACGTGATCGTTCGTGTATGTTGTCAACAATAACGTTGCAGCCACTGTACGTGTACATAAATTAGCATATTCAAAATTTAGCACAATCACTGGGCATGGAGTTGTTTGCATAATAATGAATTAGCGCTACCCATGTCCGTGCCATTTGTTGTATATTAAAATGATTTACTAGCGGTATTCATTAATTAACGCATTGTTGTCTGTGCCAAAGCCGTTAAAATATGAAGCTCTCTTTTTTTAAGTACACATACAGTATATCTATTCATGTGGGTCAAAAATAATATGATCTTGTATTTAACTTACCGGTAAGATAATTTTTCTTAATATCAATACACCAGTGTGCAATATTTGTTTTCTCTTCATTATCTTCAAAATATTTTTAAAATGTATTTAATCTTACTATGCACTGAATGTACATAAAAGAGTTTAGATGGTGTTTGACACAACTATTAATCATCTAAAACAATTCCAGTATTTAGTGTGAGCATGGAACATTGTCTTTGGTATAAAAAATAAAAAAGAAGTCATACAGTAAACATATAGTAGATGTCATGCTTTGCGACTCATTCAATTGACTGGAGAATGGGTTTGACAAAAACATTGTCATGTGATGAAAAATGCCTTCCATAAAAGGTAGAGTACCCAACTTGTCAAGGAGTGTAGAAATTTTCATACAAATCCATGCAGTAGCTTCTAAGAACACATCAGACAAAATCATGTCTACCGACAGAAGAACATGCAGATTCCAATATACCCCTCTAAACTTCGATGAAATCCCACGAAATTTAATTTTCACAGTATGCATTTGTCAATAACACTCTGGAACAAAAAATTTAAGATGTCACTTAAAACATGTTCATGCCCAGGATTTATTAAAATTGAATGATTTAATTTCAGTTGCGTTTAATAATCTATTAACTTTAATGGTGTGTGGTGAAAATTGTGGTTGGAAAGGTGTGGATTCTGGAAAAACAGGGTATATGTGCTAATAAGTAGCTATGATCTGACCTTTATATTTATAATTAAAAAAATAACAGACGGAATATGAGCTCATGGCAATATATATACTTTATAGAAATACGTGTACCAAAGCTTGCATGAATACATTGTACATGTGAAACTCTGAACCCCCCGGGTGGCAGTCACTGTGGAATAAACTCAGGGTTCCTCCCACTTGTTAGTCTGTGACCTGATCCATTCAGCCATGGTGTCTTAATTGATGAAGATTTGTGGGATTAAAATCAATAAATTTGTAGAAATCAAATTGGGACACCTAGTTCACCTGTTGAATCAAGCATTTGGCAATGTGTATATATATATATATATATATATATATATATATATAATGTATACATTTTGTATATTCTATATTAATTGCACAGATTTTGGGGGCAAAGTAATCAATAACACATCTCTTATTGGGAAGATGACAATTATCAGCAATGGGCACCTGTTTTTTAAAGAAATGATTCAAATAATCTTAACCTCAGAGAACGTTGTAAAGAACTGGGTACATTAAGTATAACAGAGCGGCCCTGTCTCCAAATTTGATTTCAGTTTTTTTACAAACATGCCGATGATATGTCCTTTCAAAATCATTTTATTTTTTTTAATTATCACAAACCGTTTTTCCATCAGAGGTCTCGAAAAATGGGGAGTTTACTTTAGAAATTACAAATTTTGACGTGATAACGTCATCACGGCGTTACTGATTTTAACGTTACGTTAAAAGAAATCTGTCAATTCTCTGAACTGGAAACTATTTACTTTAACCTGCCTTATGTTCCAGAAAACAATTTTTAACTTTTATTTCAATTCATCATAATGTATATCTTTGATAGCTGGAAGGAGTAAAATAATTTAAAGGTAATATAATTTTATTACAAACATTTTCATCAGACAAGTAATGAAGCTTGATTCATCCATACAGACGAGACAAGGTAGTTCTTCTTTTGAAATTGTGCTCGTATCAAATTTATAATTTTTTTATGTAAAAATATCCTAATGATTTCTTCAGTCATTTTCCGCATTGTCTATGAAGTTACATTAAAATTTTTAAAAGATACATGAATCAGTATTAAAAAGAAAATTGGAACGTCCTTTATAAAGTTGTCAAAATTGGATTTTTGGCAATGATCACTCCCCTTTTCCATTCTAACAAATTGCAGCGCTATTAATTTCGTATTTTCATTTTTTTTTTTTTTTTTGATAAACGTATAAATTACTCACTCTTATGGGGTTACAAGGTGTCTTAAACTGCGTTAAAAAAAATTTCTCTGATGATAGGATTTCTTTTGTAGATCGTTATTTACATTGTATTCATTCCAGTGGATCTGCTTTACTGCACGGTTCATGTAAAATACCCTCACCAGGAACAATCCCCAACATACTTACACACATTTACTTTCTATGTTAAAACCACAAGAGGAGACTGGTTATATGAGTCCTGATTGATGAGGCCATTCCAAGTTTTTTCTTTGTTTAGCGTCCGTCCTAACCTATCTTCCTATCCGAGAAAACACACAAACCAAAAGGGGAAAAACGCAGCATTTTCAGAACAGTTCTAGAATTTCTTATTATCATTTGAGACCTCTCCTCGTCATAAAACTTAGTTAAACTATACTAGTTTTTTGAAATAAAAAAAATTAATACACCACTTAAAAAAGAGAGATGTCAATCCCAAAAGAGTAAAATGCATTTCAGAGATTCGTATTTGTTGATTTTAATTTGAGCTAACTTTGTGTTTGTGTTTCAAAGATTTGTATTTATCAATTTTAATTTGTGTTTGTTTTTAATTTCATAACCTCAAAACCAATTTGTCCGCGTACAATGCACATAAAAAAAACTTGGAATGGTCTTATCATAACTTGCGTTACAGACCTTTAAAAATTTTGCTTCAAATAAAAACCGTGAATCTCCAAAAGGCTTAAAAAAGGGTGTGCAATTTGTTTAGATCAATTTTACGATGAACAAAATATTTTATATAGCCAATGCTAATAATTTAATTTTAGAGACAAACACATTAATTTGCATGTACATATTCATTACTTGATTCACAAAATCGAAAATTATATGCCTAAATCTGCGTAGTGAATTCGACAGGAAAGGGATTCATAAGACTGTAGTACACTCTAACGGGCATAATTCCCTAAAACTAAAAGTTAAAAAAAATAAGGATATAATATTATATGTATGATTTGTATATAGAGTTTATCCGCATCAGCTATGAAAATATGCGCATGTCGTCTTCAAAGCAATGCAGCATGAAACGGCAGACACTTGCATTGATATCGATCAGTAAAAGATCGATCAACGGTCACAGTTCAGTGGGGAGCCAAAGGAAATTGGAAAGGGATGTATTTAGTTTTAAATTCTTGATATAATTTTTTATTGATACTCATTACAGTACATGTATAATTTGATTATCAGTAAGCCTCCCCCTTCTATTTACATAGAGACAAAATACAAATAATTGAAATGCAGAATAACTGAACACTCACATAGAAGAATCAAAATTCACTTCCACGTCCCTTTTTATAAGCTACATAGAGGTTTTATTTCTAGTTCAGTTATCAAATTATATGAAATCTTATGTTATTTTGTTACTTGTGGGAACAATACGCAAAACACATCACAGTGCTTCTTTATAGAGTTATCCTTGTCATTCCCGGATTATATCACTAGCTTGATTATGTTTCTTTTTCATGTAAGTGTCTGATAAAAAAATTTTTAAAAAATATACCTAACAAACTGCTGACATGAATTGCAAGACGATACATCACGTCATCTACTAAGACAAAAACTGCATTAAAATAGATAAAGATTTTCTTTAGAACTCCTCCCTATGTTTACATGTTACACAGCCGTAGACACATGTATTTGATATAATTATTTCGGTGACAATGATAATTTTATCACTTGCTTTGCATACATTAACTCTCTGGGGCATTTCCTTGTGCATTTGTCCTTGTAGTAACGATAAAATACTTTTAATTTGTTTTTTTTTCTGGAACGGATTATCATCACAGACAGACGTTGAATCTTTAAAATTTAGCGATAATGTGCACCGTCGTTTTCACAGAGGTGATATTGGACAGGACGCTTCTCCAGTCCCGATGAACATCTATTGGAATACTAAACATATATTACCAGGTACTATTATTTTATGGATAATCTGGATAAAATCCTTTTAAAAATACTCGCTTACTTCAAGATTAACAGTAGTGTACATGTAGTTAATATGTACATTCGTTTTTTATACAGATAAATATCTAAAGAGTAATCTTTTTTTTTTTTTTTTTTTTTTTTTTTTTCATTTCAAGACTTGGAATGCCTTAAAATGTATTAGGAAAACAATTTCTGAAGAAAAAAAAATAACGAGATAAACCATGGATTATATGGAGCGGAAAGGGGGTGTCTTGTCCACAAGTAATGCAAGATGGTGTTTGTATTTCTTACAGAACTGCATGGGAACAGATAATCTTTATTTATGGACAATAAAAAAGGTTGATTGTATCATGTTTCACTTAAATTTTCATAGAAAATACCGAAAGCGTACACCACTGTATACGTTTTTTAAGCATTATAAACTTGGTCAACATAATTATCTAAAACTCTTTGTAAATTATAAATTAAACCCAATTTTACTTGAAAACACTGATGTCAATATTCCGATCAGCATGATAAATGTATATATAATTAATAAGTGTAAATACATGTAAGAACTTTTCCATTCCCAGCTGCTGACCTTCAATAAGTAAATGTAGGCCGGCAGTGGCAGATTTAGAAGTATTTTGTCATAGGCTATATAAAACACATCCTGATTATGCGATAAAACACAAGAATCCTTTCTGACATAATTAATTTTGTCAAATAAAAATCTGCAACAATACAGTGACAAGGATAAGTTTTGAAAAGAAATGTTCAAATGGTGTCTGCTATACATGTAATCCAAGCTTCCAATCTAACCCCCCCCCCCCCAAAAAGTTAGTTATTGTCTTTTGACATTCATGAATCCCAGACATATATAAATTGAAAACGAATAAAACATGCTTAAAAAAGCTGATGATTTTCAATAAAAATGTTAAAAATAATCTTTTCTTAAAGTCAAATAAAGTCAATGTCCACTATGAAGGAGACGCGCGTTTTAATTGGAGGTACATGTAGTGTTAAATGTAAATTGATTGTCTGAACCATCCCAACTTATGTCGTTAAATTACTTTTTCACGCTGTAAATATTGATTGAATATTTATCATAGTTGCAAAGACTGAAGAAATTGTTTCAAGTACATATTTTCAACATGATTGCTCTTTGTGACGTCATTTTTTTCAATGCATTGCGTCACTAATTTACATGTAATGTCCCATAGTAAATTTCACTGAGAAAGGTTCATATGGTTTTCATTTACATAAATAATTGTATTAAATTAATTTTTTTCAAATGCAGAATTGAATTTAAAAGACAATAGAAAAATAATAAACCCTTCAGATATAGAATTAAACAATTAATTTCTTTAAAAATATAGATTTTATTGTGGAGAAAAGGTGACGTCTATCCAAAAATGCAGCATTTTTTACTTCAGTTTTTTGTAAAAACGGATGTGGCCGCACTTTTGTAAGGTTATTTTTTCTCTTTAATATTAAAAATTGTAGTGTATTTGTTCTTTCTGCAAAGTTTCGCATACATACTCGGATGCGGCCATATCGAAATATAGACTTGAAGAGGAGGAAAACGTCCAAAATAGGGGAATTCCGGAATATTAGACCGGTTTTGAACGTTATATAAATTAAAGGGCACGTGAGTTGAGAAAAATTTATTCCTATTTCAAACACAGGTAAACCTTAACAGTTAATTGATACAATTGATAGAATGTAATCGTGCGTTTGATTTTTGCTGATTTTATAGGGCCGTAAATTGGTCTTAACGTACCCAGCTCTTTTCCATCTAGAAAAAATGTAAAATAATTTTGAAACGATATATATTTTAAAAGCTAGATTATCATGTGATTTTTAACAATTAAGAAACAAAATTTACAATAATTATTCAGGTTCTACTACAAGTGGCATAAATAATTCAAAATTCTGTCTCTTCTTTCACTGCAAGATATTTCCCTGAAAACCAATATTACTGATTAGACAGTGTTAGATGAACGCAAGAAACATGAAAAAACTATATATCAGCAAAAAAAAAAATAAATAAATAAGAAAACATTTTTTTCATGATTATATTAAGAGCATTTTGATCAATATCCTTGATTTTTTTTCCAGATATTTATTCATTTAACAACTTAATTATTAAATTGAAAAAACATGTGAAAATATTTATCGCTTATATAGAGATTTTACAGAAAGAACAAGAGGCCCAAGGGCCTTAACAGTCACCTGAGTATAACACAACAATTTAGAGGATCCATAGAGTATAAAATGAACTGAAAGGTGAAGCTTTGTTGCCCAAAAGCAAGAAAAATAGAGTGATCAGGATCAACAAAATAATTAGTCTAGCATTCATTAACAGTTCATAAATTAGGTCCTAATCTGTGTCTCATTTATCACTCTCACCAGACAGTATGTGAACAAACTAATCAGTACTTCTGTACTCTTTTATTTCCTTGTTGAAATCTCTTACATTGGCCTCTCTTGGTCTTTGATGAACATTTAATAAGACAAGTTCTTTTTCTCTCATTTTTATTTATCTATTATTTACAAGTCTACATGATCATTAAAACTATGAAAGTACTTTTTGTATTATACAGTAAAACTTCTTGCATAATTCTTTTATTCTATTAACCTTTCAACTACATTATTTACAGTGATTAATTATCACAAGTAAATGGCAAAGGGGAATAACTCCTCTCAGTAGAATACAAATGAATAGAGCCCTGGCCTGGACCAGAACACTTGACCAAATGGTCCTGATGTTCAAAAATCTGGTAAAAATACCCTTCCTTATTAAAACTTTTACTCTTTTTGCCTCTGATATGCCCAGGTGCAGAGAAGATTTTTAAAGCATTAATGGATTTTCACTGTAATAGAGCCCCACCCTAACATCTGAGAACCTCTGATCCTGGGACTATGAATTTCACAATTTTTGTAGAGTCACTCTTGCTTATCATAACTATGTATTCAATTTGTTTAAATAATACCCAGGAGTAGAGAAGAAGATTTTCAAAGAAATAATGCACCTTCACTATTATAATAGTGATCTACATGTATATAGCCCCGCCCTAGCACCAGAACCCCTGACCCTGGGGTCATGAATTTCATAATTTTGGTAGAGTCATCCTTGCTTATCATAACAATGTATTCAATTTGTTTAAATAATACCCAGGAGTAGAGAAGAAGATTTTCAAAGAAATAATGCACTTTCACTATATGATCTATATAACCCCACCCTAGCACCAGAACCCCTGACCCTGGGGCCATGAATTTCATAATTTTGGTAGAGTCACTCTTGCTTATCATAACTATGTATTCAATTTGTTTCAATAATACCCAGGAGTAGAGAAGAAGATTTTCAAAGAAATAATGCACTTTCACTATATGATCTATATAGCCCCACCCTAGCACCAGAACCACTGACCCTGGGGCCATGAATTTCACAATTTTGGTGGAGGGCTTAATGCTTATTACAATCATGCCAACAGTTTGACTGCTTAATGTCTAGGAGTAAAGAAGAAGATTTTTAAAGATTGCATTAATTTTGATGGTTTTGGCCCCACCCCTCAGGCCCCAGGGGGGCAGGGGCCACAAATTTCATAAGTTTTGTTCCCCTTCACCCATAGATGCTATATGTCAAAATTGGTTTGCTGGTTCCAGAGAAGAAGCTGAAAATATTCAAAAGTTTACAACCGACGGACGATGCACGACGACGGACGAAAAGAGATAGCAATAGGTCACCTGAGTGACTCAGGTGACCTAAAAAATAAGGCAATTGTATGTCAGTTAATTAAATTATCATATGAATATTATTATTTTTTATCATTTGAATAATTTTCTTTTTCTAAATTAATTTTCATGCAACAAATTAGAAATTAGAAAATCATTTTGAATTTTTTGAGTCCATAGTTGAATTGCAATTTTTAATATTAATAAAATTATATTTAGACATAAATTTTATAGTCTATAATCACAATTTAACACTTCAGTAAACAATTTAAAGACACATCTAATCATTACCAGTTCAATGTATTTGAATATTTTTATCACAATAAGAATAACAAAAACATTTAAAGATGTAAATAATTTTATTAAATTGTTAAGGAATAATTACTGATAAACTGATGAAAAGTTGATGAAAAGTCACTGAATTATGACTGAAAGGTCACTGAAAGGTGATTGAAAGATGACGGAAAAGGAACGGAAAGGTCACTGAAAGATAACTGAAATGTGTCCGCTGAATGGTGACTGAAAGGTACCTGAATTGTGGCTGAAAGGTCGCTGAAATGTACCTGCGATTCGGTGACTAAATGGCCACTGAAAAGTCACTGAAAGCTGCCTTTCAGTTTTAACTGAAAGGTCTTGTTTCTTCCTGTGTAGGCTTTATAATGCTCGAGGTTTGATCACTTGACCAACTACTATCTTTATTCTAATAGATATACAAAAATTATACTAGTTTTTTTAAGTACAAATAAATTTACAACACTTTTCAATTCTAAATTTAATTACAAAGAAAACAAGAGCAAGTTTCATGAATTCTAATTATTGCACCAAAATTTGTTCACCTGTCCTTTACAAGTTTCACTGGAATCAAGTAATAAATACAGGTGACCTTTCGAATGTCATACATGAAGATTTATTTCTGTAGATCAGTTGTTAGACAATTAAAAACTAAACGTAACCGAGGAAATTACCGGTAATGCTTCATGACAGAGGACTGATCCTACGAAAACAGTAAGTCATGCAGTATCCCGATTTATCGCTTAAGTGCCTAGTTAGTAGGATAAAGGATGACAAAATTACATCAATGCTCTTATAGACTGTTCTATTAGATTCTATTAGATTTTGTGATTTGCAATCTCTATTCCCTATAAGCCTCCTAATGAATTGTAATGATAAAGAAGATATAATGAACTTATTAGCCATTCAGTCCCTTAGTGAACCTATATTTCTAACACATCTAAATGGTCAAAGGAAAAAATGAAGTTAAATATTGTCCCCACTTTGTACTCTAGAATAGGGTCAACATACATTAATCAAAATTAGTCTTAAGTTCTTATTTTCTAATAGTTTCAATTGTTATTAAAAAAAAATAATAACAAAAAGCTAGCTCTTTGAAAAATAATATTACTCAGCAAAATGCTACATTAAACACTTCATCTCCAGCATAGGAATGGTTTATATCTTTCACTTTTCAGACATAGGACAGTGTAGGAATGGTTTACATATGAAGTATTTAGAATTTGATAAAATGAAATTTATTGTGCTGAGTCCAAATATACCTTAATGTACAAACTATAAAACCTGAGACATAAATAAGTAAAATAACAGTGATCTACAATTGTTTGAAATCTGGAGATACGTGTATCTCAAGGTCCATTTTTCAACCCTCCCTTTTCCCGTTTAAATCACAAATCAGTATATATTTCTTTAACAAATGTTAAAAATATCAAAGATACTGAATTTAAACCTTTTAAATTCTAATGCTTATTTATTCAGAATGTTATATTTTCCTATTAAGTTTCTTTATTTAATATACCAAAGAAGGATTACTGTTTCTTTCATGGGTAAAATCAGATTCTGCAATCGCTTTAGGGTGAGTTAACCATGCATCGGACACATACCTTGCTTCGGACAACTTTAAGCATTAAACTTTCATTGAACCCGAGTCTCCCCGTTTTTTTACTTGTTTCTGTCTTAAAGGTGAAGATTTAAACTTTTTAATGATGCCGATTTTTATTTTCATGTTGTGATAAAAATACCACAAGAATGGCCTTGAAATTACGTCATATTTTGCATCATAAAAGGGGAGTAACCAGAATTTTACGATTTTCCAATTTTTAGAGTTGTCGTTCTTTTAAATAGACGTCAACGGAATGGGTCGGACCTAGGTAAAATTTATCAATGATTGATAATTTTACAGAAATTTTTCAAAAATTTTACTTCAATGTTTGTATAATATTTTTTAGAGTTGTTTTTAACTAGTATGCTTATTTCACTGTACATCGGACACAAATTAATCATGCATCGGACACTTTCCGATGCATGGGTAATCACTTCCATTTTCATATTAAACCCAAATGACAGCTGTTTTTTTACGGAAATAGAAAATAGAAACTCTAAATTTTCAGTGAAGATACAAATAATCGATATATGACAACTAGAAGTGGACTCGATTTATTTCTTTAAACTAGATGATGATAACCCGCACGAGACAAAGGCGCGAGTTGCCATATTACTAGTATTACTAGTACTGTAAAGCCTATTTAAGGCGATGTGATGCAACTATAATCTCTTCACATTTGTGGATCGATATAGTCATCCAAATTTAAAGAGAAGGTTAATTTTTAAATAAAAGATAAAAATGTTTCGATATCACTAATTTTAAAGCACCGAGATCAAGGTATAATATTTTTCTGGTTTAAATATCGGATGTCCGATGCATGGTGAATATTGTCCGATCCGTGGTGAATTCTGACTTATTTCAAAAACGTCAGTTTCTCAATAAATAATATGCTTCGATCATTTTTCCTACATTATTCCCATGTAAAACTCTGATCCCCTGTTGTGGATCCACCCACCTCCGGGGGCCTTGATTTAAACAAATCTAACACATACTACATGAGGAAACTTGCATATTACTATCACTAATCATAGTCCAATAAAGCCTATTGTTCTTGAGAAGATTTTTAAAGATTTTCCCCTATATATTCCCATGTAAAAATTTTATCCCTTATTGTGGTCCCATCTTTGCCCAAAGGGCCAAGATTTGAACAAACTTCTATCTTCACAACCTGGGATTGCTTGCACATTAATGTCACTAATCCTTGCCTTTATTTATTTCTAAAATTTAATCTTGTTTTGTAGCCCTGCCTTACCCACTGGGGCCATGATTTGAAGAAACTTGAATCTAATTTATGTCAGGAAGCTTTCTCTTAGTTTCATCTTTTCTGGCCCAGAGGTACTTGAGAAGATTTTTTAAGACACCCGCCCTATTTCTGCCTGTTCTCGACTTTCCCACTTTCAAGAGTGTGTTGCCCTTCATTTGAACAAACTGGAATTTCTCTGACCCAAAGATGCTTTATGCTAAGATCGGTTGAAATTGGTCCAGTATGTGGTTCTGGAGAAGTAGAAAAGTGAAAAGTTAACAGACAGACAGCTAGACAGCATGATGGATGATGGACAAACTTTGATCAGAAAAACTCCCTTGAGCCTTTAGAAAAGTCTGTTTATTATTTAAAAAATGGACTTTTGGTTTAAATACTTACGTTTAAAATTGATTTCATAAAGTGACACTGCCATTCGGTCTCCATCCAGCACCTCTCCCAGGGTCAAACTCTTGTGTTCTATCTGTGAATATACAAACATTCAAAATTGTGATACTTAAAAATAGGATTCTCCCTCAAAATACAAGAATATCTCCTCTGTTTATGCATGTGAATTAAACATATTCTTTTATCATATTATTTACACAAAAATAAAAATTTATCATTATTCAAAATGAGGTCTCCCATCCCAAACTCTTCTGCAGACCGACATACTTCAAAGTACACTTCTGTGGCTAAAATTTACTATATATCTGATGACAAAAAATATCATTCAATATCTTAATATGTTCACAGCAGGTATTTAGACATCTCCATTCATTTTAAATATTTTGTATTCATTCTACAATTGTTCTTGTTGTGAACACCTTTCACTTTCTTATCCTCTCACTACAACATGCACAAAGTTGCAATTGGATCTATTTAAAAATGTCTTCTTCTTTATCCATATGTCCAACTGTGCAACTGTACAAGTGTTGTGAACACAATTCAAAAAGTACCATTTGATTTTAGTCTTATATTTGCTACAAAGATAGTTGGTGGTCAAAGAAGCCTGTTGGATTCACAGTCAAAAAGTCAAAGATCAAGCTAAAAACATTGATAAAGTGGATGAAATCTCATTTTCAAAGTGAAATATATCAAACCCACTAATTACTTAATTATATGCTAGAGCTAAAATGAAAATAAAATAAAACCATTGCAATTTGGAAGTAAATGGTGAGAACCAAAGACCACGACAGGATTGAAAATGTAAATATAATTTAAATTGTGCAAAATGACTTTCCTGTCTCGCTGTTCAAGTATCAGGTTTGTAAGAAGAAGCAGCTTATTGGTTTTAGAGTCCAAATGGTCAAGGTGAAAGGCAATACCTGGTTATGAAAGCATGATTGTGACCATTTAACATGTTTAACAGTAGTCATAGCTTATTCAGAGAACCTAAGGTCAACAGAAGGTCATTGTCATGGACAGAGGCAGTGGTAAGTACCGTATTTGGCCGAATATAATACGCATTGGTGTAAAATACGCACCCCCCTTTTTGAGCCTGAAACTGGGGGAAAAAACGCAGTTCGGTTGTATTATACGCAGCAGAAAATTTTACCAAGCGGTGTTCTGAACTTTTGAAAATCGCGGTAATTTGCTATGAAAATCGGCGCGGAGATAAAGTGCCGAAAATTTACAGAACACGATATTTTATTCAAATGCGTTTTTATTTTTTAATCTTGACTTTCCATATCGCAGCAATCTGGAGGAAATTATTTATTTTAACAAAGCACGAGATAATGTTGCATTAAAAGTATTAGAGTTTATTATTAATTTTTTTTTTAGCAAACGGTGATATTGAAATAATACGTCGCCGTATTCTAACTATTCTTTGTGGAAATAATTTTATTTCAACAAAGCAAGAGATAATGTTGCAAGTTTAACAGTTGTCATATTTATTTTTAGTTTAAGGTAATCATGTTGAAAATTATGTAAATTTAACAGGGCAAGCGATATTGCAACATCAAAGTAATCAAAGACTACGATTTTCCTCTTTTGAACTTGAAATTAATTAATCAAATAAATAGTTGATGTTATAAAAATAAAATCAAAATTTAACAAGCGTATAAAGTGTAGCTATCAACACACCTCCAAAGCTGTGAAAAATGATGTACAAAGGTGGGATATATGTCTTCATACATCGAGGTAATCTTCGTGGATATCTTATTTTCAACAGAGCACGAGTAAATTATAACACTTAAGTTTCAACATACTTCATATTTCCTTTTTTAACTCTCAATCATTTTAACATGAGGCCGATATAAGATAAAGTAAAATTACATTTAACAAGCGTTTAACAGTTTAATTTATTACCTAACCTACTATATAAATTGTAATTAGGCATTTTGAACTGTTTCCTGATTCTTTTTAATGTTTTTGCAAATCATGAAACAGTCAAAACTGTTTACCTGGTCACAGAATGAACTGTTGCATGGCTGAACTGTTCCATTATGACGTCATAATTAATACCCCGTACTTTACAGCTTTAATATTGAATTATGTATTAATTAAAGCATTTTCATTCAATTTGAAATTATCATCTGAAAAGTAATCCTGATATATAATCAATTTAATATCATTTCGAAGAAGAGGCCATGAACACCTTTTCTGAGGGTAATTTGGGGAAAATGTAGGCCCCTTTCACTCAGTATAGTTCTTTGCCATACACGTGTAATATTCAAATCTTCAAGACATCATTATGTTGTTTACTACATATTTTTTTTTTCAATTTATTAGTGCATGATAATATCACATCCATTAATTTTTCTGAACACCAATCGGTGTGAGAATTTGATTAATAGTTTGTTTTTAAAAAATAATACATGTACAAACATTTGTCGATGTATTTTAAAGGCCATTGATTATTATGTCGATATCATTACTTTAAGAAATTATATAGTAGGTTAGGTAATAAAACACTTATTTCATGACAACTCGGGAAACAGTCAAACTGTTGTCCCTCGATAATGGGGAAGACCTGGGAAACTGTTGCCCGAGGCCGAAGGCCGAGGGCAACAGTTTCCCAGGTCTTCCCCATTACCTCGGGACAACAGTTTGACTGTTCCCCTCGTAGTCATGAAATAAGTGTATAGTGTCGTAATCAACACACGCTTATACATACGAAATATCATAAACCAACCCCCGTTTTTTAACAAAGAAAATAATCATGGCCATTAATAAGGGCAGTAAATAATCAGTGCTCTAACTGTAAAAACTATGCTTTGGAGTCAGTAAACAATTTAACTGCCCGGAGGGGTGTTGAATGGTAATTATCAAGTGACAAGCGCACGTGTTCACAACATTAGCTTCCATTCATTGGGACGTATAGAGGGGTGTTTATGTTGAAATGAATTTTCACTGAGTATCTAAAACCTAAAATAAATTTTATTGTATTGTATTTCATTAAAAAATGACTTATTACTTTTTTGACCGAGTGTCTGATTAGGTACATGTGTACTATGATTACGGAAGCACGTGGCAAAGGAATGTGTGAACATCTATAAATAACATCGTTAATGGAGGCCTACATGGAGACGATAAACATGTAGCTCAAATTAATTTTAACTTGGTTTTAAATTTAATTTAACTATCAAAAGGTTATAAATATAACATTTTTAACAAGTCTATATTCCAACAATAACTTTCCGAAGTTTTAAATACGGCGATAAACAGCAAGAAATTGCACAAGTCTCTAGGTAATACTACGGTATGTGCGTATGATAGCCGTGTTTCACATGAAAGAAAAACCTATCAAAATCCCATTGTGGTGTGAAATACGCACCCCTTTCTCACATAAAATTATTTTGGGAAAAAAGTGCGTATTATATTCAGCCAAATACGGTATTGATAATAGTGGTCACCACATTAATTGTACGTAAAACCAAATTCATGAGCTCAGTGACACATTTTCATTGTGTGGAGGTGAGAAGTACATGTATATTTAACAAGTTACAACACAGGCAAACCTCATGTTCTTTCCAACAAGTTAAACTGAGATGAGACTAAAATATCTATAACATTACTATACTTTCCATGTCCAATATGTAAATTGTAAGCCTAATCATTTAGTCCAAGATCATAAACCTATAAATTGCTTTTAACATTAATACCAGTGTATGAAGTTTGATGAAAATATGTTTATATGAAACTTAGCTAATTGCAACATGAGGAAAAGTAGGG
Organism: Saccostrea echinata; assembly: GCF_033153115.1. Lineage (NCBI taxonomy): Eukaryota > Metazoa > Mollusca > Bivalvia > Ostreida > Ostreidae > Saccostrea > Saccostrea echinata. The sequence continues at coordinate 14,521,615 of NW_026889772.1, read as the reverse complement.
TCATATTAAAACAGAAGATCTAGGTAAAAAAATATGAAACAGTTGAATTGTCCTCACCAACATGTATCTGTGTATGAACTACATACATGTATATAAACTATGTAGAAAAAAGATGTCAAACCTAACAGAGGGTTTTTAAGGTCAGAAGATCATGACAATTGAAGTTGATCATGAGATGGCCAAGACAAACACTACATGCCCAGGCAGTATACAGGGTGGAGCAAAAATATATCTCACTTTTTTTAATTTACCTTTTTGGGTCGGCACACTGGTAACTGGTAGTAGTGATATGTTTCATGTGGATTGAAGTATGGACCAACTTTGTTTACATAAAGTACAACCTGAAAATACATCATAAAATAAATAAAATGATGCAATGCAGTTATGTTCAGTGAGTTAAAGAAGGTGTTGAAATTTTAAGAGACCCTTTTCCTAATAATCATTAGGCCACATCAATAAAATTATTTGTTCATTGGACCCGCGCGCTTGTATTAAAACAAAACTATTCAAATAATATTAATTTCAATTTCCCACACCATGGAAATTCTGTGCTATATTCTATTCAATCTCTGCTATATTTTTCGTATTTTAATTCTGCTTTCTCTGCAAATCAGGAAAAATGTAATTGTCCGCTCAAATTTTTTCACGCTCCGCCTAAAAATTTTGCCTACAAAAAAATAATAATTTTATTATTTAACCGCTTGCCCGCTTGTTCTTTTTTCATCAAATGTCCGACGAACGAGAAATTAAATTGGTGTGGCCTCATTGTTGTATTCATTTGAAACTAGAACAGGACATGAAACTCCTTCCTCTGGTTCACATTTGTATTGCAACATGACCATAATGTACTGTGTCTGTTTGGTCTGAAGTAATAGTATTATATTAAATAACAAAAAAAAAATTCTTTTCTTATGCCCCCGTAATTGAAGATTTGGGGGTATATAGTTTTTGCCCTGTCCATCTGTTTGTCTGTAAAAACTTTAACCTTGCCCATAACTTTTGATTGGTTGGAGCTATGGCTTTCATATTTCACATGTGTATTCCTTGTGACAAGACCTTCCTTTGGGTACAAACATATTTGACCTCTTGACTATGACCTTGGAGTTTGACCCACTTATGCAAAAATTACCCAACTTTAACCTTGGCCATAACTTTTAAACAGTTGGTGCTAGAGCGTTCATATTTCACATGTGTATTCATCGTGACAAAATGTTCCCATGGGTGTAAAAATTTTTGACCTTAAATGGCCTTAGAGTTTGACCCACTTTTAAAAAAATTTAATCTTGGCCATAACTTTTGAATAGTTAGCACTAGGGCTTTCAAATTTCTCACATATATTCCTTGTGACAAGACCTTCCTTTGGATACTAACAATTATGATCTGTTGACGTTGGAGTTTGACTTACTTTTAAACAACTTTAATCTTTGCCCTAACTTTTGAACAGTTGGTGCTAGGGCTTTTATATTTTGCATGTGTATTTCTTATGACAAGGTCTTCCCCTGCATACCATTAATTTTGACCTTTTGACCTTGACCTTGAAATTTGACCCACTTTTAGAAAACATTAACCTTGACCATAATTTTTGAATGGTTGGTGCTTGATCTTTCATATTTACCAGGTATATCCATTGACACAAGTCCTTTTTTTGGGTGACAATCTCTTGACTTTGACCTTGGAGATTGACTTGCATTTGTGAAAATTAAACTTTTGCCATAAGCTGCCATACAAGGGCATCAGTGTTTCACAAACACATCTTTTTTTCTAAAATACAGGCCAATGTCACAGACTTTCAGTGTGATTGAACTGCTCTTACTGAGATTTATGGGTTATCTCTGTATGAAGTTGAATGGAGTAATTCTTTACTTCATTCAATAAATATACTATGAGTGAAAAGAGAAGTCAAGGTCATTAATTAAAGGTCAAGGTAAAAAAAATAATGACCATCTCAATTGCTCTCATTAATAAATATACCTGTGTATGAAGTTTGATAAATATAGGTTCCAAAATCAGTGCCAGTTATTTATAGCTATGAAAAACAAAATAGCAGACGTGATAATCAGTGAGTTTAGAGAGCCCATTATGAGGGAAAAATTCCGAATTTTGTTCAAAGTTGCAATTTGAGTACTGAAAGCAAAACAACATAATTGACAATGACAGAATTATATAAAATACGCTAAAATTGTAATGGTATGCAGGTCTGCATCAGACCTTCAGAAAATTTTGGATTTTTCAGGATTTGGAACTAGAGTTTAGATGAAAAGCATTTTGGACTCTTTCATATTTTTTTCCTTTCAAATTTTTAAATTTCTAATTTTTTTTTGATTTTCTAAAGAAAAATTACTTCTCAATCAATCAAATTAATTATGAATGATTTTTAAATTCTTGTGTTGTTCATATTCACAGTTACAATCTGGAATTTGAGTGTTATATACTGGTATACTAGTATGTATTTTTAAAGTTAAACTGCCTAAATACACTCAGAATTTAAATATCAAACAGCCGTGTATTTCAATGTCACAGTCATGTACATTTGGTCTAGTAAGCCATCATTTGGTCTGGTAAAATATCCTATCCATACTGCTAGGCTATCAGACTTTAGGTCCTTGAAAAATTTTCAACTTTCAACCATCACTAGCAAGCACAGTGAGCAATGCTTTCACTGCAAGCTCTTGTTATGGCAGCACCTGGATGAAGAGAAAATTCAGACAGTCTGCACATTGACCAAAGTGAATTTTTTAATAAGGCCACTTAAACACTATGTCCTCACAATAACAAGACAATAGTTGACAAGTTAAAACAAGAGCCCCATTGGCCACAATGCTCACCTGAGTTACCTTAACTCTGATGTTCTTCTTCAGATTTTAAATATATATATATATATATATTCCTTGAAATATTGTGACCCCATACTATGGCCCTGATCCTAAAGCTAAGAAATTTCTGAATCCACATACTATGGGGTATCAATAAGACTAACATGGCCCTGCATTATATAGAAGAAATTTCTTTTCCTATATACATGCATTTTGTAAAATTTGATCCTGTTTTTAGTCAACTCTAACCATGCTAAAAAAAAAAAGAAATTCACACAACATGGAAATGTTTGCAAATTGATGGTTTTAATGTGTGTCTTTAGATTTAAAAAAAAAAATATCTTATATAAGTTCCATGCCGAACTGTGGCCCCAAGCTACCCTCTGGGGTCATGAATTTGAACAGTTTAGAATCTACACTATCTCAGAAAACCTACATATAAGTTTCATCTTTTCTGGTTCAGTGGTTCTTGAGGAGAAGATATTTGAGACTTTTCTTATATGTTTCAAACCAGAAGTCTCTGACAAGACTGTAGCTCTCCTGGTTTGAACTTAAAACAAAGGAAGAGAAAAGTAACACTTGGACTTTAAACTTTGCATCAGCAATACATAGAATATTGATCCTTGGTTTAATAGTCTCTTTTTGTGGCAAGATTATTGCAATCAGACTTAAACTATAGGAGAATTGTAGCCTTTTAGAAAATTTTTTAAAAAATTTCAATTATAGTAACCATGGGAACATCATTCATCAAAATCAAAAAGCAAGAAACATTATCAAATGCAGTCAAACCTTGTTATCTCGAACTCGATGGGACCAAGAAAAAACTTTGAGATATCCAAGGATTTGAGATATCGATGGAATTAGAAGTTGGAACTTCTGAATCACTTCTAAATATCCATGGTATTCAGTGTTGGAGATACCAAAGTTCAACTGTATTTCAGTGTAGTCTACTTGTATGGTGAGTTATATTGAAATTAGACTATAATTGTAGGAGGAGTAGTGTTTTGAAAGTATTTCACAGAACTTTCTATTTTTAGTGACCATGGCAACACTGTTCATTGAAATCAAAAACCGATTTATAGAATTATTTATCTTAGTGTAGTTCTACTTGTGTTCCAAGTAATATTGAAATCAGATCAAAACTGTAGGAGGTGTAGCATTTTGAAAATTGTTTACAGAAGGACAGACAGACAGCTAGACAGACGACGGACACCTTACTATCACATAAGCTCTTCTGGTCTCTGACCAATAGAGCTAAAAACTGTAAAAAAAAAAAAATTTAAAAAATCCCTTAATGTGGCCTTAAACTAACCTCAGTATCCATGATTTGAAAAAAAATTTAAAAAAATTAGAATCTAAATTATGTCTAGAATCTTCCAAATAAGTTTCATCTTTTCTAGTTCAGTGGTTTTTGAAAAGAAAATTTTAAAAGATTTTTCTTATTTATTTCAATGTAAAACTTTGATCCTTCATTGTGGCTCCATCCTCCTCCCAGGGTCCATGATTTGAACAAATTACATTTACAATCTACATTATGTCTGATAGCTTTCACACAATTTTCATCTTTTCTAGTCAAGTGTTCTTGAGAAGATTTTAAATAATCTTACATTTCAATGAAAAAATTTGACCCCTCATTGTGGCCCCAACTTACCACTGGGGTCTTTATTTGAACACAATTTAGAATGTACACTTCCTCAGGAAGCTTGCACATAAGTTTCACCTTTTCTGGCCTAGTGGTTCTTGGGAAGAATTTTTTAAAAGATTTTTCTCATAAATTAATTCAATGTAAAACTTTCATCCAATATTGTGGCCCCATCTTACCCCTGGAGGTCATGAATTAAACAATTTGGAATCTACACTTTGTCAAGAAGCCTCGATCCCCAGACTTTTCACCTTTTCTTGCTCAGTGGGTCTTGTGAAGAAGATTTTTAAAAAGTTTCTTGTGGTATATTTCAAGGTATAACTTTCATCCCTTATTGCAGCCCCACTTTAACCTTAGCGGTCATGATTTGAACAATTTTCAACAAAAAAGTTTCACCTCTCTTGCCCTTTGATTGCCCTTAGTGGCCAAACCCTACCAACAGGGATCATGATATGATCAATTTTGAATCTACACAACCTGAGAATGCTTCCAATTAACCATTGCATTCTCATTTTTGGATGTCATCGGTGTGTTATAGGATCGAAAACATCCAAAAATAAGAATTCAATGCTTATACATGTATTTACATTCTCTAATTTTCTCTCTTCATAATTGTTTATTTCATAAATCTTTATTATGAATTTAGTGCCTTTCAGAACTGGTGTGCTTAATAGATGTAAGAGCTGTTTGTGACGTTGGAAAAAATGCAAATGAACATTGCAAGAAAAAAAAGACAAATTAATTTTAAATGCATAGTTGTTGTATTTTACATTAATTTAACAGAGTAGTTATTTCTTTTATTAAATTGAGTCAAAACAATATACATTTTAGTGTTCCTAGATACTGAAAATGCAAATAGTTCCTACTGTGAATTCTACCGCGTGGTGACAAGGTTTCGCATGTTACAGAGATTTGAACGTCGTAGATTTCTAATGGATTTCATAAAGAAAATTACACTGAATGTAAATATATAAATATGATTAATCATGGCTTTCCTATTCTTGAGAAGAAGTTTTTTTTACAAAATTTCCCTATTTATACACATGTAAAACTTTGATCGCCCATAGTGGCCACATTCTACCCCCAGGGGTCATGATTTGAACAAATTTGAATCTAGTACAGTACCTATGAATGCTTCCAGATACATGTAAATATGACCAATCATGGCTTCGCTGTTCTTCAAAAGAAGATTTTTCCAGATTTTTCAGGGCTCTCAATTGTCTATAATTGGGGCCTTTGAAGGGCCCCATTCCCAATTCAAAAAAGGTACCTTTTCTCCCAATCGAATGTGTTAATTTTCCCAATTGTCATTTCTCCAAATAACTAAAAAAAATATTGTTGGATATATAATAATTAAACTTGCTATTTATATTCCTATGTATTGCAAAACAAAAATGTAGTTGATAACAAAGACAAAAAATCCAATATATCATGATTTTTAAGTATCTCAAAATTTCCCAAAAGGTCACGATTTTCCCAATCTTAACGGCCCTGGCCCCATTCTCAAAACCTGGTTTCAGAGCACTGATTTTTCCCATATACCCATGGAAAACTTTGATCCCCCATAGTGGCCCTATCTCAAGAAATCATGATTTGAACAATTTTTAATTTGCACAAGCTGAGGATGCTTCCATATAAATATGATTAATCAGGGTTTTCCTATTTTTGAGAAGATTTTTTCTATTTATACCCATGTAAAACTTCGATAGCCCATAGTGACCACATTCTACCCCTAGGGATCATGATTTGAACAAACTTGAATCTACACTACCTATGAATGCTTCCATATAAATATCACCAATCATGGCTTTCCTATTCTTGAGAAGAAGATTTTTAAATATTTTTTTCCTACACATACCCATGTAGAACTTTGATCCCTCATAGTGGCCACGCCCTCCCCCCGTGAGTCATGATTTTAACAATTTGAATCTACCCTATGTCAGGAATATAATTTTCATATTTTCATATTTTCTGGCCACGTAGTTTAGAGAAGAACATTTTTAAATGACCCCACCCAATTTTTACTTTGGTTGGTTTGGTTGAATTTGGCCCAGTGGTTCTAGAGAAGAAGATGAAATTGTAAAAAGTTTACAACAATGACGACGCCAGACAAAGGATAAATTTTAATCAGAAAAGCTCACTTGAGCCTTCGGATCAGGTGAGCTAAAAAGTTTACGATGATGAAAACAAAAACAACAGACAAATTTTGATTGGTAAAGCTCTCTTGAGCTAAAAAGCAACAACTTTCGGTAAGTATATTTTTGTATCCTTACTGTTGAGGAGATGATCCTATAATTCAAAGGGAATCATTCTCATAAACTGTAGGGTTTATAGAAAAACTTGCTTACCAAAAGTTGTTGCACTTATGCACAGGCCTTTAGATTGCTTTACTGATATAGGGTACCCAATATTAATAAATCAAATGATTTAAAATTACACTTTCTATTCAATAATCAATCTACATTACTACCGAAGTTTCTTCTCAAATGTGGTATACTTCCAATCTTATGATATGCTGAAATCAATTCCAAAATTGACCTATTTTTCTTTACTCAAAATTACTTGGGCCTCTGATCATTTACACCAATTTTAAAGTGAGCAGACGGGAGGAATTTTTCTTGGAATTTAATTTATACTGCCTGTTAGTATTCAGTCCCTACAAAACTTTATCTGATTTGATCATATGGTCTAACCAAGTTACCAACATTTTAAGCAGTTTAATTTTTAAAAATGTAAAAGTATATAATAGATTCAATCAGAACTCTATTTACATTAGGAAGCAACATGACTGTACAGCTGTTGAAGCAGATGTTTTAATGTTTTTTTCTCAAAAGGGATTATCGCAGACTTACCTTTTTATGATGGAAATGGAAGAGAGATACATGTATAAGATTAGACACTCTTTGGTTACTACCGTATATACTTGCCTATAAGTCGGTTGTATTTATTAAGCTTAAATTAGAGGGATTGACTCACTAAAATACTCATCTTTTCATAACTCGCGTACAAGTCGGATAAAGAGTTTTGGACCAAAGTTTAACTCCCAAAAAACCGACTTATAGGCCAGTGTATACAGTATATATGCCTTTTTTAGACTTCATTCTGGAATTGCAACTAATATATAATGTCATGTGACATCACAGTCTTCTCATACGATTTGAGAGGCGGATCTAAGTTACAAGTGAATAGGTATCCAGATTATACACAACTGGGCTCACCTCAACAGTCGCACCATCAACATACTATCCTATTTAGATGATTGGTCCCAGCCTTTTTAAAGGCTTTGGATGGTATTAATAGAATCATTCATTACTACGAGTGTGGGATAGTGAAATTCCACCAAGGGGACAAGATTCACGGTCTAGGACGAGGCTTTGCCGAGTCCTAGACCGTGAAACTTGGCCCCGAGGTGGAATTTCACTATTCCCACACGAGTATGTAATGAATGATTATTTTTCTCGCATTATTTTATCCAAAATAACGGCCTTCAATGACGTTGCCATAATAGGGCTAAAAATATATTCTTTTAATTTTCCATCTAATTAAAAATCTAAATACACCATCGGAGAGAGCGTACCTGAAAATGGTTTACACATAGTGTAAACTGATAAAATGAATTTCAGTCCATGTAAATTAATTAGATAGATAAAAACTGGGAATAAAAAAACTTATCTATCCGATAGCGTACACATTCATTCAAGAAGAATCCTTCCGCGATCTAAAAATAGTGCCATTTAAAAAGTGAAAATACGACAATATTTTGAATGAAAATAAGTTTATCTTAATAAGTTAAATGACAACATTTTAAGTATATGTAATATTTTTTTAACATTGTTACAATTTCTTTATATAAAGACGGAATGTTTACGTTATCGTTCGCGGCGTAGTAATACACAGTGTAAGACAGAAAAATCTCACACTGCTGTCTCACACCGGACAAGTCAATCTCACACTGGTGATTATGCGAGAAAAAGTAATAATCAGATCCAGTCAATCACTACATTTACCTATATAGCTTGAATTACCTAAAAAGCATTTTATTCAGCATGACTGTATGAAAAAGAACTTTGATGCAGTGATAGATTTCCAACTGAATTTGAACTGATCTGAAAACAATTAATTCATGAAAAAATCACTTTTCAAGATGTCTCCTTCAGAGCAATTGCGATTAAAGTTCTGAAGGTTTTGGGACTATATACAACAGTTAATTTGTGACAAAACAGATACTTTTTGAATGGGTTTCTGGTCAACTCGTAACCTGGCCAACTTGTGGCCAAGTCGCGGGGCTTGAACCCAGGGCCTCTGGTGTACTGTGCCAGCACTCTAACCACTGAGCTATTGAGACCCGATATGTTTACTGACTTTCACATACCTGTGAACCCCCTGACAAACAATAATTAATAATTAAATGCAGAACATGATATTACTAGTAAGAACTATTTTACAGGATTCATTTTGTATAAACAGTAGTATGTTAGTTTATATGTACATCATGAATATAAAAATTCAGATAGTTAAAATAAAACAAGTTGAAAGGATAGAGTTGACCCATAATAGGGCTGTGTACTGAGCAAAATAATTCGATACGATACAATATTTGATGATGTGATATGCAATATATTGGATTCTTTAATAAGTCTATCAAAAAAGTCTTACAAACCAATTAATGCATGAATTTTATAAAAACAAATTGTTTTATAACCCATTTCGAAGTTCTTGTCTCACTGTCATTATAAATTACACTAGTCAGTGTAAAATCAACATGTTAAAGAAAGTTGTCTAATATGTATTTTTTAATATTTATCTAAGATGTGCTATCTCCTTAATGATTCTATCATTAATGATCAATTTTAATTCAAAACAGTGAAAATATAACCTTTGCTGACTGAAATTCCCAACTTTTTCACAGAATTATAAGAAAATCTGCCGGCCCGATACCTATTGGAAGTTAGATTTTCGATACATTCTTGAACATCGATAAGCATCGATATAATTGATACAGTCTTAACCCATAACCAGACAAAAGGCAGGGTACGTCTTGATTCTCACCTCAAAAATCAAGAGTCATTTCTTTACCGGAGTCTTTAGGTACAAGTAGACTTTGCTTTTGGTTATGAGTTGATGTATTGGGTTCAAGATTTGTTGGTTTCAAGTTGGTCAGGTTACCAGTTGACTTGATACCCATGAATGAAATAAGATGATAATCCATTGGTAAAAATTCAGCATAATGTGAAGTAATCATACTTTTCAAAAGCAGCAATGTTTAAACTATCTTTGCTCTGGGTTGCTTTTCTAAAACTTCATGGTACATATATTAGTAGTCAAATACTTGCAATTTTTTGTGTATTTTATATAAAAAGCAAACTTAAGAAAATTCGCATTAAAATAGCTAAATAGAGCTACCTCAAGTAACTAAAAAAGCAATTTAGGTTATTCAATTGATCAAACTACGTAACTTAATGCAGTGATTGTACTGTACCTGATAATCTAAACAACTGCGCTTGTCCTAAGCGGTCGCACTGTCATATATAATACTTATCATTTAAAGGAATAAAACATAGCAAAAAATAACAATTCGATAGCCCTTCAGTCTGTCAAAAATAAATGACTTCTGAATTCTAGCACTGCTGATACAAGAGCTGTAAAAGAGCATAGAGAAAATTCGAACGTAATAAAAAGGATGCAAGTTCATATTTCTTGTTCAGCTTGTTTCATCTCAATACTTATCTTAACATAACCATCACAATCACTTTAAATCTTATGTATAGAGTATTTCACCTTTTCTCCTTGCTTGTATTTTGCAGAACTGCAAATTGTTATTACTGCCAACACGACAACAAGAGTTCTGGCCGCCATGTTTTGTTGTTAACAATCAAGTATACCATGTACAATATGTGTGTCGGTTTTGAAATATTCTACTTTGGAAGTTTTCTACGATTTTTTAAATGTAGTAATTATGAATGCCTGCATCTAGTAGAAGCAGAAATTCCCATAAATTAACAAACGTCTTCTCTTATCATTTCGGGAATTTTATTGACATCAAACTCACTTTGAAGCTTAATTGTGAAAGTGAGAATCTCATATGGTTAAACGTTTTATTGAAAATACATATCTCAAAGCTTTTCCGGCTTATTGCCTTAGCAAATATCCATACGCTGTCAGTTATACTTTGTAAATAAAACTATTTCATTATTTTACACAATATTTAATTGACTTTTCCTCATATGATTCTTTCAAATATCAAAAAGAATCCTCTTTATTTTAAGTATGTCTTGATAAATATAAAAAGATAGTTCTGCGGAGTTATTATTATTGTTCGTAAAAAGGCCTGCTAATCCTCTTAGGGATAAACGAGATGTCTTTAACTGGCCAGGGATAGGGATTTGGTTGTTATTGAAATGTTAGGCGCGCAAAGACCGGGTGTGTCGCTGTATCTTTATCATCGAACCATTCGGTTTTGATGCATGGTGACTTTTAGAAACTCTTTATCATTTTTTCATCCAAACATTTCCCAAGTTTTCCTCATGCCGTCTGTTCGCGTTAATCCGCCCTCCTTAGTCTTTAACATATTGTTCCGTACTCAGGCGTTTTCATGAGTTTAAAATCTTCGGTTGAACTTTCGAATCAGTAAGATGGATTTCCATGCTGCAATGGAAACCTTCGCAGAAGCATGGGTGGCTGCAAACACCCCGACAGCTGTCAATACAAATGAGGTAAGAGGTTCATTGTCTCCCATCTAATTGTCTGTGGACAGTGAGTGCGAAGTTCATGCAATGAAATTAGTTTATAGTTTTATAAGTATTAAAAAATATGGTCTTTTGTGTACATTGGAGATATTATTATTCATGATTGTGAATTTAATGTTTAAAATTTTTCATGCTTTGTATACTTCTTTTTAAAAATTTTGTGAATCATCTTAAAAAGTGTTAAAACTTATCAAAATTTAAATATTTTACCATTATCTGTCAAATATCTTAATACTTAATTTTAAATACTTATTATTTTGACTGTTCGTGCCCATTACTGTATTTTCATAAAAAATTTTTGACAGCATGTAACCTAGCTGTGATGTTTTTTTTAGCTAAATACGTTAATTTAACTATTAATTGTTATACTTCCTTTCTTAGGTAAAAAAAGTATGAAAAGTGCTTTAGAGTGTTTAACCAGAGTCTTTGTAAATACAAATATTTTTTTAAATATAGATTTCTTATTTTTAACATTGACTTTAAGCATTCGGATTTGTAAATGGACATGCAGTTTCACTAAACAGTGTTTATAGATTGTTTAAAAATAATGAGTTACAGTAAATAAATAAAAACAATATTTATGTATTTAGCCTTAGAGTGTAAATTAAATAAAAAATCATTTGAATTTTGAATTGAATATAATATTGGAGAAAAAATTGTGAAGGATGTTTGTGATATTTGTTTCTATTGATCTCATCTCTAAATGTATGAGTATGATCTAAACATTTCTCATACCCATGAATATGGGAGGAGTTATCAATGATAGACATGCTATCTTAAAAGATTTCAATTAGCAAGTAAAATAATAAATTCGGATTTAAGCTACACTAGTGGGGAAGAGTTAACAAATCGATTGGATACCTTTATTAATTCACATATTATCAAATTATGTGGAGACCAATATAAACTCTCTCTTGTTTTGATTATATGGATCACACTAGATCACCACTCCGATGAAACGTGCCTCATACCCTGCACTGGTCTTTGATCAAACATTATTCTCTCTTTCCCAGATTCCACAGGTTGCACCCACAGAGGAAATTCCTTCACAAATTCAGATGGAGCAGAAAATCAAAAAGAGGAGCAGTTCCAATTCCCCTGGCCAGGGGCTAACCACAGCCGGTGCTACTGGTATGGTATTTTAGTTATTTTATTTATTTATTTTTATTTTTTTTGGGGGGGGGGGGGTAAGTTTTTCCAACCAAATAACTTACTTTTATTTTGCTTTTTTAATATGATAAATATGATTCAGTTTGCAAAAATGGAGAGCAACAATTTATGTTATTCAATATGCTTAGTACATCATGAAGAAAATAAACATTAACAAAACCAAAACAAAAAGGGTGTTTCATATAATGTTTGCAGGTATGAATATTAATGTAATGAAGTACCAGGGAAGGGCAACATTTTTTTAAAACTTGAAATAAGAAAGACAGTGAAGAAAATTTTTATCCAAGGAAAAATACTTACATATTGCACTAAAATCCTATTTCTGATTTTTGCATCTTTTATCTTATAATGTACATACATTTTATAAGACTTAAAATGCAACACGTAATAATTAACCAATTTAATGCATGTGCAAGAAATATTTGTGAGATTCAACTTCAGCTCGCAGATATGTATGGTCATGAAATTGTAAAAGCTTTAAACATGTGAAAAGGAAACCTGAAATCAATTCTGAATATTGTTTGTTGCAGATAAGTTTACGATTATTGAAGAATTCATGAGCAAAAGTCATTGCATTTAGTGTTGATATATACAGTATCTATTAAAGTTTTTCAATTCCTGTTGAAATTAATTCCTGAAAAAAATTATTTTTCATTTGCACTTTCTAATGCACAACACATGAATAACTTTGTGACAAATACCATCTGAACATCAATTAACTTATAAATCTTTATTCATTAATCATAACAAGATTGTAATTAGGGGGGAAATTTTCAAATATAAGTTTTTGTGAACTTTATTTTGTTAGAAAAAAAAATCAAAAAGTAATAGCAAAACAAGCTAAAATGGTGTAGAAGTAGTTTTAAAGGAAGTTAAAATAAAGTTTGAAAAAGAAGTACCAGTATATGTTTCTTAAAAGTTTAGTTTTTTTTGTCATCTGGAACTCTGTTAATGTTTGCAATTTTCCTGAGTTTTCTTTTTTAAAGTTTTGAATTTCCTACTTAGTTTGAAAAGTTACTGATAAAGGAACATCCTGGTAAATGATCCATATACCCATATTAAATTAAATGAGCATAAAGTCAATCCAATGGATGAAAATATACAAGTAGTTTTGGTTTCGTTGTATTAATTTTATATTAAAGAATTATTTTTTTGTGAGGAATACTACATCTATGAGAGATATTAGTATATAATTGTAAAGTCAGAAACTTTAAAGTGTGATGACTATAAATTCTTCTAAAATGTTTTCAGTAAATTTCTTCCAATGAGCAAAAGCACGTAATCTACTTAACTTTAGAAAAGGACAGCCAGATTAAATATGATTATTTCAAATACAAACAGCCTGTTAACTGCTCTTAAATGGTTAATCTCTTAAAATAACAAATTTCACTTTTAAGGATTATCCTTCCATTGTGGGTTAGTTAGGCAAGAGATTAGGGTATTGGATGTTGACCAAAAAGATTAGCAAATTTTCTCACAGCAGGCGGCTGTCCATTTAGGTCTAATAAAGTCTGATATTTTGTAATTAAAAAAAAATGTTAAAATCTACAGCTGTAATGCTCCTTGAAGCATGCATAATTTTCTTACTAGGAAATCTAGTTTGAATTTTGTGATTGGTGGAAATATTATTATGATGGACATTAATGAGGTTTCAATTATTATTTCCAATGACATCTTTCTATTCTTGAGAAGTGATTTTACATTTTAATGAATGATGTGAATTAGCAGTATGAAAAATTTATGAGTTGGCACAGATCTTTATCCGTTTGTTACTACATATTAGCGACACAGTAACTTTTGAAGACATTCAGAATGATTTTATCATTAGATTTTTTAGTCCACAGGTAATGCCTATGACCCTTCCTGAAACTTTTTGCAGTAAAAGGAAACTGTCATCAATTATTTATTACTCATAATCCCAACCTTTTCATTCTACTGAATAAGCAATGGATGAGAAATGTAATTTTCGTAGGATATTACAGTTGTTAGAGGCAGATAAAATGGGGATTTATGTTCAATTTAGCCTGGTGATCTTATCTTACATATGCAGGGATAATCTTAAGACTTCCTTAATTGGGGGAGATGAAGCAGGCATCTTGGTCCAAGATTTCCTAATCCTCTAAGTCTGATCAATTAAATGACATCCAGGGTCTAAAGCCTTGTCTCTGATTTTTGCCCTTGCTCTCCTGTATTACTACCCATACAATAGCGTGGATAAATCAGTGGTTTGAATGGAGAAAATTGTGAGATTATTACTGTATTCAAATAGTATTTTATCAGACAAGTTCCTAGGTATGATTTCCCGTAACGTCATCTTCCTCCCCAATTACAAGAAGATCCCTTCTGTCTTTTTAGCCTTTATTTGAAACTGTTTGATCACTCCTAGAAGGATCTATTATAACTAGAAATCATTTTGGGTGAAGGAGGAGAGGAAATGTCTGTGTTGATTTGGGCAGTCATTCTGTTAATGCTGATTATAAGAAGATACTGAATTGATTTTTATTTTTATAAAAATACTCTCTGTCACTCCAAGGGGTTTTTCATTAAAAAAATGAAAATAAAAAGAAAATTATTGTTGACTTCCAAGGACATTAAAGTGTAATTACATTGATTTTGTTGTAAGGGGCATAAAATGAATTATTGTGTGGCTAGCTTTAACTTTTGATGGATTTGAGATTAAACTGTAACACTTATAGAGTCAACATATAATTATGGCCTCTGTCAGCAAACACATATCCTTTCTGTCTTTCATTGGATTTGAACATTGTGGATTTTGTATTTCTTCTCTGTACAATGAGGAAGTTTATCCCATGTTGTTAAATAAACATAACTTTGGCTATTGATAAACAATTGTTACAGTGTCGACAGAATCTGGCATTGTAGTGTAAATATGTCTGTCTCCGGTGAGCATTTAGGATATAAAAATATTGGCTTTATGACAATTTTTTTTTAAATAAAGAGTGTATTTAAGATTCACAGTTCTCTGTGTAAAAAGCCGAGTTTGCCTCTGTCCATTTTTTTTTTCAATTTGAAATAGTCTTTTCCTTTTTTGGATCAAACATTCAATCACAAATCTTTCTGTTGTGGAAAGGGGAGACAGACAGATTTTTAAATAAAATTTTGATTAAAAAAAATATAAGCGGCTTTATTTACGATATCCTGTGTTTGGAGATTAAGTTCAAGTACAGAAGATGAAGACATCACAATCAACAAACGTTTCCTAAACCCTGATCATGAAAAGACTGTCTAAATTAGGATTTTGTGTGTGCAGGGCATTCAATCCCGAGGATTAAATCGACCCTGGATTAAGTGTCTATCCTTTATATGTTTACATATCTTCTATTCTTCCACTCTTGTCTCTAATCCCACGACCTGAATTTTCCATTTAGTTAATACCTCAGGTTTTACAGAGAGAGAGGGGAAGAGAAAGAAAGAGAGAGAGAAAACTCTCCAGCATTTATAGAAAAATGTTCAAGATGATATTCTTGTGAAATTAGAAGTAAACTGTTCTTTATATATCAATAAAATTGTCAATTGTCACTAATCCATTATAGAATTACTATATCATTGATATCACATATGACATTTTCAGTAATTTTCTGGAAACTTTTAATGTATGATGTTTTCAAGTGTTTCTGAGATTTAACTTTTTATTACATGTATTTGCTAAGCGGGATAAAGACATTACATTTGGTCATATCATTGGTTTAGGTCAAAGGTCAACATTTGCTCAACCATATACATTGTATTGCATAGGAATATAATTCATAGGAAGACATACATATTAACTTGATTTCAAACATGATGAGTAAGTGTTTTATAAATTTGGGCCCTACGACACATCTCTGCACTATGCTGTCTGATCCACAATTTTTTTTAAATAGTAAAGATGTGCAGCAATCATAATTTAAATACATCGATTGGACATGAATAGACAAGGCGACAAAAGTAGAAATTTTTTAGGAAATTTTATCACAGATATTTTATAATATCATTCAGGTGTAGGAGATTGAAATTGGTTTTCATGTTAACACAACAAAATGTACTATAAAATATCACATACAAGGAAATAAATGAATTTAGCTGCTACGTCTTGTCGAACTTCGTAATTAATCTTTTATTCCTCTGATGCTTAACAATAATTTAAACAGTTCCTTAGCCATGTAATTCCTTTGTTAGAATGATGCTAAGATGGCCAGTGTTTGTCTTCTGGAATATAACTGTAAATGTAAAAACATTTATCATGGTTGGATGGAGTAATTTGTGATGAAACCAACTTCTCACATTAATAACTCCTTACAACTTTGTACTTCCCATGCTAAAGGTCACAGTATACCATGGATTGACACAAATGAAACATTTAAGTAATCTGAGAACAGTATTTATACTGAGAAACTTTTGGTATCCATTAAGAGAACTAAAGGTGCTAAACACAAGTATGTTCATAACTTTTTTAGAATCCAATGTATGAGGAGAACAAATATGATGGTTGGAAATTTTATTTATAATTCTTGTTTTTGAATATTCAGTGCATAAAATATGCTTTTGCATCAGATGGACTGAGTTTTTATGTAAGATTATGTTGGATTATAAGATTATGATGATTATGATATATAACCTACAAAATTTGTTAGTCTTTGTGTTGTAGAGCAGAATATCAAACTTTGTATTACCTGTAACATTTTATTCTGATTAAATTAGAAAAAAAAAAACCTTTAGAGGAAGAAAAAAATCATGCCATTTGCCTTTTTCTGATACATATATTGATTAAATGATGCAGTCTAAGAAACTGGATATAAATATCTAATTTAATTTTTGGAGGTTATCATTGTATCTGCTAAAACTTCATATTAATGCTTATAAAGAAATTCAGATGTACTAAATTTTTTTAAAAACTTTGTTGATGTAACAGTATAATCTGTCAAAATTATTGGGATTCAGTATTGCTTCCAGGGAAAGTGATATGGTAAAAAGACTAATAGCCTTTTGGGCATGGTACTTGTTTCACAAAATTTAGATCTGTTAACCTTTTCCAGTGCAAACATAATTCTTTTGTGTGTTTTTCTTCCTTAATTATTATTATTTAGAATAAATATTTTTGAAAAGAGTGGAAAATACTTGGTGAAACCATACAACTCATTCACTCTTCAGAGAAATGAGTACATTATATAAGAAGTAAAGATCATCAGACCGCCATGTTACATTGGATGGTGAAGTGTAAAACAATATTACGAGTTTGTGTAATCTCTGGAATTAGAAGAATTAAGGTACAACTGATAGGTAAATTCAGGACAGCTGCAAACTTCTACAAGATTTGCTTTTAATGCAGATAATACTGGAATATATTTGGCAGTATCTTTGAAGAAAATGTGATTGCTAAAGCCGGATACAAAAGTATTCAAGATGTTGTATTAGTATGTTTTAATCTCGAGCTAAATGTGTTTCTTTGATATCAACATGTGATTCTTTAAAGTTTTATACCAGTTATTTAGAAATTAATCAAAACATTCTCTTGATCTGTTCACATGCAGTATCATTTTAATAATCTTAATGTAAGCTTTACCATAATTCAAAATTTTCTTTTTATCAATGGTCTTACGATTATTTGAATTTGTGTTATGTTACCAACTTCATCAACAAGTTCTTGTATGAGATCTTTATTTTTCCCCCCTGAAGTAATTGAGAGATTTAACTTGGCTGTTAATTACTGGTGATAAGATTCTGACTTTTGACAGTTTCTTGAAATTCAAAGATATCCAGCTCAAGTTTAATGAAGACACCCACTGCTTAAAAATTACAGTAATCACATCCATCAGAGAAATATTGTAAGTAGCCAGTCCTTTCTTCTGTAAGATCTGTCTGGCTCAAAATGTTGTGTAACTCAAATAATTTTATTTAAAACAGATGAGGAAATATCTATTATTAGCTATATGTATTATTAATCCTGCCTGGCTTCAAGTGTGTAGATATTCAAGGAAGTAGCTTAGGCCACTGGAACATTGTGTTATCTCCCTTATCTAATTTTAACAACACGTAATGCAGCATTGATTTTTTTCTTTTTAAAGAGGAAAAGGGGGGTGGGGGTGTTGAGCACAAGAAACAAGTTTCTGATTAGCTAGTTGCTTTTTCTTTTGCGTGTTTATGTTTTTTTATTCTCTTTAATTGAGAAAGTATACTAAATATTTTACATCTGCCTTTGCAAACCCATTCACTTTGGTACATGTATAAAATATATGTAAAAAGTACCTAATGATGAAGAGAATAAATACACCCTCATCTTTTATCAGTGATTTGCAGTTGTCATACAACTGTTTGGAATGTAGCGATTAAAAAAAAAAAACAGGGCAAGAATCTATGATATTTGCATAAATCCGCAGATTAAGAAGCATTGGGCTCTTCAGCAGCAGCAATCTATCACATGGCTGTCATGGAATTAAAATCCTCAGATCCAGCATTGACAATGAGAGGCATAAAGAGAAGAGATTGTTATTTTCCGCTTTTTTCTTTTAATTCAAATCTGACACAAAAGCAGCTGGCTCATAAGAGGATGAATCTGAGGATAGCCGGATTAAACGACCATGCATCTGCCTTATCGCTTTACATAAGTCCTTCCATGGAAAGTATGAAGTGTTAAAAAGGAATTAGACAGATCTCTTTTTCCTTTTGCACTGAGCACAAACCCAAAAAGGCTGGGCATAATCCGCTTTGTATTAATTCCTTTTTCTTCTTCATTTTCTTTTTCTTTCTAAGCTGTCATCTTAAAAGTTCAAGGTGGTTTTTGCTCCATGGGATAAAGTGTAGTAAAATCTATCCCCTAATCAGGCTGATGATGCTTTTCTCTTATTGCCACCTTAATTTTTAGTTTCCATAAACTTCTGGACTTTTAGGCATTGTGTGTTTATTATGGTGTACTTGTGAGGTGGATTTCAAATCTATGAATTTTTATGATTATATTTTGAGATTTTTTTATTTCTAAAAATATAAAATGAAAAAATGAACTTTTTCAAAATTAGTTAAAGAGATTCCAGTTAATCTAGGGATATTGTGTTATTGTTGTATAAACATGATTTATGAAACAGACAAATCAGCAATTTCAGTTAATGTATGTTGGTATTTGTACCTAATGGATAAGTAAATGCAGGATAGCTGACAGTGGATTGACCGGGTACCTGACAACCTTACGGTATTAATGACCAGCAGGCTTTTAGTCGGTGATGGTGACAAGGTGATATAGATTTGTGTCTCTTGGCGGATTAGGACCAGGACCATCTGTCATCACTTCAGCTTAAACAAAGCTGATTAAATGTAATCAGTGAAAAGGTGATGTGGTTCATCACTCCACAAAAGTAATTACAATGACTCTGTAATTCACTCTTAGTCTCTGATTTAACACTGCATTAGAAATGATGAAATAAATTGGATAAGCTCTGTATATTGTGTATAACTTGCAGACACCATTGGCTGATGGAAAATCTGATTAATGGATCTACAAAAATAGATTTTTTTCTGGTGTAAGTAACTTGAATTGCATAAGCTACTTGAATGAGATTTATATATCTTTTTCTTTGGAAATTATCCATGTATTAAAAAAATCACCACCATATGTTTCATGTTCGTTTTTGGAAATTTGAATAATCAGATCCAATAACTTTGAATAATGTACAGGCATTAGGGATTTATTAAATTATTGAATTTTCAGTGTTGTGGAGTTTTAGACAAACTTTTCTTTAGCTCAAGAAGTATCCTGAATGGTGGGTGACATCTGCTGAATAAATTACAAGTTGTGATCATGGTGATACATGTTTAATAGCATCTTTTTTGTTTATCAAAGTATTCTAAGTGTTTGTTGTTCCCTAATATGCAGTCTATGGAAATTTAAACATCGTCTCTCACTGATCCGTTTTTTTTTTTTTTTAAGTGAGAACTGTAGAAATTCACAAAGAGATAAAGATCAGTTTGTACCAAATCTTTTCTCTGAGGCTGGGATCTGAAATTTTTGGAATTATTTCATTATTTGTATGTACAGGAATTTACTAGGTTCTCTGCCACGGCTTATCCTATTTGGAGATTATGCTGGAAGTTTCAGGGAGGTAGAACAGCCTTAGTATTTTATAAGGGATAAGGACCTAAATTTATTTGCTTTTGTAATAAAACTGGATTTTAAATTTTTAGAGGTTTTAAAGAGGATTTACCCTTTTCAGTTAAATTGAAAAATCTCGGGACGGATTTAAGATAATTTCCTCTGTGCTTATAAGGATGATCTTTGTCCGACTTCTTTGAATGACGACTTTAAATTTATAAATGCATGACACACAGAGAGAGTAAATAAGCTCAAAATGTTTGAAATTACGATCATAGGATTAATTTGCACCAGACCAAAGGATTTACTATCTGTTTTGATATTTCTTAAAACAGAATGTGTAAGTGAAGATTTTAGAACCTGTGTACTTGTTGACTGAGGAAATGTTGTAATAAGTGAGAAACTGAGTTTTCTACTCAAAAAAACGTACAAGAAAACTCAAAAATCTCATTCAAGAAGAGGGAATTAAAAATTGTATCTTGATATTTCCTAAGTTTTATTTTAAACATGCTCTGAAATTTATATTATTAAAATCTCTTTGATTTACTGCATTGCTGAGTAATAACATTTAAATGATACAGAGATTTTAAAGAGACCTGAAACCTTAAAATATTTTTAAATTTTTAGTCGCTGGAACCATACACAGGTATACTTGTGATAATGGAAGAAAGTTTTCCTTTTTGATCAGTAGAGGACAATTTTTTTCTTTATAGGAGTGAAATCTTTACCAATCCATTGTGTCATTGAACAAACAAGTGGACCTTTGACCTTTGAACCAGAGAATACTGCCACTTACAGCGTAGAGCTGGACACATATGCTATACTGCCTTGTACTACCCTGTTTTCAGAACTTGTACGCACAGCACTCATCAAACTTGGTTACAATGCAAATGAGGCAATGAATGCAAAAGGTAAAATAAACATGAAACTGTAGTTACATGTAATATTTTTAACTGAAATGATATGAAAATTTAATGATAAGAAAGAATACATATCTTCAAATTTGGAGAAAAAAAACAAGTCAGCTGGTTAGGGGTGAACGATGGTGAACAGGTTAGCTTGAATATGTCACAACCCTATGATAACTATCTTTTTATTCAATATAGGTGCTATTCAAATCAAGAACTGGAAGCCCCTGAATTTTGAGTCCATTACAGATGACAACAAGTCCACTGTAGAGGACATCTTAGGCGACTTGACCCAGACAGCTAAACTTCGAATTCGACTCTGCAGGTAAATAAATCTTTGAGGGAAATACTTCAAAACCAAGGGAAGGTCCACACAAGAAAGTTTATCTTGATTAACTCAGGTAAACTTGGACTGACTCACATTGTGTCTACAATGGGGTAAACTTAACTCACAAGCATGAACTACATTATCCAGAATAAATTATGGTATCATTATTTCACATTATTTCGTCAAGTATGTTTGGTTTCGTTAACCCTCATTAGGAATTATAGTGTGGACATGATGTGGATTAAATAAATCCAGGTTGATCTGGATTAATCTAGTGTGGATCAGCCCTAAGGTAGATGCTACAAAATGATCATGTATTATTATTTATTAAGCAGTAAGTGGGCTGTAAAAAAATTGACTGAGGAGAAACTTCAGCCTCTGTAAAATTTATATTTTCAACAGTTGTTATAAAAATAAAGATGAGAGTGGTTTTCCAAGGAGAGGTAAAAAGTTGAGTGAGAATACAAAATGTACTTTATTCATTTGAATTATATTTGATTACAATCAGCCATATAATTTTGAACCAAAAGTGTAAATCTGATGGCATAGGGAGATTAAAAGCCTAATAAAAGTTGTAGTGTTATCTTTTTCACTGGAGCATAAAGAGTGCATGTGCTTACAATGTAATATGTGGAAAATACCAGGCAGTACACATATCTATATAACATGATTAAATTAAATTCTTTAAAATTGTGTATGTGGTAGATATATACACTATGTACACAATTTTTGATGTGTGATATATGCACACGAGGAAAATAAAGAGAGAGAAAAAAAATTGAGTTACATTATGTAAACATTTTGTAGATACATGAAGAGATAAAGATTTTGTGGAGGAAATGCACACTGCATTATCTTAACACACAGCCACTTTAAAATTTCGAAAAGAAAAAAAAATAATCAGAGCAATTTTTTAAGTGTCATTTTTATCAGTTTTGTTTTAATCAAAAATACACAAGTATGTATTAAAGAGAAGCAAAGGCAACTATTGTATGACCTGAATGTGTTTTTATTTTATTTCAAATCAGTCAGTGTAATTTCTTTTTAATGTTTATTTGTATTTCAACTTATGTGTGAAAGTTGTGTTCTTATACAAGGAGGTGTAATCTACATGAGAAATACAGTGTGGGATCTGCTTTCATTTTCGTGCCACTCTCTCTTTCCTTCATTACAGCACAGCCAAACTCAGTTCCACAGATGAAATCAAAGGGAAATTACTCCAGCTGCTCTTGACTCAATCTCAAGGCATTCTGATGAGTTCAGGTTGTCCCATTGAAAAAGTAAGTTGATTTCATGATATCTTTCTGAATGTTATAAATACACACAGTGTACAAAAGGATCTGTTAAACCAATTTCTTTTTTTTATATAGTACTATAAATTAGTCTCATTGAACTTAGTGATGTGCAAAATGATAAAATCTGAAGTTGTTATAATGTACTTGATGTACTCATTATATGTAAGTTTGCTTATGATTGAACTAGTTTGTACACGACATTGGAAAATAGTTGGTAGTTGTTGCAGTTTTTAATCTTCAAAAAATGAAAAGAGGAGAATAGAAATTATTGTGGCTCATAGACATATATGATCAATTGTAAGGAATCTTTGTAACATTGACATTTGAGGCCTTTAAAATACCCTGCACCACTGACTCTATCTGACTGAATGTACACGTCTCATTCAGGTTAATACATTTATAGGAAATAAAGATATCAAGCTTTCTAATTAGCATATCCTTAAATCTAAATGTGTTGTTTCTCAAGATTATATCAAAAACATTCTTTTCTCAAAAAAAATATTCAGCTTATGAGGTGAGGGAAGTTTTCAGAAAGCAGTGAACATGAACTAAAACCTAGATTTAAGACTTTGATAAATAAAATGAAATATTGTCAGCTTGGAGAGAATTTTTATCAGACTCTTGTCCTTAAAAAGCATCACCGATTAATAACACCGACAGCTAAAATACAGTGGAAAAAATCAGGCAAAGCCGTTTATGTGAGATGGATGACAGGTTTTTCTGCTGATCTTTTATTTGATTAACTAATGTTTCCCCTTCTCCTCACCTGTGAAATAAGGCAAGCCACATAAAAAAATGAATGTTAAGGTATCTGATCATTGTGAAAGATGCAGTTCCCCTGAATGATAGCGAACAGTGTCTTTTAAAGATAGAATAATGATATATGGGGTTGTTGAATGTCATTCTCAGATGTCCAGCTAGGTATATTAAATAAGATTAGACTTGGATAAAGTGATGTTTAGGGTGTTAAGATGGAAATTTCATTTTATTTAACTAAATGAACCTGTTAATAAGATTGTCTTTAAAAAATCTTTTTGTGGTGAAGAAGAGAAGGCTCTGCCTATTTATTGGTAGTATGTAATTACAAATAATTGACAGTGGTAAAAGAAAACTTGATATATAATCACAGGCATCAAATGACAGATAATCATGCAAAGAATCTTTGCAAACAGCAGTTAATCAGCATTTATAGTGAAGTATTTGCTTTTTTTCTATATTTAAAGTCAAGTATGTGTTTCACAGTAGCATTTATAGTCAATTAGCTGTTACTGATCAGCATTTATAGTCAAGTATCGGTTACTTACTGATGAGTATTAATAGTGAAGTATCTTTTACTGACATTTAGTAAGCCTCATGGTCATTTTTCTTACCAGAGATTTGAGCAGTGTCTATAGTTATCTTTTATGACAGAGAGAATTTGGTGACCAGTAAAATTGTTGTATATGTTAACACAAACTATGTGACAAACTAGTGCAGGGAAAATGAAAAAAATGTTCAATTTCATACACAAAGTCCAAGAAGATAAAAAACAAAACATTATTGAAGGCAAAAGGGGGAGTGTCAAAAACTTTATTTAATGTGCAATTTACAGTGTGAAAAGCAAATCTTAAAACTTGGATATTCAGGTACCTACATGTATCTAAAAATTTAAAATGAATATTTTGATGACTTTTTCCTCATTTTTTCCAATTTCTTTTTTGTAGGATCTGCTGGCATCTTTAAGTAAAGGGGACAGCTTTTCGCATCTTCCTCCAGAAATCAGAAAGTCATTTGATAAATGGTACCAAGACTTGCAGAAGCACAGCGAGGAGGCCAGGCATTCAAATGCCTCTACACCAGAAAAGAACCCCTCCCCCCCTCCTAGGGAACCGCAGAGCTTTTTAACAAGCCATGCCCCTCTGCATGGTAAAACAAGAATGAGAACCTCTTTTGACCCAGAGCATGAAATTCCCCGCTTGCAAAAATGGTTTTCTGAAAACCAGCACCCCCCTAGAGAGGTGATGATAAAATACCTTGAGGAACTGAATTCATTAGATTCCAGGAAAGGACGAAGACCTCTAGATCTCACCAATATCATTTACTGGTTTAAAAATGCAAGAGCTGCACATAGGAGGGCTTCAAAATGCTTTGATGGTGACACATCCTTTGAAGGTGATGAGGTTACAGAAGAGAGTACTAATGCTCCAGATAATGGTTGTTTTATGAGCACCAGGGGCCTTCCGTACATGTTACCTTATCCGTTCCAGGGTATTTATAGTTCCCATGATATTTTAGGAGATGCTCTGAAAGAACCATGTGATCTCTCCAAGGCAGGTCAAAGAGCAAGGATGAACCTTTTAAAGAAAGAAGGTGAAGTAGATATTGCAAGTAAGCCTGATGTTGAGAAATTAAGAATTGAATCATCAAAAAGCTCTGATGCAGAAATGGACAAGTCTGATGATGACAAAAGCAATGAGGGGCATGGAATCTCAGTTAAAAAAGAGAGTGCTTCAATATCTGATGATGAAAAGACTCCAGAGGTGGGAGATGCACCGTATCTGCCAAACAGAAATGCTGTGTATATTCTGCCTCATCAATATGGCCAGTATAAAAATAGCCATGATGATGATGATGAACCCAGGGAACCTTGTGACTTGTCAAATTCTAATAAATCTAGTCAAGGAAAGAAGGAAATACTGGACACAGCTAACAATAACAGAAAGCGAAAGAGTGTCTCAGATGATGAACAGGAGAAAGAAAACTCTAATGGCAAGGCAGACTCAGTTAACAGGTACAATACTGAGAGACAGAGGTCTTCACAGGATTATCCAAATCACTCCAGACGCTCAAGCAATGGCAATTCGGAGGTATTCAACTCAGGATCTGATGATGATGAAATGGAGTCGGATATAGACGACAGCCAATCCTACGCAGGGTCAGAATCTAGTCATGAAACGAAAGATGGTGCCCCAATAAGGGAGGCACACATGGGCAGTTACAACACAAGTACTCTTTCACGACTGCAACACAGTGCAGCAGGATTACACCAACCACTTCACATTCCCCATTTTCCTCATCCCTTGGCCATGACTTATTTTCCCATGAACAGTCATTTTCTACAGCAAACAACGAGGTATCAGCAACAGCAGAACTCACAAGCCATGTCTAGTGATGAATCTCCTACCGATCACCACATCAAGTCAGACAGCCTCAGTTCCTCTCACCGCAAGCGCAGAACACGAGTCTTCATAGATCCCATGTCCGAGATACCCAAGCTAGAGAAGTGGTTTGCAGAAGATACCCATCCATCATCATATATGATAGACAAATACTGTGAAGAACTGAACAAGTCAGAGTATCGCCAAAAGTTTCCCAAGTTGGAAGCCAAAAATGTACAACTGTGGTTCAAAAATCATAGGGCCAAAGTGAAGCGAATGCGAGTCTCTTCTGTTGATTTACATGGTATGGAGTATTGAGTCAAGAAATGTTAAATTATTTTGTGCACATTTTACCACTTTATATTAAGGTCTACACTTGTGAATTATATAAGTACACCTATTTTTGTATGTCTTCTTGAATTGCTATATTTAAATTTTCTCAAGAACCAAGATGAAAACATGTGTACATGTACTGTACAAGATTAATATTATCTAATGAAAGCCTGTTAATTTCTTTAAAAAGAAAAACATATTTTGATAAACATATCAAGTACCTCTGTAAATGTCAGATTAACATTTAAGCTGATGATCTGTTGTTTTAGTTGTTTATGTAGTAGAGTGAGAGAGGGGACAGGTTGAGAAAAATTGTTATTGTACTATTGAATTGTCAGGTTGTATGTTTTTCGTACTGGTAATGTCAGAGATATTATTCTACGCCTCATATTCTGGGATTATTTACAATTCTCACGTAACTACAGCATAATTATTTTTCAGATTAAAATGTTCATATTTTACAATGAGTACATTGTAAAAAGGTTAATTTATAGATCCTTTTTAAGTTTTTTTTTCATTGATGTACTTTTATTATATATAGTTTACACATTTGTTCTTTGTGGTTGAAGGTGCTATTTGAAAAAAAATATGAATTGCATTTTAACATTTTTCCTTTTTTAAAAAAAACAAACTTTTTTTTCAAGCATTGTTTTCATAACATCACTGCCCAAACTTGTTAATTTTTTTTAAAATTCACATGTGCATTTATTAATCAAAGAAAATTTTTATTTCAAGAATTTTTACAAATGGTACAGATGTAGACAAAAAAAGAAGCAACTTCTTGAATTATCTACTTACACACAGGTTTTAAGCAATTATTTTAAAGTATTGTTACAGTTACAAGATGAAGTTAATGTAAACTAATTATGGCTGCTCTTCATATTCAGTTTTCATTTGACTTGGTTGATACTCATGCTTTATCATACAGGGGATAATAAATAATCATGTCAGCTTCAAGCTTTCCTAATACAGCGGACCTTATTTTGACTAAGTCAAGTTTTCTTGTAGCTGAGCTGAACAGGGTATAGGAAAAACACAATCTCCTACTTCTGTTTGAATTTACATTCCATTTGACAAAACCAAATTTGGTTGCAACACTGAAACCGATAATGAACTCTATTTGCCCCAATTCAAGCACCTAAAAGGGATAAGGATTTTACTGTAGCAATTTATAAATTTCATCTGCAGGATATTTTCATACTTAAAATACAAAATTATACAAAAAGTGCTAAATACATACAAACAGTTAAGTTGTATGATTTACTCTATCATTATCATTGAATGCAGTATTCATTGTGGCATTTCATTAATATTTTTATAAAGGTACTCCCAACGCAACAGGGGATTTTTTTTTTAATAATTTTAAGAGATACAGTACCTATGGATGTATGAAATTTTCTGGACTGTTTAAGAAATTTTCCTAATCTTCAATTTGCAATACTTCATGGGTATTTTTAACATGAGATTTTTCACATATCTAATCATTTTTTTTCTCTTTTTGATGACAAAGACGTGTTGTCTGCAAATGAAGAATATATGTATATCTTGGTCATAAATATTTCTGAATTCTTCATCAAGATTTAATTACAGATGTTTCTAGGTCTGATAAAGATTAACTAATATTTAAATACTTGAACAGAATGGTTCCCAACTTTTTTTTTTTTTTTTTAAGTGAAAAATTAAAAGGATTTCTTTTACACAGACACAGGTGATGTTTCATCAATTGTCTGTTATGAATTTTAACTGGCCACGTTTATTATAATAGTTGTCTATTATAATATTTTGGCCCGGCAAATAAACTGTGATAATACATGGATCTTTTTGTAGTAATCCCTCTTGCAGAGAAAGCTTAAATGTTGTTCACAAAAGAGTTCGTAAACATGTTATTTACTTGTACCAAAGATAATGGTTTATAAATCATATTAACATCTTTTCTTAACTGCAGATGCGCAGCTGGGCTTCTGAATGTCAATCAATAATTATTCACTAACAACGGATTATTCTACTTAAAGAATAATTTATTTGTGGCTTTTAATTTGTTTTTAAATTAGTATACATTCTTTTTCATTTGTGAACATATTGATTATTCAATATTGGATAAATTACAGAAAATTGTTATTTGACATTTAACAGAGTTGATGTTCAAAATTCTTAGAGATTTACATCACACTTTATGTCTTGATGAAGAATTCATGTAGAAAAATTGTACTGTAAAATGAAAGAGCTTTCTGTTTGCATGACTCCTGTAAGAAATGCTTCACACAGACGACGGATGAAATGAAAATTCATCTGTACTACATTCACGTTTAGGCTTCAGTTAATCTTGCTTTTACTAGTGTTTTAGAGTAATGTATACCTTTGTGTACCCTAACAAACATTTTTCTTCCTGATTTTTTAAAAATGAAGAATACTGTGTCAAAAATGTTTTTAGGAACATGTTTTTTTTTTTAAATATTTTTATTGATAATTTTCTGAGTGATCTTAAATCTAGTAGAATCACACAGTAAATATTTTGTAAATGCTCATAGAGTAGTGTGAGATTTGAGATTGTTTTAAGGTAAATTCAACTGATCAAAAAGTTGCTTTCAGAGAAATAGTAAATACAATTGGAATAATAATGTGTAGTCTTAAAAGTCACATTTTATTATTTACATTGGAAATTTTCTAAAAATTAAGTATTAGAAAATTACTTACAGAGATAATATGAATCCCCAAAATTGTTCACATATCTTTAATATGAAAAAGTTTGACCCATGTTTACATCATGCTCAATATTATTGTCTTGTTGAGTTTTTAAACAAGCCATGGTTTTACTAATTTCTGACAACAGTGTTTCCTTTGTTCACTGAGCTCTCTTCACGATGCCAGTTTTTCAAGTGCGACAGAAACTGGCGAATGAAAATCATTTTATTTATGAAAATTCAGTAACTGAACATTCCATGAAAATCTTGAAAGAGAAATTTATTTATTTAGATTTTTTGTCAGTTTATTTTTACATTATTATTATTACCGAGTCATCAATGAAGTGAGGTAGATATGTGATTTGGCGACTTAAATTTTATTTATTTTAAGGTCAGTATTAGTTCAGAAGGAGGGCTTTTTTTAAATATGGATAAAGATACCGAATGATATATGATATAAATATTTGAGCAAGTGCTATAATCAATATTTTAAAACATTTTTCAATCAAACTTTATATTGTATGAATGTCTTAATTTATCTACCGAAGTTTTTTTTTTAGGCTCATGAATAATTTATTTGAATTGCATATTTATTCCCTTGATTATGATTATTGTCTTTTTTTTTTTTATTTGCTACCGAATAAATATTATATAGCTTTATTTTACTAATTCCTATCCTACCGCAGTAACAATAGAACATTGTTATGTTTATCATTTTCTAGTGCTGAAAAAGATGAAAAAAAAAATTATTTAAAAGTTAGTTTAAAGGGTTATGGGCAATAGTTTTAATGTCTGTTTAATTTTTATAATTTTAATTTGTTCTACTCAATTTTTTTTTCCTGATTCCTTTTACAGGAATGTGTTCATAATTTGTATTTTGGCGATTTTTTGTGGGCTTTGTCCTTCCCACAAAAATGTACATCCTTGGTGGTTGTTTGTAGATCTTTGTTAGCTGTTTTTCTTTGCTCCTTTGTAGTTCAGATATTGTAGAATATCATCTTTTTTGTTGACTCTATAATTTTATAGAGACATTATTATTATTATTGTTTTTTTTTTAGCATCTCTGTAAAAAAAAAAATAAATTGAAAGGTAGTAGGTATTGTTTTCTTTGGTTAAAATCAGGTGGAATTTTTGCATATATTCTTGTATGTGACTTTTTTTTTTTTTTACATTATGTTACATTCTGACGCAGAACTGAGAAGGAACAAAAGACCAGAATTAGTAGATAACTTGTTAATTATGCACTGAGATTAAATCTTTTGTTCTCAACAATAGTTGCCTTTGCATTTCATTATCAGGAACTCTTTATACAAAAATACAGAAGCCAAAAACTTTGTTGTTATGTCAGATATATGCAATTAAAATTTGATGGTCAGAACTGAAATTCTTGTTCAAATTTATATTATTAATGCTGGAAGAAGGTGGAGAATTGCAATATGAATTATTTTCAACTGAAGAAAAAAATGACCAAATTAAAAGTTAACCAAAATGAATTCAAAGACATGAAATACTTCCATTCAAACACCCCTTGAAAAGTGGGAGATAACTATTCAGTTGACTGCTTAGCATCCAACTGTAATGGTTTGGGCCATGGATATGGGCCTGGAGGGAGGAATGTAATAATTAAGGCTGCGGGCATCGGCCTAGTTTGCTCAGTGGTTAGAACACCTGACAAGTGATGCAGGGGTCCTAGGTTCGATTCCTGTTATGCATTTGATAAGGGCCAGCTAACAACTGAATTATATGACAAACTAAATGACTTTAGCTTTTCATTCTCAACATTCCTTATTT
Organism: Saccostrea echinata; assembly: GCF_033153115.1. Classification (NCBI taxonomy): domain Eukaryota; kingdom Metazoa; phylum Mollusca; class Bivalvia; order Ostreida; family Ostreidae; genus Saccostrea; species Saccostrea echinata. The sequence goes on along the minus strand of NW_026889772.1, from coordinate 14,490,691 downwards.
ATGCAGTAATATTCCGCTATCACCTGCATATGGTTTTTTATGTCTCTCAACTCATTAGATACTCAGAGCATGCTCTGAGTACGATCAATTCTTCAACCGAGGCAGGGTACTGACAGTTAAGTTGATATGACAGGGATTTCAACAACCTCTTTTAAAGTCAGCATGTCGTAAATTCTATTGTTGAATATAAATGTATGAGAAATTTTGCTGACATTGTTAGCAAATATATCCTATTTTGGTAATACGTTTTCTGACATATTTCATGCCAATTGTAAGTTTTTTGTTTTAATACTAAAGAAGATGGGTGAACAAGGCGTGTAGAATGCCTATAGCTTCAGATATTAAAAAAAATCTTACTCAATTTGTGATTCAAGTATTTAAAGTTAAGTTCTCATCATTGAAATTTATCAAATTATGATGAACAAAACTTTTCTGAGAAAAAAAGATCTCGGAAAAAAATATTCTTTTATTGTGTATAATTTATGCTATTTCATAGGCAAATAATTTCAGTCTTTGTGAGATTTTTGTAAATTAAAAAGATTTTACATAAAGTATACTTTAATGTTAGATGAAATATCAAAGAAAATTTTGATATAATTGGGATTTTTATTTTCACTTCATGTTTGTCGCACTATAGGACTATAGGCACTTCGCCCGCCTTAAATTGTTCACCCATCTTCTTTACTAGGGAATATTCCGTCTACCTGATCGATACATAGGACTCACGGCGGGTGTGACCGGTGAACAGGGGGTGCTTACTACTCCTAGGCATCTAATATACCTCTGGATTAATTGGGGTCCTTGTTTTGATTTGTATTGTTTGTTTTGGTTTTTTTTTTGTTTGTTTTTTTATTTGTTTGTTTTATTTTTTTGTTTTTTTGTTTTTTTTGTTTTTTTTTTTTTTTGTTTTTTGGTTTTAGATCGGTCACTGTTCGTTTTCCCCTTTTTCATTCCGATTACCAATACTTCAGCACGATAGTAGTAAAAAAATTGCTATTTAATTGACTGCTTAAACTATATATAGAGATAAAATTCTGGAATGAATAGTCTTAGATTTTTCCATCAGCAAAAAACATTTGATTTCTGTGATAAAAATATGTATATAAAAAATTTAATTGGTATATTAACTTTCAGACACATTGAATTTATATTCACCATATGTTGGAATATTAAAAAAAAGAAATGACCAGTTTTTACAAAATTATTGAGACTCTTTTTTATATTTTGTTGAATTCGAGATATACACATACATGTAATTTTGAACTCATTCTCTCGAGTATCGCAATGTTGCAATTTAGCATTCGTATTCTACAGAAGAAAGGATGGCTTCGCCGCGCCCCCATGGTCATAACTTGAACAAATTTGAATCTGCACTACCTGAGGATGCTTGCATATTGATATGACAAATTATGGCCCTGTTATTAAAAAAGATTTTAAAACATATACCAGTGAATAGCTTCAAATTTAGACCTTTACTCGAGGCACACAGGGCCACTGAGCAGTGAGGATTTTTTTTTATTGTGACATGGGGCCTCGGTTTTTAAGGTCTCATCCGAAAGACCCGCGACTTTCACTTCAAAGTGCTGAGCGCTTGGCGAGGGAACAGTTGCTACACATTTTAATCGACTTTGGTCGGTCGCGGCCGTTATTCGAACACACGGTCTTCCTATCACGAAGCAAGCGCTCTCCCGACTGAGCTTCTGTCATGTTTTAAATTTTGAATTTACCGGGTGGCAGTAAATACAAAATTTACAGTTGTAAACTTTGTATTTACTGTCACCCGAAAAATTCAAAATTTATAACATGACACTACTGTGACGGTTTCGAATAAATTTGAATCTACATTATACTGGGATGCTTGGCTAATAAAGTGATTTATATTATGACCCTGTTGGTCTAGAGAAAATTTCCGAAGACCGCCCCCCCCCACTTCTTTCAGACCAATGACAATAATCATGTCCATGCTGTTCTTGAGAAGTTATTTTAATAGTTTTGCCTACATAATATACACATACCCATGCAAACCTTTGATTCCATTTTTTGCCCCCCCCTTCCGGGCTTGAATTTGTAAATCTAAAGATGCCTACATCTTAGTATGACAAATCATGAAGCAGCTGTTTTTGAGAAGATTTTAAAAACCTATATTTCTCATATGTAAAATTCTGACCCCATTTTGTGGCCACCTTCTGGCCATGATTTGTATTTTTTTTTTTTTTTTTTTTACCTTTTTTGGGGGAGGGAGGAGGGGGGGGTGCTGAGCTATTGTTTCATGAGATTTATAATTGTAACTACTATATTTGTGCTCTCTTAATTATCTTAACCCTGAAAGATGGCGTTGCTCATCATTTGAAGAGAAATGAATTCCTTTACCCAAGGATGCTTTGTGGCATTGACCACTGGTTCTGTAAGAGAAGAAAAAATGGTGGAAGGTTAAGACGACTGAAACATATAATAGAAGGACAGACGACTGACAAATATTGATAGACTGGAATTGCCTGTCTCTATCGTACGAAAAATATTGCGCATATCAGACAGGCAAGGCTGGTATAAAATATTGATTTAAAAAATTCAATTTAGCCCTTGGCCTAGTTGACCTAAAGTATCAGGACTAAGAAATTGCTAAATTAATATATTCAGTGAACACGAACATTCAATTTGAAATCAACTAGGTTTTTTCTTGATAACATTTTTAAATTCAGGTATATTTATATATAATTTAATTTTGTTTGTATTCTAGCCTCTGATTGGTTAGTATCCAAAAAGGAACACAAATTATTTCTGTATAACCTGGTTTGGTATGGGGACACACCCCCTGACAACCAGCTGAATCATCTGTATCTGTACAATCCTCTCATTTCCAGTCCTCGGGATTCATGGAAAATTCCAGATTTAATAAATATACCTTTAACTTCAAACAATAATTCGATCTTACCACATGTAAACAAACTTTGAAACTTTTGAAACTTTGAAACTTTTTTTTTCACTAAAGCCCCGACATGGGGTATGTTAGTACAATAAGAGTTTAACAATTGAACAAATAAACATGTGAACAGTTAACATAATGAACCTCAAAAAGAACTTTGATATGGACAGTACTGACGGTTGTATAAAAAAGCAAATCGTTTAATGTTTTACAACAAGGCTGCTAGGCCTATGTATCAGTTTTTACCTCCCCTCGCTTCCCATCACTTCCGTTACTACGATTGTATTTTTGAGCGGCAAATTTGAACTAATAAAAAGCAACGAAATTTTACACCCATAGTTATTTAATGATTTTAAAATTAAATTTTAAGGAATGACTCTAATTCTGGGCCAAATTATTCGAGTATAACCTGGTTTGGGTCAGCTTACGCTGTTTTAAAATCCGCTTCGCGGATTATAAAGCGTAAACTGACATAAACCAGGTTATACTCGAATAATTTGGCCAAGAATTAGAATCATTCCTGAAATATTTTTAAAAGTGTATATGTAAGTTGAAAACACAAAATACACAAAATCACAATGTTACCCACTGATCTTCATAATATTAATTTGAAATCAACTATGTTTTTTCTTGATAACATTTTTAAATTCGGGTATATTTATTTTTAAAAGTGTATACGTAAGTTGAAAAAAAAATCACAAAATCACAATGTTACTCACTGATCTTCATAATATTAATATACTAGTTAAATTAAATAAATCCTTCAGCTGCAATTTTTTTTATTCATAATATATTTGATTTTAGCTCACCTGGCCTTGTCGCTCCTGAAAACTGGACAGATCAAACTGTGAGATGCGCGGTTTTAGCGTTGCTCAAAGAGATGAGCCAATCAACTCTTGCCAAGCAGTGTCCTCTAACTCAGGTATGTGGTCTCTCGCCCAAATGCCTACAGCAACCCCCAACTAGAGAAAGCACGAACCTTTGCTTTAAGATTTTTCCCGAAACAACAGGATTACTGTCGAGGTTTATTCTTCAAATATTCATGTTTTCGTAAACAATAATGACATTATTTGGATGAACCAACCTGATCTTCATAACAACTGTATTTTGAATTTAATTAAATTTTCTAACAAAGGTTTCGACGCTGTAAACAATAGCAAAAATCTTGTTCATAAAACGTTCAGTTTTGTATTCCACCATATCTTAAGTTGAAGTCTAGGCATACACCTGGTATTTCCTACCGATATTTCCCAACTGCTGATCTAAAATTTTCAATTATAAACGAACTCTTCAATGTGTAGATATTGACCACCTAAAACAAAACCCACTTAAGTGTACTTGTTCTTCCTCTGCTTTCAACTAAAGTATAGCTGGACCCATCATTACAGATGATGTAAGTATAGTTAAAAATGATGAACTAAAACCTGTGATTTTACAAGGTCCTAATTTCAGATCTTTCAAATGGCGACAGAACTTTATTTCTATGAATTCCGTCGAGGAATATGCTAGACGATGGATAATAGAAGAACGGTTCTAACTCCACATCTGGTAATTCAACGTATACTCAGAATTCCCTTTCAAAAGATGAAATTCTTTAAAATCACCTCTCAGTTTTAAATACTTTTATCATTCAAGTCAGTTGTAAGTGAGTTTAGTGAAGGGTGGTCTTTGGCAGTTTGTCACAGTTTAAGTAGCTACCTCAATAGTTACTAAATTCTCCATACAAACTGAATGTTTTTCATATTATAAGGGAACTATTAATATTTATATATCATCATAGTTAATTTGAGTTTAAAAATGCACAAATTAAAACTGTGTAACGAAATATTGGATAAAAAAGGTATTTAAGAAATCACTCTACAGTAGACGAAAATGCCTATCAAATGCGCTATGGATCTTTACGACCTCAAAACTTTTCAAACATCAAAAGCTTCCGAACATAGAACTTCTCTACCCTTTATACAACCATTCTTCACGATAAATTAAAGAGGAGGCTTGTTGACATCATAGAAAAGTACTTCTCGTATTAAGCAGAATTTATTCAAAAACTTTTCAAAAACCCGTGAAGTAGATATTTGAAGACACTATGGAGTCTGAACATCTATTTCATATTTAGATGTTTTACTGACTATAGACGCTAATAACTAAACTGTTTGGCAAGCGGAATAATTTCAGCTTTCCCATTGTCAACTTCCTTTTTTTTAAAATTAAGTAATATTCCACCATCACCTGCATATGGTGTTTTTGTCTCCCGACTGATTCAATACGCAAGAACTTTCTCTGAATATGATCTGAAACAAGCTTCTGACAAATAAGTTGATGCCACAAGGATTTCAACAAACTCGTTTAAAGTCAGCTTTTCGCAAATTCTACGGTCGTTAAAATAACCGTATTGGTAAATATATCTATCATTGGATCGTTTTTTGTCTAACATGTTTGATACCATTTGTTAGGTCATTGCTTAACAATGCTCAGTATACCTGATCATCTTATAGGGCTCACGGCGGGTGTGGCCGGTCAACAGGAGATGCTTACGTCTCCTGGGCACCTGATCCCACCTCTGGTGCTACCAGGGGTTCGTGTTTATGCCTTTTTTTTGATTCATTTGTTTACTGAATTTCTGAGATTGATCACTGTTCGTTATCTTCACATTTTAGATACTACTCCCCACCAGCAGATGTGTTTTCGTGATCTGTTCCAAGATCTGCAACTTATGTTGGTAACAGTGAAAAAAAAATATATTTTTGGAAAGAACCTATATTTTTTTTGGTAATTGTAACGTTTTTGGAAACCTTACATCGGTGTTTGAAAGCAACATTTTCCCATAGTAAGTTTCCCAGTGTTCAATATTTTTCCATAGTCAGTATCCCGGTGTTCAATAGCAAAAGTTCCTCTCTTTCAAAAATTTGCCGAGGAAGATTTGTTTTTATAACTGAACCTCCCTCAGATTATTTGCAAAAAATGTAAACCCCCCCCCCCCCACAACACACACACACGCATCCAGACACACATGAAAAAAAATGTTACATTGCAGTTTTCCCCCTAGAATGTTTGTTATTTATTCTTATCAAGCATTAAAAATATTTTATAAATAAACATTTTCAAAAAGTTCGGATGTAAACACTATCACATGTAAATTGCATCTAAATACCAAATTGCATTGTCTTTCAAATTTCAATGCATAGATGTTTACCTAATGAGATTGGTTCCTAATATCAAAATTATTAAGATTTTTTTATCAAGTATATTTTAAGAACCTACACACATAGCTTAATTAAAATTCACAACAAAAAATAGGGGTTAATGCGCTTGTTTTAGCGCTACGGAGCATTTAATTTGACATTTTTGTACTGTAATTACGTCTAACACATAAATCAATTTTTCGAAGTTTTTCCTCCAATATTTTTTTTCCCAAATAAATCATGAGACCAAATAAAGTCTTATTTTACTTTTTAAAGACACTAGAAAATTTGTAAAATCGAAAAAAGTTTTAAATTACTTTGCATAGTCAATTATTTGACCTTTCTGCACTGAAAAAAATGTCATCTTTATGACATTAAAATTTAACAAGCAAAAAAAAAATTCATTTTAAAGTATTTAGATTTTACTGAATTTAAGCAGGATGGTTAAAAATATCTTAAAATCAGAAAAGAAAATTAACAGTGCAGGTCTATGATGTAATCTTTAATTTTTTTTATATTTCTAAAATAGTGTTATGTCAATCTTGAACTGGGGCTATTTTTTCTTTGACTTTCATGATATGTTTGCTATATTTGTTAGAATATGATGATACAATTCATGACAGTTAATTTAATAAATAATTTGGGAAAAACATGAAACATTTCGAGGCACAAAATGACTGAGTGTGCAACATTAATGGAAAAATAGGAATCCAAACTTAACAGTGTTGTAAATACTTCATAGAGAAAAATTGATCATTTTCTTCTAAAAAAGAAACAACCTTCCATCACAAAAAATACGAGGGTCGTTCAATAAATAATACAAAAGGTCATCTAAAAATAGGAAAAGCATGTAAAGCAGATTATTAATACTTTCAATCCCTCAAAGGATTCCCTGATAACATTTACACATGACTAAAGTCTTTGTATCCATGGCCAGAACACCTCAGGGATACCCTAGAGGCACTGATGAATAGCACTTTCCATTATACACCTGAAATTGTAAAATCTTCCTTTGATTGCTTTCATATATTTTTGGAAGAAAAAAATCTCTCAGTGGCCGAGATCTAGCTAATATGGGGGGTGCCCAAGCTCTGTAAACTTTCCTTTCTTCAATTTTTTCTTCTTCTATGTTTATGTGCGGCAGCGTTTTCAGATGCAGAAAAAATACTCCGGGGACCGGTATTTGGGCTTGCTTTGCAGGATATCTGCTTAACTTTCCTGGGTGAAATTTTAACATAAAAGTAACCATTGAAAGTACTTTTTTTGGCTGTATGTACATGTTTTAGTGGACCTCTTGAATAAAAAGAAAATTAATAAAACATATTTGGAGCCCTTGCTTCTCTTTGCAATAAGAGGACGACAGCTTTCTCTTTGAGTCCACATCTTATTCTTGATCTTCCTTTTCGGCTATAAAAAGTACACCAATGTTTCGTCATCCATCACCCAACGTTTATAAAATTTTCTTTTTTGGAAAAAAATGTTTATTTTTAAATAGACCTTTTGCACATTTAACGTGTGTTTTCTCTTAGGCATTTGTAAAGAAATAAAGCACCCTTCTGAGAGAATTATTCTTAGATTTATTTCATTTGTCACAATTCTATAAACTGTTATGACGATGAAATGCTTTGTGTTTTAGCAAAGTCTGTCAATGGAAATTTTTGCATTTTCAGATATCATGTTGCTCACAGCATCCATATTTTTGGTGCCCCTACAGATTTCGATCGACCACTTTGACTGCGATCTTTTAATTGTACTCTTTTTCTTTTAAATTTCCGAATCCATCTGAAAACTATACAGCATGAAAAACTATTCTTTCCACATATTAAATCATATCTTAAATATGGGTTATTCAGCTATTTATGTAATGAATTAAAGTTTTCACACACGTCTTCATTTTCATCTTCTTGGCAGAGATCATTTTTAAACAGTTTTCAGCTCAGTGTAGTGACCATGCTTACTTTAAAAATGAATTCCTTTGCGACAACAATAGGAAAAATCATGGGATTTTCTGTGATTAGATTATTAAATAGAACTTTTCAACTGTTAAAAAATAAAATTAGATACTTCTACATTTATTATGATAAACCGGATGTTGCAATACTTATTGAATGACCCTCGTAATTCCTCACTAAATACTTTTGGTATTAAATTTCATCGTTGGATTTGAATCAAATATAGTTAAATTGGCATTGTAGAATCCAAGTTTATTATAAGAACTAAAATATTAGGTAGGATTTATTATATAGAGGTTCGGACAAAAATCTACTCAAAAGCTCATGATCGAATCTCTTTAACAAGTATTTAACCAATCACACTTTTGATTTCAATGCGCGCATCAAATCAATAATTGTCATCACGCGCACATGACTTTATTTGATGCGCACTTCAATTTACTGGTTGATCTCAATTTGAATTAAGTTCAGTATAAATAATTTGTTAATAATATCTTTTATTTAAATGAATTAAAAGTTTGGTTATATCGTTATATCGTTTTTTGGTCTATCCGTCCACCGTCTGTCAAAATAACTTTTCCCTCAAACTCAATACAATTACACTTGAGAGAAAAATCTTCCATATCTCGAACATTCCAAGGAGAAGCCAGCTATAAAGTTGGGAAAATTTGCTTTATATAACGAGCATTTTTTAATCGAATTCAATAGATCTTAAATTATTGAAAACAATTTTATTGTAAGAATTATTTTTCGCACCAGTTCTTTTCAAGAGAGCAATATGAATTCAATTATAAGGCCATTCCAAGTTTTTTCTCTGTTTAGCGTCCATCCATCTTTCAAAAACCTACCTACCTATTCGCAAAAAACACACAAACCAAAAAAATAAAGCACAGACTCTATAGTCATAAAAACGACGTCACTCAAAAGATTTGATTTCATTAATCTATTTTTCTCGTATAAAAAAAACCTATTCTTCAGCAAAATCAAGGTATTCAATTCTTACAATATTCCTAATATGACATATTGTAGACAAATATTTTAAGGAATTGACAGAATTCAGTGATTTTGACCAGAATATTCAATTTGAGGACTCATGTCTTGTTTTTTTGTGATACTTGTATGGGGTGTCAAAAACCAAGGCGCACGCGGACGCTAAACATAGAAAAAAAACTCGGAATGGCCTAATCATACATTCAGTTATGGATATGTTAAAATAAAGATATCAAAACAAGTTGCTCTATTCAAACTATATATATATTAAAACTATATATTGTCCTCTGCAATTTGCGCGTCGCCCGCGTGGCGCAGTGGTAGAGCGTCCGCTCTAGAGTCGCGGAGTAAGGATTTTAAATCCTTAAATCGCGGGTTCGAATTCCACTGTGGGACGTGGAGACCGGTCCTTCGGATGAGACCGCATAAACCGATGTCCCGTGTCGCAGAAGATGCTGGCACGAAAAAGATCCCTCACTGCTCAATGGCCCTAAGTGCCGAGTATAGGTCAAAATTTGCAGCTCTCTACCGGCAAGTAGTGGCGTCTCCATATGAGTGAAAATTCTCGAGAGGGACGTTAAACAATGCACAAACAAAAAACATTTATAGCGCACATCAATTTAATTGATGATAGCATTAATCATTGAAGAAAGCAACAATTATTCAAATATCGCGCGCTTCACGTCAGCAAAATAATTAAATGCTTATTGAATGCCATCAACAATTTTAATCCGCGCCATAATTTAGAATCGAATCGAAGATATGAATTATTTCTAGAGACATTTGACTGAAATGTTGCTCGCATCAAATGAATTGATGATGTCCTCAAATTATTAAAAGGGCTGTGACACAGATTTGAAGCTCATATTTTCTAAAATTTTCAAAATAATATCATGACTTACTAGTATCTGTTGCTAGAACATTTCACACCATATACTAAAAGCGTGTAAGATTATTAAAACTACGATTTTCGGGACGCGTTTGATTGACACGTACCCTTGCACTTTCACAAAGTAAAATTTATCCAAAATACATAAGGAAAGTAGAAATTTTGTTGTGTATTAATGAAAAATATGAAAACTATAATCCAGAAAGTTCAGAGTATAAATGCAAGAAAGCAAAACCAACTCATCAGTATTGTCAGTCCGTGCTCAGTGGTGTGTGCAGACTATACAAATTGAACACACCGGGTAAAACTTAAACACTAACAATAACAGAGCTCGTGCCCTGTGTACAAACACAGGTGTTTGACGTGATGTTATGAAGTATGTTGTTGTCATTGAATTCTTAGAATATTCATGTAAGTTCAAATCATAAAACTGAAGTTATTTTTAATTAAAAATAGGCATTTAAAATTGTAAACAATACAACTGTGTCCAGGTCCCTTTAAAGACAAAAAAGATGAAGATAACGAACAGTGATAGATCTAAAATAAACAAATAAATAAATAAATAAATAAAAACAAATATCAATTTTCATTTGACTTTAGGTTATCCTGGCTCTCCATATCCTCTAATGATAAAACTTATTCTTTCTCTTACAGTCAGCGATTTCTAATATTGCAAACTGGAAATATACAAGCAAACTAAGTGACGAAAAATGTAAGGAATTTGGAGCATGGTACAAGCAATACAACTCCAAGAAAGGTATGCAACTTAATACTAATTGCACAATAATATTCTAAGATTTCGAGAAAATAAGTTTAAAACTTTAAGAAACAGAGAACCTGTATAAATATTGCATTGTAGAAATCCGGAGCGAGGGTTTTGGAGTACCGAAAGACTCCAGATTGACGTTCCATCCTCAACATGAGATTCCGCAGATGAGAAAATGGTACACAACTTGTAAAACGCCTTCAGACGAAAAATTAAAATTTTTTGCCGCTGAATTGAATAAGGGTCATGTGAGACAGGAGAGACCAAACGTGACAGTCGCAAGATTGAAAATATGGTGGAAAAATGAGCGGCAAAGGGAAAAGCGTCAGCAGCATCAGACTCCAACGGAAAGCGAGGCTGAAGAAGGGAAAGATTATGATGCCGATCCACAACCTTCAACTTCAAGCAATTTACAGCCTTCAACTTCAAGCAATTTGCAGCCTTCAACTTCAAGTGAAACTGCTTCCACTTCCAAATCTTTTGTTGAATTAAGGAATGTATCAAGTGAACTGCTTACGTCTGAATTATTATGTAGAAATAGTTACTCCAGCGACGGCTCTAATGCTGGTGATCCTTTTCACGAGACTGAATTCCAGTGATTATGATTCCTTGAATTGCGATGCGACCATTCTGACAAAACCATAGAGTATGATAAATTATTATAACGCAATACCTTGTCCAGACTGAATGTTTTACTGTCAGAGATGGATTGCACATTGTTTATTATAAATAATGCTTTCGTATTCTTGTATTCTGAAAAAAATATCTTTCTACAAGTTGAACGTATGTAAAGTGTATTGTGTATAATAGTGCATGCATCGATTTTAGGGCTGTCACGGTTCCAAAATTTTTCGGGTCGGGTCGGGTCTGTAAATTTTCGGTTCGGTTTCGGGTTTTTCGGGTCGGGTATTTACATCTATTTTAAACCTTAATTTCATGAATTTAACTTGAAAAATCTTTATTTGTTACATTAAATTTACATTGAAAACGTCTAGACATCGGTGACTTGGCCTACTATTAGTCACAACCTGACCGTGGCATTCCTGCTCGTTTTGATAATTATCTAACACTTTCGTGACAAGTGTTTTGTCATGGAATGAAGTAAATTTCAGTTGTGACGTTTATTTATCACTGTTATCGTCATCATTCCTTTGATTTTTTTTTGTATTGAACAGACTCTAATATATAAACCAGACCCGAACCGAAATCCGGAAAAATGGAACCGAACCGAACAACTTGGACCGCGGTTCTCGGTTATTTCGGGTACTCGTGACAGCCCTAATCGATTTTGTTGTACATCATTGATATTGGAAATTTTAAATAGGTTTTACCTTTTTGCTTATTGTAAATGTGCTGTATTGCATTTTCTTACTTGCTGCATGCATTGTTTTCTGTTTTGTTTTGTTTACTCACACAGTGTATTTTTAATGTCCTATGCATGCAATAAAAACAATTTTACACCAAAATACTTTAAAGGCCCGTGTGCTCTTGATGAGTCTTATTCGGTCCAGTAAAGAGCAGATGCTCATAGTGAGTGACCCTTTGAGGTTTTTATCGTGAGTTTCTCAAGATATCACCAACTTAATCTCATCAGGGACTGAAAGAGGACATGAATTTTACAGTTTCTGTAAAACTAAATGAAAACTCTAACATCATATTGCAAAAGGTATTCCTAATAGGAGCTAAGAAGACTTGACAAAATGTTATGCATTTTCTATGTATAGTCGACTTGTACTCATCCTGGGACCTACATGCTGGAATCAGGGGACATGCCGTGATGGATTTCAAAATTTTGGTAGGTAACAGTAACTCACTGATCATTGTCTTCATCCATTTGGGTTTTCTGATAAATGATCAAGTAAAGAAAATATTACACTGTAGTCCTACCGTGGTACAAGATCATGAAGTTTACCATTTTTGCTTCATGAATATACGTGAAGAATAATGTTTTAAAAATTGTGTTAATTTTGGTGAATTTGGTTCCTCAAGTCTTGTTGGGTTTGCATCTTGAAAATCATTATTTTTTTCTCCCATGCTCATTGATGTTATTTAAAAAGGTTGAAAGTGGCTTCAGAAGCTTAAGAAGGATAAACAGTCACCTCAGTGTCAATATGCAAGTTTTTTTTCTGAGCCACGTAATGTATTTTTCTTGTTTCCTCTTGTAATTCGTGGGATCTCTGATGCATTTCTAATTCATCCAAAGGGCAATGGTTCAGAAGAATTTGAAATTACAAATGAAACCTTTATTATTTAAGTAGAAGTTTGCGCAGTCTTTAGTTTACCTGAGCCGTACTCAAATAAGCTTTTTTTTTTTTTTTTTTTTTTTTTTTTTTTTTCAAAAGTCACTCGTTCTCTATCGTCGTCGTTTTTCGTAATATTTTCATCTCTGTCCTTCTCTATTTTATAATACCGCGGGTATGATTTTTTAGTAAAACGTTAATTCTGCGTTATTTTTTGGATTTTTCTTATGGAATACATTGTAAATGTGTACTAGAAGAATAATTTATGAAAAAAATACATAAAAATATTTTTTGACCCGTGGGATATATTGGGGGGGGGGGGGGGTCCTGTCTACAAGTACCTTTGGTTAGGATTAGTCCAGTGGTTCTATGAAAAAAGAACCACTGCTCAATGGCCCTGAGTACCGAGTATAGATCTAAATTTGATGACATTTCTGTATGAGTGAAAAATTCTCGAATGGGACGTTAAACAAAATATAATCAATCAATTAAACATGATTTTAAAACACCCCCCTCTCTCTCTCTCTCTCTTCGTGCACCTGACTGTGTATTCATTATATCTATAACATATACACGTAGGTAAATATATGAAAAATGCTAGTTGCAATAATGTAGCCCTCTCCGATTTTTTTTTAAATCTGATATTTTCAGGAGAGGGCTACAACTCCACTGCATCTCCGTAATGGTGCAAATATATTTTTTAGATACGGGCGACTGCAGGCAAAATAAATTGTTTTTGCATTCAACTTACTTCCAATATTCACTATCAACATCATAGCCCTTTATACGCGAAAACCAAGTAAAATAAATCTTCGTGTTCACCAGTCGTTCTCCTCAGAAACCATGACAGTTATCGCGTGATGTACAGAGACTTGCGCTTGAAATTTAGAATCACTTGGTAAAGTAAATGTCGGTGTTGATAAATGATTGTGTTGTAATGGTATCACTAAACATCGATAAATAAAAGCATTCCATGTGATATTTTTTTCATAAACAGTGATATTTATGCTTAAAATAAGGGAAATCCTAAATGATCCGCTCCCCTAGATCCCGAATTCTCATTGGTTGTCCCAAAATAAAATCGATCAAGGTCAGTAAACATGGCGGATAAATTCAAGTTGTGATGTTGACATACACGAAAAATAACCGATATACGGATTGTTCTGTATATTTTTGGATCAATTCATGTCTTGCAGAACTACATTTTATGAGTTCAGGTAAGATATGTTAATAAAATACCCACTTACTGATAATTTGAGCCGAAATCTGTGCGGTAGTGAATCACTCCCGCACTTGCACCATTACGGAGATCCTAAGGAGTTGTAGCCCTCCCCCCCCCCCCCCCAAAAAAAATGGGAGAGGGCTACATTATTGCAGCTAGAAAAATGCAAGCATTAAATATTTGTTAAGTATTTCCCTACGTTGCAATGACTGAATTTCTTATTGCAGTAAAAATATGTTCCTGCAATTCTGTTTTTTATTTGTTGGGTTGTTTTATATTTTGAGGTATGTTAGGGTTAATGTACGAGTAGCGCTCCATTCCTTAAAAGCAATGGGCCTCGGCCCCGAATTTACGAGTAGCGCTCCATTCCTTAAAAGCAATGGGCCTCGGCCCCGAATGTACGAGTAGCGCTCCATTCCTTAAAAGTTAGAGCCGAGGCCCCGAAGGGGCCGAGGCCCATTGCTTTTAAGGAATTGAGTGCTTCTCGTACATTAACCCGCTTAAAATCCACTGTACGAGTAGCGCTCCATTCCTTAAAAGGCGAGTAAAGTGTTATCAAATAATTTAAATCCATCGTTTGTCAACGGGTTCGATAGGTTAGTGAGATGAGTGTCTAATTATTATGGTGAGGGTACCGGGATCGATTCTCAGCGGTACAGTATGATTTTTTTTCTTAATATGTAAATAAACTATAGTTAATGAAATTTTCTAAGTTTTTCCTTTGGTAGAGGCACGGGAAGGAGAATTTGAACATAGCAAATACCGTTGTCAATTAATTTATAACTCTCCAATCCTGAAAAATAATGGAACGCTCAAACAAGTGTGACTTCACAAGTGGATTTTTATCGGCACTCATAACTACTAAGTAGCAGTTATTGCAAAAGAGATCTTCATTTATACGGTCTCATCCGAAGGACTGGCCTGCGATTCATGAAACCTCTATGAATTTTCTTAAAAGTTGCACTTAAGTATTTTAAAAAAATTCTGCCTTGTCTGCTGGAATCAGAATCCATGTATGGACTTGCTTTAGCTTCCTCAAATTGTTTATTCAAAGATTTCAAGGAAATCGAGTAAAGTTAAGCGCAAATATGATGAAAACCTTATTGTTTATTGACGTAAGTGAATCAACAGAGATATCATGTGTATTTGGTCTATTGTATGATTGATGACAATGACTACACCTACGTCTAGGTGCTTTGTTAAAAAGTCCCGTCACATTCACACTGGAACAATGTGGGTTTGAAAGATTCCTACATTATTTATGTGGGCTTTGCAATCATATGGAAATACACTGCAACACAGAATCTTCCACATTTGTTTCATATTTGGATGGTTTACTGACTATAGACGATAATGGCCAACTAGCAATCAAACTGTATGACAACCGAGATGATTTCATCTTTTCAATCGTCAACTTTCCTTATTTATATAGCAGATTCCTATCACCTGAATATGGTGTTTATGTCTCCCAATTTATTCGATACTCAAGGACATGCTCTGAGTACGATCAATTTTTAAACCGAGAAAGGTTACTTACAGATAAGTTACAGGGATTTTAACAACCTCGTTTAAAGTCAGCATTTCGTAAACGCTATGGTCGTTACAATGACCTTGTTGGCAATTATAGCCTATCATTGGACCGTATTTTGACTGATATTTTTCATAACAATTGTTAGGCTTTTGTATTTATACTAAATTTGACTACGGAATATTTCGTCTATCTGATCAATACATAGGGCTCACGGCGGGTGTGACCGGTCAACAGGGGATGCTTACTCCTCCTTGGCACCTCATCCACCTCTGGAATTTGCAGGAGTAAGATTTTTGTACCTTGTTCACTATGTTGTATTGTCTGTAGTTTTTAGCTCACCTGAGCCAAAGGCTCAAGTGAGCTTTTCTGATCAAAATTTGTCCGTTGTCTGTCGTCGTTGTTGTCGTTGTAAACTTTTCACTTTTTCATCTTCTTCTCAAGAACCACTGGGCCAAATTTAACCAAACTTGCCACAAAGTATCCTTGGGTGAAGGGGATTCAAGTTTGTTCAAATGAAGGGCCACGCCCTCTTTCAAGGGGAGATAATTAGGAATTAGTGAAAAAATAATGGCATCATTTAAAAATCTTCTTCTCAAGAACCACTTGGCCAGGAAAGATGAAACTTATGTGGAAACATCATCAGATAGTGTAGATTCAATTTTGTTCAAATCATGACCCCCGGGGGTAGGGTGGGGCCACAATGGGTGATCAAAGTTTTACATAGAAATATATAGGAAAATATCTTTAAAAATCTTCTTCTTAAGAACAGCAAAGCCATGTTTGGTCATATTTATATGGAAGCATCCTCAGGTAGTGTAGATTCAAGTTTGTTCAAATCATGACCCCCGGGGGTAGGGTGAGGCCACAATGGGGGATCAAAGTTTTACATAGAAATATATAGGAAAATATCTTTAAAAATCTTCTTCTTAAGAACAGCAAAGCCATGATTGGTCATATTTATATGGAAGCATCCTCAGGTAGTGTAGATTAAAGCTTGTTCAAATCATGACCCCTGGGGGTAGGGTGGGGCCACAATGGGGGGGGGGGGTCAAAGTTTTTCATAAGAGTATATAGAAAAAAATCTTCTTCTCAAGATAAGCAAAGACATGATTGGTCATATTTATGTAGAAGCATCCTCAGGTAGTGTAGATTCAAGTTTGTTCAAATCATGACCCCCGGAGGTAGGATGGGGCACAATGGTTGATCAAAGTTTACAGAGGAATGTATAGGAAAAAATCTTTCTCTCAAAAACAGCAAAGCCATGATTAGTCAAATTGATATGGAAGCATCGTTGGGTAGTATAAAATGACATTTGTTGAAATGAGCGCCCCCAGGGGTAGGGTGGGGCCACAATGGGGGATCAAATTTTTACAAATGAATATATGGGAAAAAATCTTCTGCTCAAGAACAGCAAAGTCATTTGTTATATTGATATGAAAGAATTGTTAGGTAGTTTAAAATCCCCCTTCCCCCCCCCCCTCTCCCCCGTTAACTTTTCAATACTGAACTGATTTTTGCTTTTTTTTCCTAGCCAATGTGCTCAGGTGAGCGATGTGGCCCATGGGCCTCATTTTTTTTTTTTTTTTTTTTTTTTTTTTTTTTTTTTTTTGATCGATATTAAAGTGTTCGTTAATCATGGCCCAGGATATATTCATAGGGTTTGACATGAAATATAAAGATTGCAATTCATTCAGTTCAAAGAGACAACAAAGCTTCGCTATAGGTGCACGTACGTTAATCAGTTTTTTAACTAAATATTTATACTCTACTCATGCTACTCTACAGATTGAACACGCAGCACATCTGATAAAAAGCTTTTGTTATGACATAAGTTTCCTCTCAATGAAATCCATATTGTTTTCCTACTCTGTCTGAAATACAGTAAAGCCAAATTGATATTGATGGAATTCGGAAAATACAGTTAAACTATCTAAATGTTTGTAGTTGATTTTCCCTCTCTTTCGAAGGTTTAAGGCTTTCTGGTTCGCAGCCAGAAGTTAGAAACTTGTTCGCTATTCGTTATTCACTATTCGAATACCGAATCACATTCTGTGTTTGGTTCACTAATCAAATTACCGTAAGTATCCTAATAATTTGTTTTTCTTTCCGAAAAAAATTGACTCAGTCTAACACATGTATGAGAAAGTAATCGAAGACCCTGAAGAAACAAAAGAGAAAACAAAATCAAACAAACAAACAAAACAATTAAAAAAAAATACACAAGACCCCAACCCTTATGGCTAGCCTGACCAAAATGGTAGCGGTAAATATACTGTATATGTTTTATATTAAGCGTATACGATGTTTGGCGCGAATTTATTTATCAATAAGTTAGCGTAGACTTGACTTAGCGCATTTCTGAATATGCAATATATTCTGAAACGCAAAAGAAACGCAACAAGCAGTAATCTATAAATAGTTTAATTACTTATCTAATGGTTTTCAAAAATGATTAAAGTAAGGTAAAACTCGATTTAAAAACATCAGAGCTTTGAAAAAATGTTAAACGATTACCTTTAATTTAACATTAGAAAGTAAAATATGACTGTAAAACACCCCCCATCCCGGGCATTCAATTTCAGCCTGCAGGACTGCCATGCACAACAATTGCAGCTTGATTTCTACGATGTAAAAGGTTTATCAATCTCGAGATCTGAGCTAAAAAAAAATTCTTTGCCATTTTTAAATGCCTGTTTTTCAGATGATGAGGTCGAATTTTCTCTAGCCTAGCGCAGTGTAGTAACCGTTGGACTTCCGGACCAAGGATTGTCATTCATGCTGATGATACGTAAGGGCCTGTTGAGGGGTGATGTAGTGCATATTTGCAGCTGAAACTCTCCATTATCTTTACTTCGAAATTTTCCAGCTAGAGCAATGGAAATGCGTACTTACGTCATTTTCAGGAAGCCCTGGCATCGCTTACGGAAAAGAAAGAAGAATTTAATTTTCGGAATATTGCTGCATTAATTGTGATGAACAGATACAAACCCTTTAAACCCCATATTATTGCCAAATGTTTTTTAAACATGCAGTTTTTAATTTCTGTTAAGCTGACTCAAAACTTAACTTCCGGTTATGGTATGAAAATCATTCAACCGTTAAATTACCTATATTTACAAAGTTGAAGATGTCCTTACTTTTTAAGTACAAAATTATATCCTATATATAATATTTTCCCCTAAAATAGAATGTTGCGTTTCATTTGCGTTTCAGTATATATATAGAAATATACAAAAGCCATTTAGCGATGGACTTGATATAGCGGAAACTGCCTTCCGCTAAGGGGCTAAATAGAATACACAACCAAATGTATGACCTTTACAGTAATACTGTTATAAGGGGAACATAATCCAAGGGTGTGGATCAGAATCCCATAATTCGACCTTTACCTTTGGCCAGGGGAGGGTTCTGGGACTGACCAGTTGACCTGCAAAAAGAAGGATTACAAGACCCCAGCTCCTAAAGCTAACCTGGCTAAAATGGTGTCAATGCATATAATATTGTTCTAAGGGGTATCATAGTTAAAAGGCATAATAACGTCCAGAATCCCAAAACTCAACCTTTGTCTTTGTTCAAGGGAGGGTATATGACGGACAAAAAGTTTATCCTAAAAGGAATTAGGTTAACAGGATCCTCAACCCCTATAGCTAGTGTGGCCAAATGGTGGCAGTGCATATAATACTGTTATAAGAGAAACATAGTACAAGGGACTGGATACCATCCAGAATCCTATAATACGATCTTTATCCTTGGTCAAGGGAGGAGTCTGGGATTGGCCATTTGGCCCTCTAATGGAAATTAATTACAAGAACCCCAAACCCTGTAGCTAGCCTGGCCAAAATGGATGACAGTGTATGCAATCCTGTTATAAGGGGAACACATTACAAGGGGCTTGACAACATCCAGAATCCCATAATTTGACCTTCATCTTTGTAAAAGGGAGGGATTTGGCACTGGCTAGTTGACCCTCAAAAGAAATTAGATTTGCAAGACCTCCAATCCCTCTAGCTAGCCTAGTCAAAATGGAGGCAGTGCCTATAATACTGTTATAAGGGTAACACAGTATAAGGGGCTAAATAGCATCCAGAATCCTATAATTCGACCTTCATTTTCAATTTCCCTTATTCATGTAG
The DNA here is from genome assembly GCF_033153115.1 of Saccostrea echinata. Taxonomy (NCBI): domain Eukaryota; kingdom Metazoa; phylum Mollusca; class Bivalvia; order Ostreida; family Ostreidae; genus Saccostrea; species Saccostrea echinata. The sequence goes on along the minus strand of NW_026889772.1, from coordinate 14,470,863 downwards.
TTATATGCCAACATCACCTGCATCTGGTTTTTAGGTCTCCCTATGAAAAAGATGAAGATAACGAAAAGTGATAACGAACTGATTCTATACGCAAGAGCTTGCTCTGAATACGATCAATTTTTAAACCAAAAGCTACTGACAAAAAGTTAATGTTACAAGGATGTCCACAACTTTGTTAAAGTCAGCTTTTCGCAAATTCTACGGCCGTTATAATGACCTTGTTTGTAAATACCGTATAAGTAGAAATTTTAACGAGTTCAATTTTGGCATTTTTAGCGAGGGTATTGAGTTTGCTAAAATTGAATACCGCTAAAAATTTATTTTGCATCGGAGGTTACTGTTGTCTTTCTAGGCATCAATAAATCGCTAAAATTACTACTCACTAAAAATTGATACTGAGTTTTAAGGAAAAACCGCTAAATTTGCGTCTCGCTAAAAATTCCACTTATAGGATACAACCTATCTTTGGGTCGAATTTTTTGTCCGACATATTTCATACCATTTGTTAGGTCATTGCTTTTATGTCAAATTTGACTACTGATTACGCCGTCTACCTGATCAATACATAGCGCCCAAGGCAGTCGACAGAAGATGCTTACTCCTCCTAGGTACCTGATCCCACCTCTGTTGTTTTCAGGGGTCCGTGTTTTTGCCCTGTTTACGATTCGTTTTGTCTACTGTATTTATGAGACTGATTCTTGTGCGTTATCTCCACCCTTTACATTTAAGTCAGGGGAAGAGTCTAGGGTTTACAAGGACCCAACCCCATATAGCTAGCCTGGCAAAATTAATGGCACTGAATATAACACTGCTGTAAATGGAACATAATCCAAGGGCTGAGTAACTTCCAGAATCTCATAATTTTACCTTCATCTTTGGAAGAGTGTAGGACTGACAATGTGACCCTAGAAAGAAATGAGGCTTGCAAGACCTCCAAACCCTATAGCTAGCCTTGCCAACATTGCGGCAGTGCATATATGACTGTTTAAAGGGGAACACAGTACAAAGGGCTGGATAACATCCAGAATCCCATAATTCGACCTTCATTTTTTAGTCAGTTTATTTATCTGACCAGTTGACCCTCAAAAGGAATTGGGCTTATAAGAACCCCAGTAAAATTGTTATCATATTATGTTCACATATATAAACTAGTGTTTGAAAAATGAAAGTTTTGTTAATTTCATCCACAAAATTCAAGAAGATAAAAACCAAACTTATTATCGAAAGGGAAAGGGGCATCAAAAAGTTGTTATTTAATATTTAGTTATGATACGATAAGCAAGTCTTCTAACATGGATATTCAGCCTATTCAGAATCTTAATTTAAAAAAAAACAAACCCAAAACTGTACATTTCAATGACTTTTTCCCCTTCATATATATGTAGGATCTGCTAGCATACCAAGGATGAACATTTCAAAGATAAAAAGAAGTATATATTGCAAGTAAATCTGATGTTGAAAAATTAAGAACCGAATCATCAAAAACTCTGATGCAGAAATGGACAATTCTGATGATGATAAAAGCAATGAGGGGCATGGAATCTCAGTTTAAAAAGAGAGTGCTAATTTCAATATCTAATGGTGAAAAGACTCCGGAGATGGGAGATGCACCTTATCTGCCAAACAAACTGCTGTGTATGAAAGATGAAGATGACAAATAGAAACCAAGCTCAAAGGTGCATTGGAACAATACAAATTGGGAGCAGAGGAAACACGGACCTCTAAAAGCATCAGAGGTGGGATCAGGAGCCATGGAGAAGTAAGCATCCCCTGTCCACCTGTCACACCCGCTGTCTGCATCATCAATACTTCCAGTATAAATAGTCATGAGGATGATGATAATGAACCCAGGGAACTTTGTGTTTTGTCAAATTCTCATAAATCTAGTGAAGGGAAGAAGGAAATACTGGACACAGCTAACAAGTGCATGTATTCCTTTTAAAGGAATTGAACGATAAGTTAAATATTCAGATGTCAAACTTGTGGCTTAATAGCACAGAATGTACTAAACAGTCGATCACCTAATCAACAAATAAACTCATGGATCCCATGTCCTATATAAGCAAGATAGAGATCAAAGTGCTTTTGCAGTCAAGATACCCATTCATCTGGCATCATCTTACAATAACAGACAAATACTACGAAGAACTGAACAAGTCAGACTTTCGCCAAAAGTTTCCAAACTTGGAAGCCAAAAATGTGCAACTGTGGTTCAAAAATCATAGGGCCAAAGTGAAGCGAATGCGAGTCTCTTGATTTACATGGTATGGAGTATTGAGTCAAGAAATATTAAATTATTTTGTGCACATTTTACCACTTTACATTAAGGTCTACACTTGTGAATTGTATAAGTACACTTATTATTGTATCTTTTCTCTTGAATTCCTATATTAAATTTTCACAAGAGCCAAGATAAAAATATGTGTACTTTACAAGATTAATATTATTTGATGAAAACCTATTATCTTCTTAAAAAAGAAAAACATATTTTGATAAACATGTAAAGTATTTCTGTAAATGTCAGATTAACATTAAAGCTGATGATCTGTTGTTTTAGTTGGGTGTGTTTTGCACACATTTGATAATTAGGTATAGAACAATAGGTGTGAAATATGTTTTGATAGCAATTATAGTCTGATCTCCATCTGGGATTTACCTGGAATTACCTGTATTTCACCAATGAATCATAATATATATATAAAGGAATAAAGTTTGAAAATTTAACTTGTCCAGTCTAACTGAAGTGGTTAAATCAGACAAATATCGTCACGCAGTCCCCCTTCTTTTTTTTGTTTTTATTTCTTGAAGATAATAAGAATGAGTTAATGAATTGAATCTTAATGAAAAAATTAACTTGCCCAGTTAATATCATATGAATGTACATTGTACTTATAGTTTTGATTAGTATTTATGATAATTATTTTTTTATGTTTTGAAATAGTTTTTTTCTTAAATTGAAATTACAGAAATAAATCAAAAAAAAAAAAAAAAAAAAAAAAAAAAAAAAAAAGAAAAAGAAAAAAAAAAAAGAAAAAAAATAATGCAAAATTAATCATTTTTCTTCGTATTCTTGTCGTAGATTTCTTTTTCTCCAAATTCACAACTATGATATAGACTATATCAATTAAGTAATTATCTTACCTGGACAAATTCCCGTTTTGCACACATTTTTTCAATACCTGAAATTCAAATGTGTGCAAAACGGGAACAAACCTTTAGTTGTTCACATAGTAGAGTGAGAGAGGGAACTGGTTGAGAAAAAATTGTTAGTGTACCATTAAATTGTCCGGTTGTATTTTTTCGTAACATTTGGTAATGTCAGAGATATTATTCTACGTCCTATGTTCTTGATTTATTTATAATTCTCATGTAACTACAACATTTTTATTTTTCAGATTAAAATATTTTTTAATCTTAAATATTTTTTAATTTTAAAAACTTTTTAATTTTGTTTAAATATTTCATTTAAAAAAAATCATTATTATTGATTAATTTATTTGTTTATTATTATTATTATTATTATTCTGATATGCATTGATGAACTTCTATTAGATATAGTTTACACATCTGTTCTTTGACCGGTCACGGTAGCCTAGTGGTAGGGCGCTCGCTTCGTGATCGGGAGGCTTGGTTCGATTCTCGTTCGCCGCGCCGCGTCAAACCTAAGACGTAAACATAGGTAGTGACTTTTCCTTCGCCAAACGCCTGGCACTAGAAGTGAAAGTCACGGGTCTTTTGGATGAGACCTTAAAAACAGAGGTCCCGTGTCCCCGTAGGCGTAGGCACGATAAAGAACCCTCACTGCTCACTGGCCCTGAGTGCCGAGTATGGGTCTAAATTTGAAACCCTTCACCGGCATACGGAGACGTCTCTATATGAGTGAAAAATTCTCGAATGGGATGTTAAACAACATACAATCAATCAATCATTTGTTCTTTGTGGTTGAAGGTGCTAATTGAAAAACAATCTGAACTGCATTTTCATATTTATCTAATTTTGAATTTTTTTCAAGGACTCTTTTCATTACATAACTGCCTACATTTGTTAATTTAAGTTCACATGTGCATTATTAATCATAGGAAAATTGTTTTTCTGGATTGTTTTTAAACAAATGGTACAGATGTGGACAAAAAGAAACACCCTAAATTATCTACTTGCACACAGTTTTTTTTCTGTATTTTAGATAAAGTATCGTTATAATCGTTCGTTAGTTACAACACAAGTTGACGAAAACTAATTTAGGCTGCTCTTCATATTCAGTTTTAATTTGACCAGATTGATACTCATGCTTGATCATGCAGGGGACAATTCATAATCACGTAAGCTTCATTCTTCAGTTTTCATGAGCCGAGTTGAACAGGGTACATGAAAAACAAAATCTCCTACTTTTGTTACTTTTATATTCCATTTGACAAAACCAATTTTGGTTGCAACATTAGAAGGGTCAATGAGCTGTAATTGTCCAAATACGAGGAATAAAGATTTTATCTGAACAATTATTTTATATTTCATCTGCAGGATATTTTCATAGGTAAAATATATTTTTTTCAAGTGCTAAATACATGTGAATGGTAAAACTATATAACTTACTTTATCATTATAACTGGTTACTTGTATTAGGATGAAGACAATATTCATTGTGGCATTTCTTTTATTAATATTTTTTATATAGGAATTCTAAATGTGACATGGGGAAAACATGTTGTCTGCAAATGAAGAATTTATGTATTCTTTGGTCATAAATATTTCTAAATTCTTCAATATTTGATCTGGATATTTTTAGGTCTGATAAAGATTAATCAGTATTCAAATACTTGAACAGCATGGTCTCCACATTTTTATTGTAGTGACAATTTAAAACGATTAATTTTATCATACTTAACTATTCCTTCTTTAAGAGAAGGCTGTTATGTTTTTTCACAAGAGTTAGTAAATAAGGTTGTTATTTACTTGTCCCAAGATAATGATTTATAACTTATAAACATCTTTTCTTAACTGCAGATGCTCATGTAGGCTACTGAATGTCAATCTACAATCATTCACTAACAATAGATTGCAGGTTAAGGAAAAACGAATTTGCGGTTTTAAATAATTGTCTGCCTTGGTCTCTATATTAATAAACAGTGCTTCTCATTCGTAAACATATTGATTATTTAAGATTGGATAAACTGCAGACAATTCTTATTTGACATTAAAAGGAAGTTTATCTACTAAAGTGATCAACAAATTCACTGAGATAACATCACAGTTTAGGTTTTGGTGAAGAATTCAAATAGAATAATTGTACTGTAAAATGGAAGAGCTTTCTGTTTGCATGCATCCTATAAGAAATGCTTCACACAGACACCGGATGAAATGAAGATTCAGCAGTACTACCTTCGCGTTTAGACGTCGATTAATTTTGCTTTTACTAGTGTTTTAGAGTAATGAATACATCTGTGTACCGTCACATGCATTTTTCTTCCTGACGAATACGGTGTCAAAACTTTTTTTCTAAGAACCATCTGTCGTGATATTTTATTTCCATTGATAAGAATTTACTGACGGATCTTAATCCTAGTAGAATCACATATTGAATATTTTGTAAATGTTCATAGAATAAAGTAAGATTTGAGGTTGTTTTGAGGTAAATTCAATTGATTAAAATGTTGCTTACTAATTTTACAGTTAATATACAATTTTAAAACTAATATGTGTAGTCTTAAAAATAACATTTTATTATTGACCTTGTAAAATTATCTATAAATTGGGTATTATAAAATTACTCCAAAGATAAGCCCAAATTAAAAAAAAAATCCCCAAATTCTCATCCCCGCCTGCCGCGATTTTTATTCCCCGTCTTGATTTTTTAAATATAAAATGGAAATTTTAGCAGTCCTTGCGTCTTGATTTTGTTCGGGATCGGTATTCAACTTGTTATTCTCATCTCCCTCGGGTCTGGCGTTCTGTCTATTTTTAACAGCTGTTGGTCTGGCACATGTCAGTAGCGTACTAATCAAATATGGTTTTGGAAATTATTGGAATGATCAATTTGTTCCAAAAAAATGTGTGCCTATCTAGAAAGGTTAAAGACCAATGTAAAGAAACTTTTATGTCAGACTGGAAGTTAAATATTTTCAATTTTCCTAAATGTGTTAATGAATTATAAGATCTACAAAACAAACTTTGGCTTAGAGAAATATTTTTCTTTGTTACCCTATGATCTTGTTTATAGTTTAAACAAATTTCGATGCGTTAGTCACAGATTACTTATTGAATGTGGAAGGTATCCATATTTTGTTTGTATCTGTCCTTAAAGGGATTCAATTCGAAGATTATATCGTTATATCGAAGATTACCTGGTATATCGTTATAATTATAGATGACTTCGTACATGCTCTCGTTGAAATGGAGGAGAGGCAGACCAAATACCAGTTTGACCAGGAGGAGAAGAGAAGGAGGCTAGAGGACGAAGCCGAACAAAAACGACTAGAAAGTGAACGCTAATTTCAATTACAGCTCTTTCAAATGCAGGCACAAATACAGATGCAGATGGCCTCACTAATTATGGGCACTTCAGCTCCCATGTCAGGACAAGCTCCAGGGTCAGCAGGAGACAACGATTCAAATATCCCAATACAAGAAGCTCTTCATCATCTTGACTATTATGATTTATGATCATCTATATCCGAACTTATCTCAATTCAAGACTTGATTCATTCACTTGTCAAAAGTCTTATGCGTGTATACTAATTGGATCATTTTACTCATTGCTAAAATAAATAAGTTTAGATCTTGTAAAGTTAAATCACTATCATTCATAATATAATATACATTTTATTGTCTGGGTTCGACGGCAGCATGCGTTTTGTGGGACCCAAAAACCAAACTGTTTGCCTGAGGCCCTGAACACAGTCAATAAATGTTTTGTTACACCTTATCTTTTTTCTACATACATGTATCTTGTACTGGTTTCTATAATGTAAATTTCCTTTAGCCGCACTGCAAATTAAACTCGGTCCCACCCACAGTGTGACGTCCAATATCTCATCGACAGGTCCAATATCTCACTCAGCGGTTAAACATCGATATTTAATGGACCGCTCAGTAAAACATTGGAAATGTCAGACTTTTTAGTATAGGTTTATACAGGAAAGAATTTTTAAAGATGTAACAAAGGCTGATTTGAATTATTTGAATATTTTGACTTTTACTATATCACAATACAAGTCCATAATATTTTTACAGACTTTCTGGACTACAAATATGCGGCAATAGCCTCTCTGATAATGTTTGCATTATGTGGGACGTTTCCTAAATATCTGTTTTGGTCAGCCTGAATTGTCCTCGTCCAATCTTCAATAGCCTCTAAGCTGTCTAGTTCACTCAAGTTATTTAAAACACAGCATGCTGTGACAACATCTACGAAAAACGGGAGTTTTCCATCAAATCTTTTGGACAGTTTTCTCCATCTAGATTTCATTCGCCCAAAAGTATTTTCAATCACCATTCGTGCACTTGAATGTTTGTAATTATATTGAGTTTGTACTGGATCAAGATTTCCTTTGAAAGGTGTTAGAAAATGTGATAATGGGTATGCAGCGTCGCCAATAAGATGCAATGGTACGTTTACAGTATTAATTAAGAAAGAGAGTTGCGGTAAAAAGTTAGATATTTTCTTACAAATAGAGGAATGTTTAAATATTCTGGCATCATGAGCTTTTCCGGGCCAACCAATATATACGTCCAAAAATCTGTAGCGATGATCTGAAACACCCTGCATAACTATCGAATAGAAACCTTTGCGATTATAATAGTCATTTGGATTTTCGGAAGGTGCGAGAATCTGCAAGTGTGTACCGTCAATTGCGCCTATTGTTTGGGGAAAACCTCTGAAATTAAAACCATGTACAATATCAGTAGCTTCCTCCTCTGTTCTAGGGAATCGAATAACTTTTGAACACATGTTTTTTAAAGCAAAAACCACATCATGAACGATTTTCCATACAGTTGACTTCCCACAAGCAAAGGTGACAGATAGAGAGCGAAAATCAATTGCAGAGCTTAGATACCACAAAGCTATCAAAATCTTTTTGCGCAATGGAACCGCAGTTCGCATATTTGTGTCTCTCGATTTAACTGTGTCCAGTTCCTTGACCAAGTAATCAAATGTATGTTTCTGCAACCTTAAGTGAATTTTAAATTCACTATCTTTTCACGAAAGAAAATCCGTATACAAATCACTTTCCCTCTCAAACTTCCAGGTTGATCTTCTGAATTGCAATTGATTACGCCAATTCAATATAAAACCAATAATTAAAAAGATGAATCGTCTACGATGTCTGCGATATGTCATGAGGCGTCCCCACCTTGATTTTCTTCTTTGTTTCAGCATAAGGTATCTCTCTTTTCTTTGCTGTTTTAATTATTTATGATGAAATATCGTGATATGGAAATAACAGCGAAGGAAAAGGAAAAATTTGCTCAGTGTGGCTTTCTCCACAAAATTTGACGTAATTTGCAAATGACGTCATAATAGGTTAACGTCAAATTCGTTAAAACCTTGCTATCTTGTGCTCAACATAATTTTGAGAATTATTATTATTACTATAATTATCATTATTTTTTAAACTTGTTTGTATATCTTTATTTAAAGATATACTTTGAACCGATTATTTACATGTGATGCAGGCTATACGTATTTTCTGTTCACTTCCTATCATCTAAGCAGTTCATATAAATGATTCTGTTAGAAAATATAACAACTTAAATTGTTTTGACAGGCAACACATTGGCTAATAGATATATATATATTTTGTTTTTAGCCATAGCTAAATTTCTCGCACCTGTTAATCTTATGCCCTGTTCACACGGAGAGTTTAATTCGAAGTAAATTAATGCGAAGTAAACTAATGCGAATTAAACTAATGCGAATTAAATTGCGTTCACACGACAGCTAATGCAAAGTAAACTAATGCGAATTAAAATTTTATTTCTACAATAAGGCTATTCAGCAAGACTATTATGACGTCATTTTCAAATCACGTCACCTTATGCAGAGCAGATCCATATGACATAATGTCATAGTGTCTGTACACATTTCAGTGATTAACATAATTTTCCTATGCTTTTACTAAAAAAATAGCAGAAGTACCTACATGTATATCTGACCACCGACATGTGGCATGTGACTTAATTTTGCCATTACGCATGCGTCAAAATTTAATTCGAATTAGCTTCGCTTAGCGTTCACACGAAGCTAATGCGAAGTAATTTAATGCGCAGTAAATTAATTCGAATTAAACTAATTCGCATTAAATTCCCCGTGTGAACGCGGTTCAAATTTAATTCGCAGTAACTTACGTTTAATTCGAATTAAACTCGCCGTGTGAACAGGGCATTAAAATACCAACAAATTCAATGCGAATTAATTTACTTCGCATTAGCTGTCGTGTGAACGCTATTTATGCCCTGTTCACACGGAGAGTTTAATTAAGAAATAAATAACAAGTTTAAAAACTTCAATGGGAATTGAAGTGGGTCGGTCACGTGATCAAATCCTGTGAAGGCCGAAGGCCTTCTCAGAAGATTTGATCACGTACCGACCCACTTCAATTCCCATTGAAGTTTTTAAACTTGTTATTTATTACTTATATATGCATTTGAGACGGACAATCGAATGTAATCGAATATAAATATTGCACTAACTGTACGTCGTAGATTTTGACAAATTACGCTAGGTGTAAATCGGCTTGAAAAGCGGTTACGCTTCAAATTCATCTGGCAAAGGATTTTTTTGAAGGGAATATTCTGTGAAAGGCTTCTTGTGATCAATTATTATAGTGACCATATTGGTGTCTGGGAATTTTTGTATTCACGAGAGTCCATATTCGATGTTAAAAAACACAAGAAACACGTCCGATGTTTGATACTATAAAGTTGGAGGAATTTCGGTCGGAAAGGGATGGATGGAGACACTTGTCCGGACCAGATAACTTGAAATTAAGTACAAAATTTCATCAAAAACATAAAATCTACGATTTCAGTAAGGCATATTTATTAATTTATGATGTTGACATGGAGACACTGGCGACAGCTTACATTGTTAAGACAACGTCACAACGATCTCGATGATGGAGGTGTGCCTACCGAACTTCCAAAGTGCAGTGTTTGTCAGCTGTTTGTGGCGTGATTGCATTATATTGATATTTTTCAACAGATTTTCAAATTTATTGTGAGTAAAGTTTAATGGAAAAAAAATTATAGCATTCAGAGGTCTGCGAGAAAAATAAGGGTTAACGTCGAGACTATGCAGCTCAGACACGTAGTTTTCTATTCTCTATGTAAAATCGATCAAGAACTGTATTAAATACTCGTTTACATTGTAAATAAAATGATTATTATTTTACTTGCGTATTTTGTACATTTTTATGCATGAAAAACATGCTATATTGCTAAGTGGAGTAAGTCTTTTTATGTAGATATTACTGCGCTGTGTGATTAGGTCACATAATGACCTATGACCTTCGAAAAACTTCATACAGGTATGAAGATATTTGCTCTCTGCATGTTTATATAATAGAGAGATACCACAAATGTATATATTTCGAATTAAACGTAAGTTACTGCGAATTAAATTTGATCCGCGTTCATGTAATAGGGTGATATTTTCAATATATTTATGATTAATAAATGATACTAAAGGTATATTGTGTGTCTTGTTGTTTTATGATTATTTCACTTGATCATCATCTACATCATCATCATTTTGTATATATTTAGTTGAAACACAATTAGATAAACATTCCTGTATTGCCCTATTCTCCCTTGGTTCTTTTATTGTGCTATTCATTGATCATTAGTTGACTTCTTCAATTAATGACTTTTTGGTATTTAATGCCTATGGCTATTTTACCTAGGTGGTCATTTTCAGACATGTGATACATGTCATGTGGTTTGAAGAACCAATAGATTTACTTTATATATTTTCCCGCTTTTGGTGAACTGCCTTTGTTCATTAGAAAGTTAGATTCCTTAGAGGAAAGTTCTTATAATATATAATTATGTAGTGACTGTATCTATGTGAAGTCTGCCATATTTGAATTATCCTGACTGACCTGAAAGATGTACTGACAGATAGTAAGTGCACTCTATATTTTATTATCTTGATTAATATCTGATTTAATATTTCTGTAAATTATCTAATTTATGCATTTTCTATCATTCATGAGTAAATTCAATTGATTTGATCATCAAGTTTATTTCTTTTACTTTTATCATTCGACCTTAGTAATTTATAAATATCAGTTATCAATTTCATTGATGGGATCTGATTATTGATTCTGAAGTTATATACTTAAATTATTATTTACAGTTGATATGTAGTATACACGAGACTTGATTCAGGCAGCTTATTGAGTTTAAGCCTTGTTCCATAAACAGGTGATTAATTGATAAGCATATGAAATATAATACTTTTATCATAGAGAAATGTAATGTGAAATAGTTGCATTGAAATGTATATATTTATGGAGTAATATTGTATATGCATAATATTCATTATCAGAATTAATGTTTTTAATATATTTTTAATGCAGTCAAGGGAAATAACTTGTAAAGTACTTTAAACTTTAAGAAGATAGCAAGAGTTATCCTTCTTGTATTAGACATATTCCCTTGCAAGTTTATTGTTGATTTTTTATACTCAATATTGTTTATTCCTATTACAGGGCTTAAAACTATAACTACAACAATTATATTATCATTGTGTCCATCCATATCAACACTGAAGTATTTAATAATAAACGATGAACCCATAAGTGGTGTTATTCTTCACTAAGGGCCACTACTACATTCACACGGAGAATTTAATGCGAATTAGTTTAATTCGAATTAGTTTAATTCGCATCATTTTACTTCGCATTAATTTACTGCGAATTAAACTCTCCGTGTGAACAGGGCATAAATTCGCATTAGTTTACTTCGCATTAATTTACTGCGAATTAAACTCTCCGTGTGAACAGGGCAATAGATAGAGCAGATAGATTATGTGATCTCTGTAGTGTTGGAGAAATTGGAGTCTCAGATGAATTTCACTATATCTTTAATTGCAATTTTTTCAATGATGAAAGAAGAAAGTACATACCTGAAAAAGTTTACAAAGTGAAAAATATCAATAGTTTTGCCAAACTTTGTAACAGTGATGATAAATTTACCTTAATTGGCTTGGCAAAATTTTGTAACATTGTAATGTCTTTATTTCACTCTTGAAATTCCTTCCAATACCTCTAAATTAATATTGTATATATGTTAATCCTTTGTTCATTTGTTACCTTTTCATTGTTGATTTATTTCTTTTTGTACTTTTATGCCTCATGTGAGGCCATAAAGTGAATAAAATGTTTCAATGGCAGTAAAGACTGGCGATCTGATGATGACGCGATTTCCAAAATATTTTTTACGGTGTGACAGTTGGGGCGAGCGCAGTTGCCTATACACAGCTTACACTTGTAAGGTTGATCCGCCTCTTCAAACTTCAAACCACACGAGACACAGTCTAGACTGTGACGTCAATTGACGTCGCGCGATTTCCGAATATGTTTTACGGTGGGACCGTTGGGGCAAGCGCAGTTGCCTATACACAGCTTACACTTATAATGTTGATCCGCCTCTTCAAACTTCAGACCGCAGGAGACACAGTCTAGACTGTGATGTCAATTGACGTTGGAATTTACGGAGACAGCAGAGCGTCTGGTTGAACGAGACTACAGGTCTTGTGCAATAGTTAATGAAATATATTGTAGAGTAGATGCAATTATTTTTTGTTTCTTTTAAGCTCTCTGCAAAGAAAGAAAAATAAAGGTATCTCTTGGTAAGGAACAATTATCCTTCGTCTTTTATATGTTTGTAATAATTTCGCATGGAATCATGGTAGCGAAGGAATTCTGGGAATGTTGCCCAAAAAATGTACAGATTTCAGTCCGAATTTCCTCTGTTCTTACACGTTAGTCTATTTAGCTCGCTGCGCTCGCTATAAAGATGTAAACAAAACTACTTCTCGTCCCCAAAGAATGAGCTATCTATTGTATTAATATTAAACAAAATGGGTCATCTTAAAGAAAAAAACTAGACAGGAGTGGAAGCATCGTTTGGGTGGTGATGGGCCGGGTCATCAAAATAATTATGTTTTGCGTAAATGGTGGTCATGCAGCGTGTGTGTATCAAAATACACGGGTAGACTTTACTTTACCGGTCCCCAGATCCGCAAGATCCGCGCGCTCATTGCACTATGACGTAAGATTTACGTCACTCAACTGATTAGGGTTGGTTTTGCACATTTTTCGACTGGTTAGGGTTAGTCTTGCACCCACCTGAAAGATTAGGGTTAGTCCTTGCATAAGTTTTCGACTGATTAGGGTTAGTCTCGCATATATCCGAGAGATTAGGGTTAGTCCTCGCACATGGGTTAGTCTAGCATGGTCTAGCATCCGCCTGGGAGATTTGGGTTAGTCCTCGCATACCATCCAAGAGATTAGGGTTAGTGTCTTGTTCTTTTAGATTAATTAAGAAATTCAGTTGCGTCTGTATTTTTTGCAAGATCTTAATTCAGCTTCAACGACATCTCGTTGGTTTGTTTACATGAAAAAAATGGCCAAGTACGAAAGAAACGGCACTAAGCATGCGCCGCACGCGCTTCGCTCACAATTATTTTTTGTCTCCTTTTCACTGAATAAACAACATTTATTACTTTTTTTCAGAAAACGAGGTTAAAAACTTCGTTTATAAACGAAGTTTTAAACTAAACTTTTAACCGTAGAATTCGAATGTGGGGTCAAAAAGGCTTAAAACCTCATATTTTTTATTTTTTTCGATCGCTCACGCGATCTCATATATATTGAAGTCGCCTACGGCGACACTATATTTTAGCGCGTTTTTCTGGGGACCGGTAAAGTAAAGTCGTTCCAAATACACTTACATATCTGGCAGATAGAATACTAGTACATCAGCCAAGGCGTGGATCCAAGAATTTACAGAATAAAGAAATCATATGCTGTTTGTCATTGAGGGTAATTTCCACATCTATTTTTAGTAACAAAACTTTTATTAAGCTAAAGTATTAAAGAGTTTCATTTAAAATATATTTTGTAATTATCATTTTTCAAATAAGTATGGAAAATGCATATAAGTTTTAAGTTAAATGTATTGTTTAATATTTTGATAAATTTCAACTTCACTTCCTGTGATAACGTGATTTCATAGTTAAATAAATGATTTTGCACGAAATGTTTCGCGCTACGAAGCAAGACCGTTGAAGACATACTCTAGGTGTCAGTGTCCGTAATACCAGTTGTAAGTTTATATTTTTTAATAGAATAAATTTAAGCCATGTATTTGTTGATGAAAGTTTTCATGTTTGCTACTTAATTCTAGTCATGCTTATTATAGTATGAAGTTCAGACTTATTACATACGAGTGGTTATCAAAAAGTTCGTGGACTAGCGCCATAAAATTAAAACCGCTTAAGGTACATCAATGAATTTTTAAACATTAAGTTAGCATCATCTTTTGAATTTCTATTCATATAATAGTTTATAAATCATATGTATTATTTTTAAATGAATTGTTGATATTTTTGTAAGCATTGATATGTCCAGACGGCGAAACCTCGAAGATGACGTTTTTTCTACATGAGTGTAACCGAGAAAAAACGCGTTTGTTATGAGAATTTGTCATCCAAAATTCCCGTTATTTCACTCATGTGGTATGACACAATTGTACTGTAAAATTTGCAATTTTTACTCAATTCTGTAGGCACTTTAATTTTTTTATTGTAAATTTTTTTTGCAAGATCTAAACAATTAAGGGGCTGTATAATGACATCACAAACTGGGAGGGGGTTTCCTTTTCCAACATACTATAAAGTTTCACCCCTGGAAAAATTGGCAAAGACCTAGGAAATGTTTGAACGGGCAACAGAGAAATAAAATGCATCCAGAGTACCTTTTCAAATGCCGAAAAAGATTAGAGAGATGAAAGATGCACAGTAAATGTCGATTAGAAGTCAGGGTGTTTTAAGTTTGTCACGTCGAAAACTGACGTTGATCATGTGTGATAGATATTGAATTCCGACAAGCAAATTATGCTGTTATAATCAAGTGAGGATCGTTCACTGTGTATGGATCCATTTACAATATTATGAATGAAATCAGCTGCTCATGACATTGTAAAGTCATATAAACAAGACGGGTTGAAGTATTTACTTAACTCCAGGGAATATCATCAATTAAGATAAATGTATGAGGTAGAGGGAGCGGGCATTGAGAAACAATGACGTTGTCAGACGTCATCAAACTAAACAGCGACAGCGCCGGGTAATCATATAATGTCTTTTTTATTTTATGATAATTTAGAAAATTATCGACGTATCAAGCTAAAATTTTCTACACTTCTTTAACATTTGTTGTTTTATGTTCCTTAAAAAATTTGTAAGCATAGACTACGTAGTATTAATTTTATCGAATCAGTCTACGAACCCCTCGTAAGACATAAAAAATTGTGTTATTATTTACAGGTATGAAGGGGGTTACATAGATACATTGATTTTATTAGGTTGTATCACTGTGTCCAATACACATTGTGACCTTGACCTTTTGTGTGCATTTTGCCCTATTTGAGGTAAGGTTTATATCAAGCATATTCCTCATATATATTTATTCATAAATGTCAATTAATTATGAGTGTAATATATTATAATGAAAAGGTCAACTGTATGTCTTATGTATATTTATTTTTATTTATTTTTGATTAATGCATCATTGCAATCATGTGGATTTACATACTCGTATGTAAGTAATATCATTTTTTTTTCCCTACATTTTTCATTTATACAGCACACTGCCATTATTATACCATTATTATTGTTGTTTGATATCTGAATGCAATAAACATATAAAAAGAACCAAATCTGGTTATCATTAAAAGAAATTTAAGATCATAAAAGCACAATTCTGCAGGCATTGAAAAAAAAAATCATTTAGAATTATTTTGGGTATTTTCACGGATGTCTGTTCGTTTTTTTCTTCTTCAAACTGAATTTCTTAGTTACAAGATTGTTACTCCTGAATAAAAGTTTAAAGGAAAAGACGCCTTTTTCTTTATTTGAACATGTATTCAGTTTCCCAAGGTTCAGATTTTAAGGATTAATAATTAAAGAACCTAATTTTCTTTACGCAATTTTAAATTGCATTGTTGGTTAAGAAAAGTCATGAATTCTCTTCCCCTATTCTTGAAATAAAGCCAAAATGATCATGTTTGTTCCCTCGAACAGCATAAAAATTCAGGATCGATGAATTGGAATTCTTTTTCAGATAATTTGTAAATACCGGTACTTAATTTTATTTAATAACGTTTTAATTTTATTATTTACCTCTCTAAAAATACATGTGAACGTTATTTCACTTTATACACAGTTTTTCACTTTTTTAAATTGAAGATTGGTAAACAATTTGGATACAAATTAATAGAAAATTAAATTTGGTGGCCTTTTTTCATTTTTCTAAAACTCGAAAAGTCCTAATAGTCATGCGACTGTCACTGCTTTTTTCCCCTGAGCCATACAATGTTGTTTTATTTATTTTTTATTCTTGTAAAATTTTAGACGCATATGGAGTTTATGCCTCCAAGTTGGTTCGATACACAAGAGCATGTTCTACGTACGAACAATTTCAAAAACGAGACAGCCTATTGAGAAATAAGTTGATGATACAAAGATATCAATAATCTCCTTTAAAATCAACATTTTGCAAATTCTATGTTCGACACAATGATCTTATTTGCAAATAAAATCTGTCGTTTAGTCGAATGTTGACTGACGTCTTTCAAATTGCTAGGTTATTATTTTCTTACTTACTTGTTACTTACGATCATGACAAGGGGCACACGGCATGTTGACCGATCGACAGTGAATGCTTACACCTCCATGGCACCTGTGTTTTTAGAGGTCCGTGTGGCTCTGTTCACAGTTTGTATTGTGTAAATAGATATTGAGCATGATCACTCTTCGTTATTTTCACATTTCATTCAGCCAAATTTGAAATTACACATGGAACCTTCACTATAAAGACGTTTGCAGCTGATTGGTTAACTATTTTCAAAACTTTTTCATTATTTCCATTTAAAAGGGGACTTAACCTCCCCCCTTTTTTTTTGTTTGAATAAGTTTTATTTTCACATCACGCAAGTATGCTTTTCGGCAAGTATGGTTGCGATATGGTCAAGACTACCCTAGTGGCTAATTTAAGAAGAAAATGCTGCTTAAATAATTTAATGAACCTCAACAACAACAACAACAAAAAGAAAAAAGAATTATCAATTATTTTTATTTATCTTGAAAAATTTAAAAGAGGGTCTTGATTTCCATTTTAGTGACACACTTCAAAGTAAAATAAATGCACACTAATTCAACCTTTTTGGTAGAATGTAGTGTAACAGAGAGAAAAGTGTGTAGTCAATTGATATTTAAAGTGGGGTCATGTCAAGCACCCTGAAGATATGTAGGTCGGTCGTCTAAAAATAGAATGGATAATCGTATCGACCATGATCGTCCATCCATTTTTTCGATACTGTTGAGATACATATCTGCAGCTAATGCCAATCTTTCTCTCCTTTGTTATTTATCTTAGTCTGACGTTATGCTATCTATTAATTTACAGATCATCCTTACATCAAAGGGAAGATCACTCTTACTGCATATATCTACCATGAAATTAGAACTCTGTAGTGTGCTGTGTTAAGGATTTTCAAAATATGATTATTTCTTCGACCTGGTGATATCACTAGTGATAGCAAAAACCAAAACAGCACATCACTAGGAAGGTATGAAACAAACTTTGCGACAAAATATCCTGGACAAATGAGACCAGTAGAAAGTTTGCATATGAAAAAAAAAAAGATTTTAAAAAAAAATAAATTTATATTCATTAAAACTTTTAGGGGTGAACTTTAGTAACACATATCATATAACATGTATAAATTATGCGCAAGACGTATAAACTTGTCAAATCCACTTATCCCTTTAAAGAACTTTTAAATGACACTTGATAAGAAACATCTTGGTACGGTTCAGGACAACATGGGTACATCATCACGTTACGCATGGAATTGGTGCTGGTGATTTCCCAGTCCGGATTTGGATAGTAGTTGGACATGCCTAACTGTTTGTCCGAGTGAGTGAGGTTTAACTGTAGTCCGTTGTACGTCCAGGAGCCAAACTTTAGACGACACACGTTCTCTCCTTGTTGGTTTCTGGTGACACATGTACTCTCTAACTGAGCAGGAAAAAGCCACAGTATCATGCCGTTGTTATTGACAACAATTCTTCTGGAGAGATCAGCCTTTTGTATGTCACCCACACTATAAAATTTACAAAAATATGTTTTATCTTTGAAAAGAACGAAGTAACAAAATTGGAATGGCTTGTCAGTCAAAAAAGAATATTATTTTACGCAGACTAAATATATATAAGGAAAAGATTTGATTTTAAACGTATACCCATTATATAAGACCACATCTGGCGTCCATACTTGGTCAGATCCGATGCTGAATGATGTCAGACCAAAAAAGTTACTTGGGTTCCATATAAGACGTGGATCCTGCCATCTCATTGTCACCCAGACATCGCTCTTTAAAGTAGAATCTCTCTAATATAAAAGTAAACATAAGTCAGTATTTCAGAGAGATATTTCTTAAGAATATAAAGAACACTTGTAGGCCTCCAGAACTAGCAGGATAAACTCGAGTTCTTGTGATCAGAGGTGTTTTGGACTTTTTCTGGATTATCTTGCCTATCTGTTGTAAATGTGTAAATCTTTCACATTTTGACATGTTCTTAATAATCACTGAGTAAATTTCATGTTGGTGCAGAACATTCTTGGAGAGAAGATTCAGGACACTTACCTATCTTAAGGACACATACCTATCTAAATTAGTTTATAATTAGTGAATAATCTTCTTATCTATTACATTTGGCAAGAACTTTTACTTATATATTTGCTTGTATTACATAGATTTATTCACGTCATATAATACCTACAAAGCTGTTGATACGAATGAAGTCCATGCTGTGGTCCACGTTAACAACTGGTGCAGAAACTGTGGCAGGACGAGCATTCTTGTTGTATTTCTGAAACAAGGATTTCAATAAGAGTTCCTCCGGCATATCTGGATAACCTGAAAAAGGAGAACAACTAATTCTAAGGACAACTGTGCATAGTCATCTTAAACATTAAGCTCAGTCAGTAGAGCGCTCATCCCGTGATCGGAATGTCGTGGGTTCAAACTCCGGCCGCGATTGACCTAAGTTGAAAAAACAATAGATAGCAACTGTTCCTTCGCCAAACACTTGGCACTTTGAAGTGAAAGTTGCGGCTCTTTCGGATGATCGAAAAAACCGTGTCCCCATGTCACGGCAGGCGTTGGCACGATAAAGATTCTCCCAGTGCCACGTAGAGGTCTAAATTTGAAGTCCTTCGCCTGTATATGCTGACGTCTCTATTTGAGTGAAAATTTCTCGAACGGGACGTAAAACAACATATAAACAATCAATTTTAAACATTAGTTCCATTCCCCTTGCTTCTCGCTCGCCTGTGCACGTATTCTTTACATACTACTATGCATACACTTCGGAATATATTGTACTTACATTCATCAGGGTCGCCAGCAAAATGCCAGTAAAAGGCTGCAAATTTAGACCTGTACTCGGCACTTATGGGTATTGAGCAGTGAGGGATTTTTGTTATACCTACTCCTTCTGCGACAAATGATCTATATTTATACGGTCTCATCCGAAGGTCCGTTCTTCACGTTCCACATTGGGTTTCAAACCCGACGTATAAGGATCAACTCTTTATTTCGCTACTCTAGAATAGAGTGAATCCTTTAGATTCATCGTCACTCTGTTTCAAATCAAGTTTTGCTTTCATGAGGAATTCCAGTCAGTTTTCTGACTAGATAAACTATTCAAAGAATATTTTCTTAAATTTCAAAATTTATTTTACTTGAGATGCTTACTCCTCCATGGCATCTGGTCCAACCTCTTATGTTTTAGAGGTCCCTGTTTGCTCTGCTCCCGATGTGTATTGTGTCAATGGACTTTTGAGCTTGATTAATGTTAGTTATCTCTATATTTCATTGAGAAGTTAGGAATTAAAGAAAACATTTGTCTTTTCTTCTACAATGATACAACTTTATACAGGAATCTACATGTGCAGGGACAAAAATTTTGGCAGAACAGCAGCGTAGGAAAATAACACGTTTTACTTTTCAAATACTACAGAATAATAAATTCATTTCACATTTTGAAACAATCAAAGTCTTAAAGGATTTTCTGACTTTGTGTCTTAATGTTTAGAAAATAACAAATACTAAGTAAATGTCTTCATAAACTTCATAAACAAACTCCTCTAGTTTGATCAGCTTTTAGCCTATTATCAGATTTGAATTAAAAATAGGTAAAATCTTTCTTTTTTTAAAATATCAATAATTTTTTTTTATCTCTTTAAGACATCTTGTATATGAAAATAAAATTAATTCAAATATTTCTATATATATAAATCTTTTCAAGTTAAAATATTCATCTCAGTTTGGTAGTATTATCTACGGAAGCCAAATGAGGCCAGTTAAGAGAAAGAAATATTTTTTATTGCTTTTAAACGCAATAATTATTGCGTTTAAACGCAAATCATTGCGTTTAAACGCAAATCATTGCGTTTAATCGCAAAAAATTGCGATTAATCGCAATGTATATTGCGTTTAAACGCAAAACACTTTGCGTTTAAACGCAATACTTTTGCGATTAAATACACTTTTTGCGTTTAAACGCAATAATATTTTGCGTTTAAACGCAATAATTTTTGCGTTTAAACGCAATAATTTTTGTGATTAAACGCAATAGTATTGCGATTAAACGCAATACTTTTCGGATTAAACGCAATACTTTTGCGATTAAACGCAATAGTTTTTGCGATTAAACGCAATAATCTTTGCGTTTAAATGCAATAATCCTTCCTTATAAGGATTTGTTTTGCATTTTAACACAATGATACTGTAGTTTCAAAATCAAACATGAATTAGTCAAAGCTTATAATTACATGTACATGTACTAGGATCCGACACTTCAACTTTAAGAAGATCCGATTTGTTCTGAGTCTTTTTGCAAAATTTTCCAGTTTTTGAAAATTGTAGTAAAACAATGGCATCCTAACAACCTGAATGTCTTAAATGTATTAGAACCCAATACTCTTAATGAAGTCTCTGATCAATTGCTTACGTTTATCACAACTTATAGAGAATGTTTCAGTGGTATTTATAGCACTTGTAAATTTGATACATGAAATGCACATCGATCAATCTGCTTTCATTTGATTTTGATTTTGATCTCATATAAATCCATCACATATGTTCTTAATTGTGTTTACTGTATGCAACCATAGGTAGGGTTATGAATGTACATTAAAGTCTAAATACTTCATCATGTTGTACGTAATTCCAACATTTCCTCAGTCCTTTCCAAAAATCCCTTTATACATGGGTTAAACTTGTGACCGCAACGTAGGGGACATTTTTTTACAGAGCAACTGACCAAAACTTCATTAAGAATGTAGAGAATAATAAGCTCAAGACGTCTCGTTCTTAGGTTGCCTTTGTTCTTACAACCCGACATTTTTTTCTCCTCTAAAAATTCTAATTAGTGATTTATCCTTTCAGAGAGCGTTTGCTCGGAGAATTCTGATTCTATAAAGCTAAACAATACGCAATTTCCTCATAAGTAAAAAGAGAAAGAAATAAAAGATATAAGTATGCTTAGGTCCACTGTACTCTGCAAGGTTTGATAAAAATGACTGCCTTTAAACACAAAGATTATTGCCTTTGAACTAAAAGATTATTGCGTTTAAACGCAAAAAGTATTGCGTTTAATCGCAAAATTATTGCGTTTAATCGCAAAAGTATTGCGTTTAATCGCAATAGTATTGCGTTTAAACGCAAAAACTATTGCGTTTAATCGCAAAAATCATTGCGTTTAATCGCAAAAACTGCTGCGTTTAATCGCAAAAATATTGCGTTTAAACGCAAAAACTATTGCGTTTAATCGCAAAAGTATTGCGTTCAAATGCAAAAACTATTGCGTTTAATCGCAAAAATTATTGCGTTTAATCGCAAAAACTGTTGCGTTTAATCGCAAAATTATTGCGTTTAAACGCAAAAGATTGCGTTTAATCGCAATCTTTTGCGATTAAACACAACAGTTTTTGCGTTTAAACGCAATGATTATTGCGATTAAACGCAATGATTTACGTTTAAACGCAATTCTTATTGCCTTTAAACGCAATAAAATATATTTCTTTCTCTGAACTGGCCTTACGGAAGTTCGTTGAGGCCAGTTCAGAGAAAGAAATATTTTTTATTGCGTTTAAACGCAAAAGATTGCGATTAATCGCAATGTACATTGCGTTTAAACGCAAAACACTTTGCGTTTAAACGCAAAAGATTGCGATTAAACGCAATCTTTTGCGTTTAAACGCAATACTTTTGCGATTAAACGCAACAGTTTTCGCGTTTAAACGCACTAATATTTTTGCGTTTAAACGCAATATTTTTGCGTTTAAACGCAATTATTTCTGCGATTAAACGCAATAGTATTGCGATTAAGCGCAATAGTATTGCGATTAAATGCAATAGTATTGCGATTAAACGCAATAATTTTTTGCGATTAAACGCAATGATCTTTGCGTTTAAACGCAATAATCCTTCCTTATAAGGATTTTTTTTGCATTTAAACACAATGATACTGTAGTTTCAAAATCAAACATGAATTAGTCAAAGCTTATAATTACATGTACAGGTACTAGGACCCGACACTTCAACTTTAAGAAGATCCGATTTGTTCTGTGTCTTTTTGCAAAATTTTCCAGTTTTTGAAAATTGTAGTAAAACAATGGCATCCTAACAACCTGAATGTCTTAAATGTATTAGAACCAAAAACTCTTAATGAAGTCTCTGACCTATTGCTTACGTTTATCACAACTTATAGAGAATGTTTCAGTGGTATTAATAGCACTTCGCGTTGTCAATTTGATATATGTAGTGCACATCGATCAGTCTGTTTTCATTTGATTTTGATTTCATATAAATCCATCACATATGTTCTTGTGTTTACTGTATGCAACCATAGGAAGGGTTATGAATGTACATTAAGGTCAAGATCTAGTAAATGACTCTAGAATGTCTTTTTGGTGCTAGATCCATTATGACGTCATAATCAATTCCAACTTTCTTTTTCCCGTACTTTGCGACTCTAATAGACTTATGTAGAAGATAAGGTATTTTCATGGCGTTCAATTTGAAATCGTATAAAAAGTAATCCCGGTTCCTATATTCAATTTTACATTATTTCAAAGAAGAGGCTCAGAATATACAAATTACTGTTTTCTGAGAGACTGTAGGCAATCTGGATACATTTCATTTGTCTGATATGACAAAAACCTCCATATTCATGACTAACTTTCTTAATTTTTCATTGAAAATGACAGTTTAAAATATGAGTTTTCATCTTGTTTACCTATAAATTATACCCCGATACACCTTATTTGACCAAGCCATAGTTATAAAGCATCATAAAAGGAATTCAGCTCTCAAATTTGAAAAATCTGTAGGCTCCTTTCATTTACTAGATCTTAACCTTAAAGTCTAAATACTTCATCATGTTGTACGTAATTCCAATATTTCCTCAGTCCTTTCCAAAAATCCCTTTATACATGGGTTAAACTTGTGACCGCAACGTAGGGGACAGTATTTTTTAACAGAGCAACTGACCAAAACTTCATTAAGAATGTAGAGAATAATAAGCTTAAGACATGTCTCGTTCTTAGGTTGCCTTTGTTTTTAAAACCCGACATTTTTTTCTCCTCTAAAAATTCTTATTAGTGATTTATCCTTTAAGAGAGCGTTTGCTCGGAGAATCCTGATTTTATAAAGCTAAACAATAGGCAATTTCCTCATAAGTTAAAAGAAAAAAAAAAAGATATAAGTATGCGTGGATCCACTGTACTCTGCAAGGTTTGATAAAAATGACTGCCTTTAAACACAAATATTATTGCCTTTGAACTAAAAGATTATTGCGTTTAAACGCAAAAATATTGCGTTTAAACGCAATAATTATTGCGTTTAATCCAAAAGTATTGCATTTAATCGCAAAATTATTTCGTTTAAACGCAAAAACTATTGCGTTCAATCGCAAAAATCATTGTGTTTAAACGCAAAAATATTATTGCGTTTAAACACAAAAACTATTGCGTTTAATCGCAAAGTTATTGCGTTTAAACGCAAAGGATTGCGTTTAATCGCAATCTTTTGCGATTAAACGCAAAGCGTTTTGCGTTTAAACGCAATGTTTTACGTTTAAACGCAATACTTATAGCGTTTAAACGCAATAAAAAATATTTCTTTCTATGAACTGGCCTCAACGGGCTTCCGTAATTATCTGATAGGCCTGGAATTTTTTTTTTTTTTTTTTTTTTTTTTTTTGTATTATCAAAAACTAAAGCATATTATATCTTATAATCGAAATACTTATCACGTAATTGGCTACAGTAATTTTTATATTTAAAGATAAGAAAAAATAGAGTGACCTTGGCCTGTCCTTGCTACTAAAATACAACGGTCAAATTTGATGTAACTTAAAACGTCTTTTATGGCGTTGTAGTTTTGAAAAGGTATTTAAAAAATCCTTAATTTTTAAATATAATGAATTCAAGAAGAATTCATCCTTATATTTACTGCTTCTCTAAAAGAAATCTGATTTTCATATAAAACTACACCTTCAAACTTTGACAGAAAAAGGCATTTTGACTTGACAATTTTATAAAGGAATAATAACTATATTTAAAATCTCTAGAATAAAACAACCAAAACTAGGCAAACAGATATGCAAACCTCTCCTAGAATCAACAAGATTGCAAGTTTTAGTTGTTCGAAACCAAAACTAGACAATATAATGCAATTTGATTAGGAGATTCGTTATTCAATTATTCACCTACATAGTTTTACACTTCTGACTGAATACGCAGAATTTGTATATATATATATATATATATATATATATATATATATATATATATATATATATATATATATATATATATATATATATATATATATATATATATATATATATATCTATGGCAATCAGCAATAAGGTTAATACTCTGCTTGAAGTACAATACAAGAAAGCCATATTGTTATTTACGGTCAGTTGGATAAATGCAGATACATTATCTATAATAAATGTTTGTTGTTCGCTTTTTTGAGGACTTTTAAATTAGAACATACCTCTGTAATATTAGGTCATTTGTTATGGTTATGATTTTCATTAAGAAGCACCGGCATGAAATATTACGTTTTATAAACTTCGTCTAAAGTTTTGGCAATTATACTCTGGCCTCAAATGGTCATATGAATATTTTGGCATTTTATATCCTTAAGAATGTTGTAAAAAGATAAATGTCTCCAGTAAACACGCAAATTAATTCACTATTTTGTATAAATTCCTAAGAGATACAACACTGATTCTGATGAAGTGTTTGAATAAATATATAAAAATACGATTCCGATAATACATGATAGAAATATATCTGGTCCTAAAATGATGAAAAAAATATCCAAAGGAAGAACAAACCCCGCAAAGTGCATAAAAATGTCAGTCATGAAATTTATTATCGATGATAAACATCAAGGCAACATGTCTATAAGCAAACAGACACAAACGTTAATAACCTGCACATGGAAAGAAAAGTAACATACAATACTGACAGAAAATATGTTTACCTAACAGTGATAGTCTTATTTCATAATTTTTTTTATCTGAAGCAATGATTGGAATTATGTGTCTGCATTTAACATTTCAGGAAAAAGAGAAAAAAGAATTAAGGAAAAAAAGAAGAAAAAATGCACTAGTATTAACAATCCAACAATCATTTATGACAACATCACATACGACTGAATATTCATGTCGAAGCTACAATATATAAAAATCATACTTACCAATGCACACGCATATAATCACAACTCCAACGAAAATGCATGTAAATTTTTGTGACATTTTTTGAAAAATTAGAAATTCGTAGATGAATTCAAACTAAGTTGATGCCAATGACAGGTTCTATTGTCATCTATCTTCATTGAATACCAAAATTTCACAGTCATTAACCCAGTGGCATTAATCAATAATCATTAGTTGTTACGCCTAATTAATCGAGGTTGTACGATTCAAGGTGGCGAGTGATTTCCAAATGAAAATGGAGTTAGTTTCATATGTATTGCAATTAACATTTCCTTCTCAGCAATTTTCATCGTGGGACAATTTGCATTTTTAACGGAATGAAAAATTAGCATGCTCTACTAGACTACAACAAATTACGTTTAATGTCTAGCTGGTAGAAAGTAGCTTATTTTCCCGTGGAAATGTTAATTCAATGTTGGAAGCTACCGAATTTTAAAAATGTTAATAATCAAAAAGAATGAAAATCGAATGCTCATAGATATAACTTGATTTTTTTTTCTAGAGGGAGGGATTGTGGTGGGTTGTCAACATATTGCAGCTAATAAACAGGTTTTAACGAGATACATTCGTTGAATAAATGATGGTAATTTGTATTTATACCAGACTTGTAATTTACAAACTGGTGGCATCTAGCGAATGCCATTTACTTCTGACTTTTAAATAATTGGTCCTAAAATTCTGCTAAAGTTGATTGCTCAAATTACGAGTAAATTGCATTTCTATAATGATAAATTGCTAACCCCAGAACAAAGAGCTTAAAGGGAAGAAAGTCCTACATATGTTTCTTCATAATCTGACATACCTCATGTACCTGTGATAGTTGGCTTGGTAATTATTGTACTAATACATCGATAAATCGATTTATTTTGATGCAGAAGGGATCGATATGGTACATCAATACATAAATTGAAGTATCAATGATTTTCGATACTTTTTAACTCACCTCAACGAAGTTGGGGGAGCTTATGTAATACCCTCCAGGGTTCTCCATCATTTGAAAATTTTCTGTTTTTTGCAGACTTTACGTTAACCACTAATATTCGCGGTCTTTTCGCGATCAAATTCGCAACCGAGCCACTATTCATTATAATTACGAAAGGACACACACACACCCTCCCCCCCCCAACTTTTTTGAATCACCAATTCGTTATACAAATGGTATGGTCGTACATATTAATAAAAAATAAATTAGTGGAATGGATATTTAAAACAATTAGAATTTTTCCGTATAATTATGTACATACAATGTACTACAAGACAAACCGACTGTAACCCCCACCCCACCCCCACATACACAACACACAACTTAAAAAAATAAGTACGGTATTAAAAAAAGACTTAAATAATATACTTGTTTCACTGTCTACAAGTTGTACGTATATATTAAACCTTTTTATTTTTGTATATACAATGTATATTTATATTTTACAGATGCTTTGAAGAGAAAAGGAAATTCTTGTCGATAAAATCGATCTACTTCCCCACTTTAAAAGTAAATTTGCCGAATTTTTGTCGGTTGATCGAATTTACAATTTTAAGAAAAGAAACTTCAAAATAGTAAAATACTTTTAAGGGTGTCTTTAAATTCTTCAACAATACATTTACATCAGTGAAATGATTACGGTTTGACTGACAGTGCCAACATAATTCTAGAGACGTGGTCCTGAAGTATATAGACATAATTTATAATAAATTTTTAAATAATATTTAAAAATACAACTAGCAATTATACGGTTACATGGAAGTGTGAAAACAAATTATTTGTCTATGTTCCTTCATGCGATAAAGTCTAGCGAAGGTCTAGGAGATAATTGATTATGCAAGGTGAAGCAAGACAAAGTGCCCTAATTAAGAGATAATTAAGTGATGTGCCTTAAAATTTGAAAGACGGTACATTTGTTTGATTAAAGTTTCAGGTAGAGAGAATTTATTATCTGATTTTCTGATTATCAAAGATCTTACTGTGTTGCAAAATTTTTACTGTGTCGCACTCATAAAATTTCAATCGTTACGTGTCGGGGAAAATTTTGCTGTGTCGGGGCCGTCACAGTAAAACTGCTCATGGAGAACCCTGCCCTCGGAGTCGAAGTCATCGTCCCAGGTTAAAGTTTTTGGTGCAGTTTTCTTTTCAAGTACTTCGGTGCCCTATATTAATCAGAGATGCATGGAGAATGCTTCTAGTATATTTCATTGTACCAGTCAAGGTTTCAGATGCTGCAATTTCAGCTGAAAAATGACTAGGTTTATGTTTTTGGAGCAGGTAAAAGTTCTTAGAGCAGGTTAAAGTTTTTGGGGCAGGTCTCATTTCCAAGTAACTATAAGCCCTATATTGACCAAACTTGCATGGGTGATACATGTAAGAATGCACAATACCAGGCTTGCTTCGGATGCTGGATCTGACCTACATTTTCCGGATGAGTGACCAGGTTAAAGTTTTTAGAGCAGGTCTCATTTCCAAGTAACTATAAGCCCTATATTGACCAAACTTGCATGGATGATACATTTAAGGATGCACACCACTGGACTTGCTTCGGATGCTGGATCTGACCTACATTTTCCAGATGAGTGACCAGGTTAAAGTAAACTATAGAGGCTATCTGAACCAAACTTGCATGGATGAACACTCTCAAACTTGCTTCAGGTGATGGATATGACTTACATTTTCTGGATGAGTGACTAGTTTAAAGTTTTAGGTACATGTGAGTCCATTTCGAAGTAACTGCAAGCCCTATCGGACCAAAATTGCATAAATATTACATCTAGGGATGCACACTACTAGATTATTAGTTTGGGACATTGGGACTTACTTAAAGACAACATTCCTTTAGGTGAGCTGTGTTATCTCTGATTACCTATGTTTGGATGTATATAATGGTTTTAGAATGAGAGTTTTTGCTTAAATAGCAATTTATGAATTTAATTTCATTTATTATCCAAAAGAAAAATAATTTTTCTTTTTTACCAAAATAAATAACATCAAAACTTAAGACTTTTCAACTGTATGTACAACCATGCCCCACGATAAATTAAAGTTCAGATTTTTTGTCATCATTGACAGCTGCTTTTTAAATAAAAATGGAACTCGTAAATTTACTTATCTTGTCATTGGACGGTCATTTGCAAAATTATTTTGTTATAAAACATTCTGATTGTACACACATGTACTCTGAAGTTAATATTAAAAAGATGCTTGAGTTTCTGATTGACAATATCTATGTGATTTTTGGAGACCAGGTCTTCCAACAATCTTCCATGGGTACCAATTGCGCACCGTTATAAGCAAAACTCGTTTTTTTTCATATGAAGAAAAAAATATTCAAAATCTTCTACATGAGAGGAAGAAAACACTTGCTGTGGCCTTCAACTCGACATTTAGATATATCGAGGACGTATTATCAATTAACAATATTACTTCCATTCATATGTCGACACGATATATCCCTGTGAGCTTGAAAAGATACCACAGAATCTGACACATATTTTTCATACATTTGGATATTTTACTAGAAAATGGTAACCTAACAACGAAACTTTATGATAAACGCGATGACTTTAACTTTTCAATCGTCAACTTCTCTTTCTTATGCAGCAATATACCATAATTACCTGCATACGGGGCTTATATCTCTCAGCTGATTCAATACGCAAGAGCATGCTCTAGGAGCGAACAATTTCTAAAAGGGGTAACTTATTGACAAGCAAATTGATGAAACAAGAATATCAACAGTCTCCTTTAAAGTCATCATTTCGTAAGTTCTATGGTCGATTAAATGGCTTTGTCAGCAAATACAATCTTCTGGTGTGTGACGTCACTATGTAGACAGGATGGACTTTGTGGGGCTCCGATAATGTTTGTCTTTTTTGAGTGATTTGAAATAGGATATTCAAGGAATGAGTGATTACTGGAACTATGTAAGTTAAATGTAACAAAAAAAAAGCCTTGAAAAAGTTTATTTAAGAGTTATTCGTGACAGCCATTCCCCAAAACTTATTTCTATGATTGAGTGTATGTCGCCATTGTGAACACCTACTCACTACTCATAAGCAAGACTACGTTAGAACTTCAAGGCTTCTATACTTCTGTTGTTTATACATCGTGCAAAGCACTATGGCCACTGACAATACTGAGCTAAATCCAAGCAAGAGAGCCAGACAGGACAGTAGCGTCTTACTCTCTGGTGATCTAAGCAAACTCAATGATTTGTTAGACTCCGTTTCCTCGGATGAAAACGCCTTCAAACAGGCAATCACTCTCATACTCAATAAAGATAACTTTAAAAACGCTCTTGCTGGAGTTTTTGTCTCGGAGATAGGCTCACTCAGAAAAGAAATAAATGAACTCACGTCGAAAATCGACGAAATGGAACAATATTCAAGGCGAAATTGCCTAAAAATTACTGGCATATCTGAAGAACAAAAAGAATCTACTGATAAGCTAGTTCTGAATGTCATCAACAACCTGGTTCTAAATGAAAACAATGAGAAAATCTCGACCAAAGATATTTCAAGGTCACACAGAGTGGGCAAATACGATCCAAGCCGAAAAACCAGAGACATTATAGGAAAATTTATTAGTTATAGAGATAAAGCCAGAGTTTATGCAAACAAACGAAATTTAAAATCCTACAACCAAAACCCAACAAAACAAACTGGACCCATCTACATCAACGAAGCGTTGACGTCCAGACGGGCGGAACTATATGGGAAAACTCGCCAAGTAGTAAAAAACAAAAAAACTTGACAGCTGCTGGACGTATGACGGTCGAATTTATGCGAAACTCCGTGGTCACCATGGGAAGAAAATATCGATAAACACAACAGAGGACCTAGAGTGTTTCCAAGATGACAACGTAGACGAACAGTTCCTTGCTTCGACGCCAATATCGTAAAACACCGTGTTTATAAACATCTCCACGTGTTCGCGTCTCTTAGACGCTTGGAACCTCGTCGAATCAGTGTTTACCTACTTTCGTTTTCATTTATAAACATGTGATTGACAGATCAACATAACGGATGTCCCAAACATATGTACAGTATGTTCAAATTTATTCTTATATTATTATGTTTGTCACGCTGTCTTCAAATTGATCTGCATGTGTATATAGTTGGATGTTATATCGTTCTGTCTCGTATTATTTACATCCCAAAACATGTATGTAAATACTACAATTCAGGAGTTATGGAGTGGAGTTTGGAGTGGAGTCTGGAGTCAAATTTTGGAGTCTAACATTTTTAGTTTAATTTTTGCTATCAAGCAAAAAAGTCAAAAATAATTTCTTGTAATTTTGTTTGTTAATAGAAGTAGAGCTCAATGGAAACTAGTTTATGTCACCTAAAGCATAAGCATTTAATTATGGAACACCCTTCCATTTTCTGTTTGTCCCTACGTAACACCTTATATCTTCAACTGTGAGAGGAATTGATTTTCATTGTTATATTTAGTCAAAATATTTAAAAACACAAGGATCACCTCATGACATAACCTTTGATCAAATTTTCAAGAATATTTCATACTTTCATTAATGGTGACAAAAAAGGTTTTTGATATTTAGCATATGTATTTCTTGTCTTAATTTTTTTTTACTTATTTCGTAGCAATAAACTTTATGATCTAACTGCAAACAGTTTAACCTCTAACTTTCATACAACACAATAGGGTTTTGGTATTTAGCATGGAATCGCAACTTCTCGGGCCTTTCTGACAAGCTCTGAAAAAAACCTTGAATGTATTAAGAACTCAGGATGTTAGAATATTATACAAATTGAACTGGAAGGAAGTGAAAACAGAGCTGGTGAAAATGGCCATAAAAAATATCCAGAAGAACACATTTGTAATTTGTAAAACGACACATAATAATTTGTAAAACAGCACTTAGAAATTTGCATAATGCCACTTGAGAAATATTTACCAATAAGATGTTTGTCGATCTTTATTATTTATCATAAAAATAAGCTTGGCTATTAAGTATAATTATTATAACCTTTTTCTGTATTTATAATCTTATCATACCTCTGTGATTTTTTTCTTTTTTAATTAAGATATAACAGATATTTTTCTAAAAGCCGCTACCATGGATTAGTTCTGTGCTATTTCTCCATGATGAAATAGCCATTGAACTATTCACCGACAATTAATTACCATATACATGTACCTAAGTCACAGGACGGATATTATATTTATAAGTTATTTTTAGGGGAAAAAATCGGCTAATCTTCCACTCAACTCTAATCAGTATCTTCAATGAACTATTTTCCCTCAAAAATGGAGTTCCTAAAATTATTGCACTTTAATGATAACGTGCTGAGGTGAATAAATGGGTCTGTTATAATCACAAAACACTGCCTGCATGCTCTTGTAAAATTAACTCTTGACAGATTCTGATAAACTGTATATGTGGGACATACAGTGGCAGCATCAAATTCCTGCAGAGTTTTTAGGATAGGGTCATGGGTATTAATTTCATTCACGAATTTCATTCTGTGAAGCTAATATTTTACCCTCCAACTCTGTTTCCTTTGTTGATGAAATGGGGAGACCTGCACATGTCACAATATAAAAGCAGGGGTTCATATCTTCATATCCCCAATAATCAAAAATTAATATAAAATATAAAAAAAGTTTTTAATTTCATTTTTTCATAGTAATTATAATCTTAAGCAATATAATTCATATATATAAATGATATATATATAACATTTATAATGAAAACAATGAAAGTTGATACATTGTATAAATAAAATCAAATATATCGCCAAAGACAAAAAACATAAAAAATACGGTAACTGCAGTTTTTCTTATCAGTAATTAAAGAGCGTATCTCTTAATAATTCTTTTCTCTCAGTATCTCATCGTATACAGTAATTTTCTAATTACCAAGGTATATGCCACTTTCATTTAGTATCTTCAAATGACCTGATGTTAATTGACATTTTATTTCATCATGTGTAATAACATCTCTCATTTCAAATTCGGGATATATTTTTCTAGCGCATTCCGCATTTAGGTGGAAATATGTATTTTGCAAATTAAATGATTTCCTTTTCTGTTTTGTACGGGGACTAGTATAGATTCTGTGATCAAACCGTTTTAATATAAGGTCATGCGGAGGTTGCCTATTTGCCTGTTTAAAATCTTGTCCACATCCATAACACACTCTTATCAATCCCGCAAGGAAGGTCAAGTGAAATGGCTGACACTGTGTAATTCTAGCTGTTTTATCAATATCGGATTCACTGGAATCTGCATAAAATAGAGTGTCCTTAGAAGTTTTGCTTATTTTTCCTTTCCGTTTTTGGGTCGCAGCATTTGCTTTTCTTCCACGACATGCAGGCATATTTGTACTGGCTAACTGATATAAATTACACCTAACTCCTTTTTGTGCTCTTGTTTTGGAAAGTTTTGTTAAATATTCTTTTAATACACCTAGATATTGAGCTAAACTAATAGTATGTTCACAAACTTGAAATGCACTCCATCAAGAACACCTCTTTTCACAAGATACTGATGCTGAATTCGGAGAGAATTTTAATTTAAAAGGTTCAGATGATTTTTCGTTGTTTGCAGCAAGGTAGGTCTTTCCCTCTGTATCACCAGGCAAAGGAACAATGCTGTGTTTTGTTGTAATTAACTTATCAGCTTCCTGTATAATATCTTCAGAGACCCGAGAGGGAAGGCCAGGTATGCAGCTCGTGGACTCGGATTGAGAAAACCAGCTTGGGATGTTATCACTCTCTTTTTCTTCTTCTTTGAGAGGTTCATTTTGGAATCTATAAAAATTTAATGAATTGCACATAACATGGTGTAGGCGATAGATGAAAGCATACAAGGAAGGTGTTGTTCCAGAATATATATTGTATTGTTAAAAAATATTTTCAGAGTATTTAAGGGAAATAGAAATCCATATTTTCTACTCAATTCAATTCAACTCAATCTAGATTCATATTTCATTTAGCCAAATATAGAGAATTCATGTTCGCTTTTTTCTCATAATAGAATTATTTGATATAACTGTCAGTTTTATGAGTAAATAAAAGTAATTCATTTGAATTAATAATGAATTGTTTTAAAAATAAAATTATGAGTGTTAATAGATAAGTGACCATAGATCATACTGCATACCGTTTAAATAGTGCTTCTCTTTGTTGTGCCGACTTTTTCCAAAATACAGTCTCATCTGTTAACAGGTGTCTGTATTCCACTTTTAACTTATATTCCCCTTTTCCAATCAGTGCAAGTTTGACTTCATGTTCTTGTCGCCTTACACACTTCTCTGCCAGTTTGACAAAGTCATATGGGTCTAATTTCTTTTCTTTTCCTTTATTTTTGCTAAAATGTCAGCTTTTAAGACAGAATTAATACATTCGTTCCCATTCTGTGTGTAAGGTTTAGGAGAAAAGCCGAGTCCAGATCTTGCTCTTACTTCTGCACTCATACAATTTTTTATAAGCTCAAGTTTGTGCTCAAGGAAGTATTGTAAAAAGTCTTTCCCATTTTCGTGTCGTGAAATCCATTCCTGCTTTAATTGTTCGAGCGCATTATTCATTTCTGTTTCATTTGAATAATCCACCAGCCCTTTTATTTTAGTGTCCTTCTGTACATGACCAAATATATCTTGTATGCACTGTCTTGCTAGATTTCCTCTGATGTTTAGTTTATTTAATTTTCTCTCTATATTGTCAACCATATGGATATCACATAGTAGATGTGTGCTAGATGGAAAGCAAACCTCAAATGCATTTGACAAATTTACATCACCGTCTGTTCCAAAAACTTGTAGATTTTTCAGATTTGGAGAGTTTTGTAATAAAGATGAAGATAACTTGAAGTAGCTATCAAATGTTTTTCTTTGGTGTAATAGCATAGGTCCTATCATAACTGGTTCTACCCCGAAAGAGTTTGTCAACATCAGGTGTCTATAGGTGGTAATTGACACATAGTATTCACCAATATTAAATGTCGTATCAATTCCAAGAACTGACAAATTGGCCTCATTGGTACAAAATTTTTCTATTTCTGTCAATTGTCGATCGGTTGACATAAACATTGTGAATTCAGGTGATGCTCTCACCTCTCTTAAAAATCTACCCTCGGTTTTCTCCTGTCTCTTCGCTAAATCCAAACATTCAATGACAGGATCTGGTGTTGGTGGACTTTTTCTATTAAAATTACGTATTTGCTGCCTATCTCGAGCTATTTGTGACCCACATTTTATTTCGTTCAGCCCCCCTTCATCTTCTATGAGAGTATGAAAAAACATCCTTTGGTTTGTTGAACGAACAGAGTTCTTTGATACGACTCTTGGTGCTCTCAAATGCTCTTTGATATTTAGAGGTTGTTGGTTCATTGCTGTTTCCATGGGCTGCAACTGTTACAGAAACTTCCTTTCCATCAAAATAATACTGTACAAGCATTTGATCTAATATTGCATCAGTGTCTGACTCTTGTAATTGAATAACAATTCTATGAAGTTTTGAATAAGATTTGTTTGTATATTTCCTTCTTATGACTCTCAATTTCTCTGAATTTTCATGTTGATTTGATATTTCAATAGTTCCGACATTTCCAATTCTCACATAACTTGTGGTTTTTCCATTCTGAATCCAACATCCCATTCCATCACAAAGGGCATTTTTCCAATGCCCAATGGAATTAATGCTGTATACAAATACAGCATTTCTGTCAATTTCTGTTGGAATGGTTCTAGTTATAGTTGGTTTGGTCTTAATTTTTTCAGAAGAATTTCAACAGCCTCTTTAGTAGTAATTCCATTGTTCAGTGACTTGTAAATTGGTAAAAGTGGATCATTTTCATAACATTCTACAAATTCTTCTTGGCATTTTGAATGTTTCTCTGGAATATAATCGACACTGTCAATATCAGGCAAACTGTCATTTGAATCTGATCTGTTATATTTTCTTTTAAAGAGCTGCCTTCGCACAGGTGATGGCCCAATTGAATTTTTCTCATCTTCACTCATATCACTAATAATGATGGGGGAAGCTAGAAAATCTTTTTGTTGAGTTTCCCCTTTACCTTTCTTGACGGGATAATGCAGGCAGTGGGGAAGTTGAGGGTGAATGAACAATGGCTTCTTTAAAAGGTGATACAACTGCAGACATTTTTTTCTCTCTCTTCTTCGGAGTAGATGAACTATCCGAGTCGGAAGAAATTGTCCATACAACTGGTTTTACCTTTTTGACAATTTCTCTTGGGGACTTTTTTGTCTTCCGGAGCTTGAGCTGCCCTTCTTTTTGGCATGACTGGCTGGTCTTTTCAGGTGACAAATTGTGGTAAGGAAATCCAGTCATTTGAGGCTTGATGACACTTTCACCTGGGACACCTTCTTCAATGTCTGACTTTTCATCACCTATTCAATTGCAATTTAGCTTTATTTAACAAACATATAGAAAACTTAATTTTTTTAAATTTTAAATTATCCAAAAGTTAAACAAAGTTTGTTTTACTTATCACAAATTTGACAATAAGATGTTTGTGTACAGTTAAAAAGATCTAGTTGAAATAAAATGCGTAATATTCTTACCTTTAACAGCCTCAGCATATGTTTTCTTCAGAATTATCTTCTTAGACATTTTTGAAGAAAGAGAAATTAACACCTGAAGAATTAAGCTAGCAAGCACAAAGTAATCTTGAATGTGAACAAGTACTCTACCAGTTACTTCCTCATATATATACTCTCTTTTTGGGGTTCATTTAGGTTTTAATTTTATAAAAATGGTTCATTTGTATTGCTTGCATTAATATTAATTACCCCTCTGTGTCCCCCTGATTATTTGGATTTTAGAGGACCAAGTTATTCCAACATTAGGTCACATAGACCAAAATTAAACGGTCATTCGCCACAGTTTAATCAGCATCTTTGAAACTGGGTGTGAATGATTCTGACCTTTCACTTAGAATAACAACTGTGAGCTTATGTAATCTAAAAGAGTTTTCATTTTTAATTAGTATGTTGCCTAAAACAATGACAGTTTATTCTGTTTAATCAAATCTAAATGTTACATCAATAATGACCACTATTGCTTTCAACACAGAATTGGAAGGTGATAAAACCCTCTATACTAACGTTTATCTTTCTGTCACGTCTTTGTTATGTCTGCTGAAACTTTTTATAGGTTTTTGACCGCACAACTTTACATGTAGGTTAATTAATTGTTACAAGGTTCTTTTTTGCAAATTTGTTCACATAATAACTTCCATGGTTTTAGAACAAGAATATTCAGTTATTTTTCTCTTTCTTAAATTTGCAACTATCAACTTAGTTTCTTAACGTGTGACTTAAAAAACAAGCATTCTGAGAGTAGTGGATAATTGAATTTTACACTACCTGAGGATGCTTTCATATCAGTATAACTAACGGCTTTGCTGTTCTTGAGCAGCAGATTTTTTAAAGATTGTTTCCTAAATATACCCTTGTAAAAATTTGATCCTCTACTGTGGCCCCTCTCTACCTACAGGGGTCATGATTTGAATAAACTGGAATCTACACTACCTGAGGATGCTTCCATATCAGTATGACAAATGATGGCTTTGCTGTTTTTGAGAAGAAGGTTTTTAAAGATTTTTTCCTATTTATTCCTATGTAACAATTTGATCCCCCAATGTGGCCCCACCCTTTCCCCGGGGTTCATCGTTTGAACAAACTTGAATCTGCACTATGTAAAGGAGGTTTCCTATAAGTTTAAAC
This sequence comes from Saccostrea echinata, assembly GCF_033153115.1. Classification (NCBI taxonomy): domain Eukaryota; kingdom Metazoa; phylum Mollusca; class Bivalvia; order Ostreida; family Ostreidae; genus Saccostrea; species Saccostrea echinata. The sequence goes on along the minus strand of NW_026889772.1, from coordinate 14,433,066 downwards.
TTTTTTTGGCCCAGTGGTTTAAAATATGCCACCATTTTTTCATTATTTCTGAAATATCTTCCCTTGAAATAGGGCATAGCCCTTCGTTTGAACAAATTTGAATCCCTTTCACCCAAGAATGTGTTTGTGGCAAGTTTGGTTGAAATTGCCCTAGTAGTTCTGAAGAAGAAGTCGAAAATGTGAAGAGTTTACAGAAGGACGGACAGACAGATGTACTACAAACAAAATATGATCAGAACTTTCAGCTGAGGTGAGCTAAAGATGGATTACCGATAATTATTGTACTTTAATGAATAGCATGCTGATGTGAATAAATGGGTCTGTTACAATTGCAAAACAGACTGCTTGCATGCTCTTGTATAAATAATTCTTGACATATTCTGATAAACTGAATATGTGGGACATACAGTGGCTGCATCGAATTCCCTTAAATTCTTTCAGATAAGGTCGTGGGTATTAATTTCACTCTCATTGTCAGTTAGTGTGTTATTTAAAACAGTGACAGTTTATTCTATGTTTTAATCAAATTTAACTGTTACAAAAATAATGATCACCATTGCTTTCAACACATACCGGTAATTGAAAAGTTATAAATCCCTTTGAACTACATTTTAGCTCTCTGTCACATCTTTGTTATGTCTGCTAAATTTTTATAGGTTTTTGACAACACAGCCAAACAATGTAGGTTAATATATTGTAACAAGGTTGTTTGAATTTTGACATTTGTTCACATCCATGTAATGTACATTAGAATAAGATTGATGATTTTTCTCTCTATAATTTACTTTAGATTTGCAACCATCAACTTAGCATCTTAAAATGTGACTTTAAAAAAAGAGTATCAATAATTCATATACATTTACTTTGATAATTAAATAATATTATGATACCATAATAGGAATACAATACATACATTGTTGACTCACAATTTTATTAATTTAGAAGTTAATGGGAAGGAATTAATGCACTAGGATGCCAGTTAAGGGATGGTGATATTGATATAAACTCCTAAATAATGCAATGGTTTTAATACATGCATGATGTTCTGTGGAGAACTAAGTTAATTCAAAATTAGATTACATACACCAAAATTAAATAGTCATTGTACAGAGTTTAATCAACATCTCTGAAACAAGGTGTAAGGATTCTTGCTTTTCTCTATGAGCCAGTTTAATCTTACAGAGCATTTACTATCAATTAGAACACTGACAGAGCATTTACTATCAATTAGAACACTGACAGAGCATTTACTATCAATTTGAACACTGACAGTTTATTTAAATGTTTAATAAAGATAAACTGGCGTAAAACAATTAACACATTGCTTTCACTTGAAGTGTGATATGACTCAAAGTTGATTTGTTGTATCTGTTGTATCTGGGGGTGGGGAGGACAACCCAAGGAAAAAGGAGAGAGATTAATATGGTTATCACTATGTTGTTCTTAATGCAATGATTAAGGGAATGAATAAACCTTTTACATCATATAATAGTGGTATAAAGCGCATAAGTTATTTTAAAACTAATGATCTTTTTTTGAAAATATAATTTTATGCCGAAGGTAATGAATAGGTGAGTGTATTATTGAAAAACTGCGTTTGCTTTAAACTCTGAACCTAACAGCTCTTGGTAATTAAACTGTATTTAAACAGCCATTAAGACCGACTTTTAATCTGTTGATTAATTAGGTTCAACAGTTTCCAAACGTTTTCAAAGAATAGGGGTTATATTGTCAGTATTCAATACTGATGTAATATTCCCAAGTTACAAATATTTACACAAGTTTCAGAAACTTACAAATGTTAATTAGGTCATAGTACTTATGAAATTGTCAATCTGTTTAGTTACAAGACATGAAACAGCCAACAATCATACAAAAAAGAATGAAATACTTTTATACTAATAGAATTCCTTGAACATCTTTTTCCATTCATGTTTTTGAAAAAAAAATATTAGACTCCAAAATTTGACTCCAAACTCCACTCCAAACTCCACTCCATAACTCCACTCCATGCCTCCAGTCCATGAATTACACGGTGCCATTTTCATAAGGCATCTCCCAGTTTCTACGTGGGAAATGTGCGAGTTAATGCACTTCTTTTTCAAATTTTATGTTTACTGTTTAGTGTTTTTTTATTCTATTTATTTTGAATTGACACATCTCATATATTGCCAAATAATTACAATGTCACTAAATCCCATTTCAGGGCGGCCCAGTTGCAAATCAAACTTTGGATATTGCTTAACCACAGTTTTTGATAATGGGTAATTCCCTTGAACAACACCGTGCCGCGATTGGGTTTTTTTTACATTAAATGTCATAATATACTGTCAAGGTCTGCTTTCAAAGTTTCAAAATCTACTACACTATTAGATATTTTGCTATTCATATCCAGTATCTTCAAAAAACAATATAAAAATATGGCATCTTGCTCTCTCAGAATTAATTTTTTTGCACAATTATTCATGTTTGTCATTCTATTGCTATCTGGTGATGTTGAAACAAACCCAGGCCCACCTGCTCCAAACTCTCTTGACATCTTGCACCTTAATATTAGAAGCATCAGAAAGAAGATTGATTCCCTAATGTATTTAGTTCAAGATTTTGATATACTATGTTTTAGTGAGACTCATTTAGACACACATGTTACAAATGAAAGTTTGTTCATAGAAGGTTTTAAGAATATTTTCAGAAAAGATCGCAATTCTTATGGTGGAGGTGTAATGATTTATGTTTCAAATTTAATTAAGGCTAGTCGAAGAGAAGATTTAGAACCCATTGATACTGAACTCATTTGGATAGAAATACCACAAGTAAAGGGAAATCTACTTATATGCTGTATTTATCGTCCACCACACACTAATAGTGTCTTTTGGCAAAAAATATCTTGGTCCTTTGAAAAAGCTTGTGATATCTCCAGCAATATTGTTGTACTTGGTGACCTTAACACCGATTTCTTAAAAGTTAACAACTCACATGAGATTCATACAATTATGAACAGCTGTAGATTAACTAATATCATACATGAACCAACAAGAATTACTTGCAATACAGAAACCCTTACAGATCCTATCATAATTAGTGACAATATACATGTACATGATTCTGGAACATTAAATGTTAGTAATACAGTTAGTGATCATAAAGCAACTTATATATACATTCACCAGAATACCAATGTTAATGCGGCATATAAACGTAAAATTTGGAACTATAAGCATGCAGATTTAGAACTCCTTAATGATTTAATCCTACAATGCAACTGGAATAGCCTTATTGATGCAGAAAACATTAATACTGCAACAGCAAACTTCACGGAAAAGTTTAATTCTATTATTCACCAATGCATACCCGAAAAAACTGTACCTATAAGGCCAAATGATAAACCATGGATGGACTCTCTTCTAAAGAAAACTTTGCGTATTCGCAATAGGCTAAGAAAAATAGCACAAAAAACAAAAAGAGAACCTGATTTGGAAACTTTTCGGAAGGTAAAGAATAAGTTTAACAACATGAAAAAATATGCTATCAAAAACTATTATGACAATATAGATTCTCATCTTAAGGATGCTAGTCTGAACAATCAAAAACTATACTGGAAGTTACTGAAAGACACTTTTCACATTAAACCAACAAATGAAATTCCACCTATTCAGTTTACAGCCAACAATGGCACTGAAAGTTTTGCATTTTCAGACATAGATAAAATTGAACTATTGAACAAATATTTCACATCAATTACAGTCTTAGATGACAGTAATCAGGAGCTCCCAAATATGGTGTCTAGATGTAAGGATAATTTTCCGGATATAAAAATACAAGAACAGGAAATTATTGATATAATTTCTATTATTCCTGTTAATAAAGCAGTTGGTCCTGATTGCATCAGCCATAAAATGTTGAAATCTTGCAAAGACACTATCTCAAAACCTTTGCGTATACTATTCAACAAATCCCTAACACTATAAACTTTTCCAGACTGCTGGAAACTAGCACATGTTCTTTCACTATTTAAGAAAGATGACCCTTCCATCATTACAAATTATAGACCAGTTTCTTTGCTGAGTTGTATAAGCAAAATTTTTGAAAGAATCATTTTTAAACATGTATACAATTTCCTGTATTCACATAATATATTCTATAAATACCAAGCAGGTTTTTTACCAGGTCATTCCACAATATATCAACTTTTAGAAACATACCATTCTATAGTAAAAAGTATTGATGAAGGTAAATTCTGTTGTATGGTGTTTTGTGATTTATCCAAGGCATTTGATAGAGTCTGGCATAAAGGCTTAATTTACAAACTAAAAATGTATGGAATCAATGGTGATATGCTAGATTGGTTTGATAGTTATTTAAGCAATGGAACACAACAAGTCATGTATAGAAATCACTTTTCCTCTGTAGGACATCTAAAAGCTGGAGTTCCTCAGGGCTCAGTACTTGGTCCCTTGTTATTTTTATTGTATGTAAATGATGTGGCTGAAAATATGATATCTGTTTGTAGATTATACGCTGATGATAATTCCTTACAACAATTTTCAGATAATATTAATCATATTGAACAAAATCTTAACCATGATCTTAGAATACTAGATGAATGGTCAAAGAAATGGTTATTGAAATTTAACCCACAGAAAACCAAAGCTGTATTTTTTAATTCAAAAAATGTGCAGCAGTTTCCTAAATTATTTTTTGACAATTGCCAATTGTAATATGTTACAGAACACAAACATCTTGGGATACTTCTGTCGTCCAACTTAGGATGGTCTGATCATATTGATATCATTATAAAGAAAGCATACAAAAAACTAGGGCTTCTTAAAAAACTAAAATTTACTGTGTCAAGAGATATTCTATCCCAGATGTATATATCTTTTATTAGACCACAACTTGAATATGCTGTTGAAGTTTGGTCTGGATGCACAAAAACAGACATTGAGAATCTTGAAAAAGTACAATTATTTGCTGCAAGAATAGTTACTGGGCTTACAATTATTGCTTCAAGAAATTCATAATATTTGGAAACAGGTTGGGAACCATTGGAATACAGAAGAAACAGAGCAAAACTAATAACAATGTATAAAATGCACAATAATTTAGAACCTAATTATTTACAAAACTTAGATTCTCTTACTATTGAACAAAATGCTGAACTTTTCAAAACTATTCAAACCTTCTTAAATGAATGTGGTCGTTTTTCAAATTAAGCTTACTTTTTTTTTCTTCTTCTTACCAATTCAAATTGTACTTTTACACTTAAAGAACTTTTTTTTCTTTCTATTACTACGATGTATATGTAGTAGACCATATGTATATATGTTTTTTATTTTGGCAATTTTACAAAATGTTTTATCAGGAGAAGACTATCTAAGTTTCTGAACTTGTGTCCGATCCTTTTGACTTTGTCAATAAAATATGTTCAATTCAATTCAATCTTCTCACTAAGTCAACTGCTAACTGACGTTTTTCATAATGTGAGGCCATTATTTACACACTGCATTGTCTATGGATTTTTCCGTTTTTTCCGGATCATGACAAGGAGCATACGGCGGTTGTGACTGGTCGGCTGGGAATGCTCACTCCTCCATGGCACCTGACCCCACATCTGATGTTTTAAAGGTCCGTGTTTTCTCTTCTCTTGATTGACTTTTGAGATTGAATACTGTTCTTTATCTCCATATATTTCATTTAGAAATTATAAGAAAAAATTAAACATTTATTTTCTTTTAACCTTTTTTTAGTTACAAAGTATAAAAAATTGTGAGAATTAGGTTTGTTGTAAAAATATTTAATTCTACATTTTCCTTTCTCAATACCACAGAAATAATGATTGTGGTAAAGTCAGTCAATGAGTTGTGATATATCAATGATGCATTATTTTTTGAAAGATCATGATGAATCATGACACTTTTCCCCAAACGATACACAATCCTAGTAATCATTAAATAAACTATGATGCTATCTTTCCTATCTTCTCAGATATTCAGATACAGAGATCAAATGTCAGACTTCCATTCCTGAGATTGATCCTTAGGCAATCTTGACCTCTCAAATAGAATCTAATGTTTAGTACTGCCATCTTCTTCAACAAATAGCTTGGGCTCAGTGAATAAATAATGTTGGCAAGAATTACAAATCAATAAATGGCCCATTTATATACTAGTACTAGCAACTTTCTGAAGTCCTTGCCCGGGTTTACACTCATATCAAAGTTTATGTTTGAAACACTCTTCACAGATCATTTGTCTACAGAACAATTGGTCAAATTAATTAAGGTGCAAGTATTATTTTAAATTGGGGGGAAATGTCGTCAAGACATTGTACACATGCAAAGGTTTGCTTGCTTGGTATCCACGAAAAAAAAAAAGATCTTTCAAATGTTAAATAACTTTTAAAAGTACATGTATAGTGAGCTCAACCCCAACCTAGGCTTGATATTCAAAAATTTTTAGAGGGTTGTTTTTCATCATACTCATTCAAACATTTTCCTGCTGGATATGCAGGAGCACAGAAAAAAAAGATATTGAATTAGGTATTGCATAAATTGAGATGCTTTTCCACCAGCCTCAAATGATTATTATGATATAGTAAAGCAATTCTCATTTCCATTTTCCGTCATAACGCCTATTGGAAAGATGTAATAAGGTCGTTTGGAAAGGCGTTACAATGCCGTCTAAAAATCCATCATTACTCCTTTTATTCGCGTTATTACGCCTATTCAAAAGGCATTAAAACGCCGATTATTGGCATTATTAGGATTTTTTTTAAATTGTAACACCTTTTCACTTTGCGTTGTTTCGTCTTTTTGGTGCAAGTAGGCCTTTTCACTTTGCGTTATAACACTTCAAACTTTCCCCCATATTTTGTTCCTAATAGGCTTTTGTACCCATCAAATTTTCATCTTCTCCAGAACCAAATGGGCCAATTTCAACCAGACTTGCATCAAAGTATCCTAAGCCGCATAAAAGGGACTCAGATTTATTCGAATAAAGGGCGGCATTCCTTTTCAAGGGGAGATAATCAAGAAAAGGCAAAATAGGAGTCTTATGGGGGTCTTATAAAAATCTTTTCAGGAACCAATGTAGCCTTGTGTGAAGCTTACTGACGTAGTGTACATACTAGTTTGTTAAAACATGCATGTCTCCTGGGGTTGGATGAGATCAGAATTTATAGAAAAAAACCTGTAAAACTTCTTCAGAAGGACTGCAAGGCAATGATAAGTCAAACTGGTATGCAAGCATCCTCAGGTAGTTCTGCCCGGGACCTTATTAAAGAATCAACCTTTTACATTGAAATATATAAGAAACAATCCTTAAAAATCTTCTCAAGAAGAACAGGGCTATTTGTGGGGGGTGGGTGGGTAGGGTGTTGTCACAATAGGGGATTAAAGTTCATATTGGAATGTATAGGAAACAGTCTTTAATGGAATAAATAGGAAATATTCTTCTCAAGAACAATTAGCCATATTGTTATGCAAGTGCCTCATGTAATGCAGATTCAAATTGTTCATTTAACGAAAGAATATATAGAAAAAAATCTTTAAAACATTACTGCTCAAGAACAACAAGGTCTTGATTAATATTATTATGTAAGCAAGTTTGTTCAAATCATTACTCTGGGGGCAGGGTGGTTCAACAAACCATCGTCCGAGGGTTTGGTTGGTCACAATAAGTAATCGAAATTATATTGATATAATAATTATTGATATAATAATTGGATTATACAAAAAGAATCTTTGGTGCATATTCATATTTTTTCAGTTCAAGACCTCTTGGGGTAAAAAGGGGTTGGCATATTTTTTCCCTCTAAATTTTACATTGGAATATAAAGGAATCGTTTTTGCAAATTGTGAGAGTAGTAAGATGACACTTAATCCTACTTATATGCATACACTTTTAGATTCTATTGATTCAAGTTTTTTGAATTATGGACACTGGGGATCAATTTTTTTTTTACAATACGTGTATATATAGTAGATCTTTAAATAAAAAATAATTCTACAAAACAGCAAGGCCATGTTAGTTACACTGATGTTTCGAATCCTCGTGTATTATTAATTCAAGTTTTTTAAGCCATGGTCCCTTGATGCTACGAATTAGGGCCATAGTGTGGAGTAAAAAAATTTCTTGGAAATAAAGAGGGGGGATTTGATTAGAATCTTCTGAAGAATACCAGAAAAATTAACTCAGGTGAGAATTGTGGACCTTGGGCCTCTTAAATTGTTGTAAAAATATTTTATTTCCATACCAGAGAAATGGAGGGGTGTAACCTAAGAAGCTCTCTTGAACAAATCCCAATTCTGATTTCAAATAAAGTGTACATTTTTATTTTATTATGTAAGCGTTCAGACTTATGTCCTGTTGTCTGTGTGTTTCTATGCAATGTCATGTGTCTCAAACATTAACAGTTTCATAATTCGAAATATCGTATGCAACACATGCACTAGGAAAAAATTTATCTACGTATACTTGTGAATTCAAAAGGGGTACACTTCATTGTTTATATGTGCATGCAACAGGAAAACAGCATGGAGTGTGGTATTGGAAAGTTTCGACCCAAATTTCTCCAGCATTTTGCAAACATCAATGCATTTGTAGGAGTGTGTAGTGCTGTAGGCATTGTGTCTCAGACTCTGAGTGTTTACATTAATACTCAGGTACCAAACCTTGAGCGACAATTTGGTTTCAATAGCGCTCAAAGCGGCTTACTTATTGCCTTCAATGATATAGGATTTTTCGCGGTTATTTTATTTGTTTCTGCGTCTGCTAGGTTTGTTCATATCCCACGCACGTTATTTCTGAGTATATTACTTTTCGGAATTTCTGGCCTGGTATGCAGTCTCCCTCACTTCATCGCTCTTTCTAGAAGTCTAGTGCCTACCCACAACCTTGATTCGGTCCTTAGAAATGGAAGCACAGAAAACGATAAAACAAACATCCTCTGTCGACCAGAGTTTAATTCCTCTGATGAAGAATGCCAAAATAATAGGGAACAGAATAATAAAATATTACATGCACCGAGTTATTCAATGAGAAATCTTGCACTGGCCTTAATTGGAATTGGAATGGCCCTGCAAGGCATAGGAAAAGCTCCACGGTCTCCATATTACATGGAGTATGTTGACGATAACATTGACAGAAGAAAAACTGGGTTTTACTTAGGTATTTATTTCTTTGATACATATATTTAGATCTATATAATCTAAAGTTTCAGAAGTCATATTCAGTTCTTTGTTTATAATGATACCTACTATTTGTATCCTACATTTATATTAAGTATCCTAATCAGGAAAATGAAATATGTAATTAACATATTGCTTTATCCCAATGTTAGGTATTGTCATCGGATTGTCTATTTTCGGTCCAGCAATATCATTTATACTCGGAGGATACTTCAGCAGACTGTATGTGACTCTGGAAGGTAATTTTACTCATATTGAGGCAGTAACTGTCCATACTCTACTAAAAGTGTACCTGGGTTCTCTACATACTAAAAATGTCTTCTAGAAGGAATTCTTCCTCTATGTACATTTTCCACCTTAGGTTTCGTACAGAAATACAGCACAGTATATCTGCTGAAGAGATTATCTAGAACTCTGCGTTATATCTATTGTGGTTGTTCTCGAGATAAAGACAGAGTAATTGATTTAAAACACTTATAACCATACTTTCATTTCTTTATTCTTCCAAAACACACGAAGAAAGAGGAAATTTGGTATTTTTAACTCACATACTCCAAAGACTCAAGAATACTGTTTGATCAAAGTGTGTTCGGTGTTTCCCAGTCTTTCAGTGATCTATTTTGTGCTTTTAAAAAAATTTACAACTCGTTTTTCTTAGTCTTCAGGGGCCCGTTTCATCAAAGGTCGTACGCCCAGTCGTAGCGCTACGCCGGCGTAAAGTCGGGACTAGCACAAAGATTTGCGTTTCATTAAACAGCGTATCTTTACACCGTACTAAAGTTAGGCCCAAATTTTACGTCTACTCATGGGTAGGCGTAAGTTTGGGCGTAAACATAAAATAAAGCGACTTTACTGATTTGAAAACGATTTAGCCATTCATTCAAGAGGAATTACGGTTCTAAGAAGTTTTTTAATACAAACGATGCATAATTTCATTTCAGAAACTATGCAGATTTGGGAGAGCGGAAATTGGGGAGGGGGGTACACCCACTTCGGGAGGTAGTTGACATGCAGTATCTACATAACTTACTTTAATAAATTTCTTCATAAAAGATTGCCTTATTAGAGATTCATTTTAACACCATATCTTAAGTTTTGACAATCCTGCATTTATATGCATTTGATTGTTGTATTTTGAGTATGAGGAGGTATTGCAAATCCACTACACGATACAGATACTGTGTCATTCACTGAAAAGAAACATATTAAAAATGTCCATTTTGAAAAAAAAGCTATTTTCCCAACATATTTTTTGTGTGGAAAAAAGTATTTTTTTCCCTCAAAAGCACAGTTATCTTCATTAGCTTTGCATGGTTAATATCTATAATTGAAAAACACAATTTTTTTTTAACTCATCGTAAAACCAAGTATAGGCTTTTTAAAAAAATTATCGTTCTCGAAAACTCCATATCTTATTCACTCCACGTTTACACGCGTGGACCTAGAGGGAGGTCAGGGAGGGGGTCCATTTCTCAAAAGATGAAAAAGATTCCAGTTGATTAGGTAAAAATACTTGAACGTCAAATTTTTTCTAATACAGAATACAAATGAGAGAGAATTTTACCTCAAGAAGGGCAAGGGGCAACAAAGTCACTCGGTAGATTCTGAAAATCAGCAATCGGAGAAACTTGACTCAGAAACGACTGTAATTTTACAATTATTACGCCCATGTATGACAATATATTAATGTTTAAACAATGTATGATACATTTCTGAAAATTTCAAAATGAATATCGATGGTACTTGCCTTTCTTTATTGGGAAAAATAAAAAGAATCCACATTAAAAAAAAAAATAATAATACTACAATTTTTAGGAACAAACGGAATGGCGTACACAGTAATGTCAAAGAAAAATAGAAAAAAGTCTTTATTTTTTCATGATAATGCATATTTTGTATTATTTTATCGATTCTTAATAATTTAGTAGACTAGTCCATCATATGCACAGTTACATATATTTACAAGTATATACAATTGTAACGGATTCTCTCTTTCTCTCTTCCTGTATCAAAATATCGAGGGGGGGGGTGAGGCGGGGGGATGTAAATATTCCGAAATAAATACATTTATAAGATGTTTATTTCTTTTCTTTGACCTTTAATTTTGGAGTTAATCAGATGGTATATGTTGTAAGTAGTTAATATTTTATAATAAGTAGATTTAAGATGTATGTTTTCTTCAAGGTCCCTAAAAATTCATGTAGTTTTTCATTTAAGTTAATGTATACGTGACCGTATTGTGTACAATGTATGTAGAACAACATTGTGTGTTGCATTGTACACAATACGTATGTTTATGTTTTTTGCGCATGTGCAGTGCAGCGTTGTCAAGGACTTAGTCCTGAGACTAAGCGTATTGTTTACGACTAGTCTTACGCTACTTCGTGAAACGCAAATTACACCCGACTAAATTTTGGCGTAAGCCCCCGAAGTACACCCAAGTTAGGTCTTGAATTTACGACTTTTGATGAAACGGGCCCCAGATCCACAGGATTGTTAAAAACCAGACGTGCCACAAATCATACTTCAGTGAAAGGACACAAATATGTTCAAATTTAAAAATTAATTCATATTTGGATACAGTTCTATGTATACTCCTGCATACTCCAATGGTTCATGGTTTAACTAACTTGAATCTAGAATACCTGGAAATGCTTGAATATATATTTGACCACATTTTGCCAAATTGCTTCCAAGAATAAGATTTTAATCATATTATATATATCACATACAGCTCAAAAACTTTTTAACCTAACATGTTTTTGTGAACAAATCATATGAACATTTTTAAAGAAATACAATGCGTCTATTAACAAACACGCGAACGAAAGTTTTGATGAATTTACAGAATCATTATAGTTTTTATGTTCATGATTGAGTTTTCATTTATTAGTTCTAAGTTTCTCTTGTTTTTGCACAAATTGAGTACCATTCCCGCTAGAGTGCCTTCCACTTATCTTTTTTGAGTCGTTGGCGTGTTCTGAAAAAAGATCGTCCTTTATTCGGCCTCAGATATTTTTAATTATGTTTAAATCAGGAGAATGTTTTGAATAGTGCTGTTTTAAAGCATTGAATTTAAAAATCTTCAAAAGGAACTTCAAAATCGGCTCGATAATGTTCGTTATCTTCATCAGGAAAAGATACTGAAAGATGTTACTTCCATGTGTGCTTGCTTAGTAGATTCCAGAAAATTATTTGTATTTCAACAGTTATTCGTATATCGTCGTAACTAAAAAAAAACACACACACACACACACAAGAAAGTTTCTCAAACACAATGCAGTTTCTACCCTTCCGTGGCCAGGAAATAGCTCTGATTGAAACCCTTGTACAAAATCTGGGGTTGAATAAAGAAGACCCTTGCTCAGAACATGCCATCAACTGAAAAAAATATATACTAGTATGTGGAAGGTTCTCCAGAGGGAATGGTACTCAAATAAACAAAAATTGAAAATTAAATTCAAGCATGTCTAGTTGCATTAAGGTTTTTATTCGTGCCAAAGGGGTAGCAGTTATTTTCTACAAGTTAGGTATCAACCATGAATATAACTACTATAATTTTGCACAATTCATCTTATCTTTTGATTGTGTCTTTGTTTAGATGCATTACATTTCTTTAAAAAATGTGCATGTAAGGATATCCGATCCTCAGCAAGAAAGGATGACTCTTAAAATTATTATTATTATCAAAGTGGAGCAGCCACAACCTAAGAGTGCCTTGTACATGAAATGTCAAATAATAGCACAAATCAGCTTTTCACTCATTTTTTCTCCTAAGCAGAGAAATTGAAATGCGTTCATATATGTCTTTTACATCATTTTAAATCTTGCCTCTTTGTGTAACAGTTGTTGATATGGAACCGCAGGATCCACGCTGGATCGGAGCATGGTGGTTGGGTTTTCTCGTCTTTGGAACTGTGTCCATTCTTCTAGCTTCCCCTCTTGTATTGTTTCCCAAATACCTAAAAATGTCCTCAAAAGACATTGCTAAAGGCAAAATTCACGAAAGACCAGTTTTTGAGGAATGCTCATTTTTGGAGAAATTAAAAAGTGAGTAAAATGTAAATAAGAAAAAAGAGTTAGGATAAAAATAATATTAAGTCCATAATGAAGATCTTTGATTATTCTCGATTCAATTCTGAGTATTAGTTTGTGAAACCTTTCATGACGGTAACTGACTTGGTAAGAGAGAACAGATTTGGTCAGGTTTTGAATGTCCTCACTTTCATTTAATTTTTCATTAAATTAAAGATGCTTTTTGTTTTAGAAAGCAAAGCAATCAAGCAAGACTATGTGAAAAATTTATAAACTTTAATGTTTACATGTAATTTTAGACTGGCAGGTTTGTCTCGTGTATTTGCAAATCAAATAGTGAATCTCGAATTTTAAGAATTGGTCAAAATCGACAAAACCACAAAATCTGTTGTTTTTTCTGGCATTTCTGTACCCTGAGATTCAATATTGATCCAAAATTTAGACAAAGTGTTACACCAGATCTTTAACATACCTCTCTTTATTTTTTTTCTCTCTAAATTTGTGCCAAGCTTGTACTAGGCTTATATTGTACTTTTATGAACATCGTGAATATCAATTTTGTCCTCAAAAATCCATCAAATAGTTTTTTTCTTTATAAATATGAAAATAATAGACTTAACACCTCGTTGAGAAAATAGATATGAAAGAGGCGTGTGTTTGTAGTTGGGATTAAATATTCAATTGAAAATATGACCAATGGGATGTTAAGTTCCTTTTCATACTCAAATATTTTAACAGCTAAATTTATCCGATCGAAAACTGGAACGCTTACTAGTGAATACTTAATACCTATAGCTTCAACTATTGAGTCCATATCGTTAAGAACCACACATTATTTTTCGTGTAATATATATCTCTAACACAAAATCAGATCAGGGCAATTTACATAATTTGAAATGCATATAAATGAAACTGTTAACTAATATGATCTATTCATTAAGTGAGTTTGAAGGGATACGGAAAGGTTGTCCGAAACCCAGTTTTTCTTCTAACGTCTGCTAGTGAAGTCATCAACCTCATGGGGGAAGGAGGATGGTCGAGCTTTCTATCAAAATTCACAAAGACACATTTCAATATTCCACTATACCGTGCTAATTACATACTGGGTGAGAACAAAGTTCTACAGCTTTCCTCACTTTACAAAAATCATTTCTTTTGTGTGATTACTGATTAAAAAATATTTTGCAATTTTCTATGGTAACATTGTTTTTATTGAATTGTTTTGGCACTACAAATTTAATTTATATATTCTATATTTTTTTCTTTTTTAATTTAGCTGGAGCACAAATGTGTGCATTAGCCTCCGGGTCAATTCTGGGAGGAATCCTCACAAGGAAAATCAATATGACGCCGAGAAATGTCTACAGGATGATATTACTGATTTACACCTTGAATATGATTTTCACGGCCCTTGCTATGACAATGAGTTGCCCACAATCCAATATAATTGGTCCAAAGTTAAAGTAAGTGCAAGATTGTTTTTATGTAAAAAGGTAGGTGACGTACTTAATTAATAGCTTCATAACATTTTTCTTTTAAAATTCTCATATTTTTAATTGTTCTGCAATTTTTGTTTTTATTTATTCATCGGATAATTAACTTAAAAGAAAACAACTTTTATAATCATATATTTACATTTGCAAATGTTTTCTTTTATATAACACTATTAAAAGCAACGCGTATCTATATCCGTATAAACACGGGTTCCTCGCGTCATAAACGTTCGACGTAATTTCTCAGTGACGTCATAAAGGGTCGACGCGCAATCAATAGATCAAACTTGTGCCGTTGAGTTTGAAAAAATAAAACATTTCACGCGTTAAAGGTTATAATCAGGCTAATATATGATATGAATAAGTCACAAATGTAAATATAAGTAATAAGGTATCATTTTTAAACATCTATTGGGATATAAATACGGGTTGGTACGAGATCAAATTTACCATAAAGCCCTTCGGGCTTTATGGAATTTGATCTCGTGACCAACCCGTATTTATATCCCGATAGATGTTTAAAAATGATACCTTATTTCTTAAATAAAGTAATGTATCATGCCTAGCTACATTATTCAGAAAAACATTCAATATTAGTTTTCACAGAAAAGATTTAAGAAGACGCTTTAAGAGGTATACAAAATGCATTAATATTTCGAATTTCAGTTCTAAAAGAGTTTTTCTCAAGTGAGCTTTTTAGAAAAGGTTGGTGTCTACAGAATCACATTTATTCTTATATGATTCAAAATAGCTTTATTTAACTTTCAATACAGGTTAGTTGTCTTATGCCGAACATAAAATCCGACTTCAATCTGTCCAAAATTATAGTTTACTTCCCTAAAAATTTATTAAAAAGTTTTCTATATAAATTTTAGAAGTTTAATAAATAATAAATAACTTCTTTTCATAGTATGAAAAAACTATATGCTGTAAAAGCATATTTTGCCCACATAAGAGGCAAATTTTGAAAATCTCTGAAATGTTCTCAGCTGTATATATTTTATGAAAATTCTTAATTGACAAAAATTATTAAAGTCTGGAAGTAGATTATCATCATTGAGTGTTTCTGAGACGTCAATTATTTGAATTTTCCATTATTTAAAAGATAAAGGAAAAAAGGACAAAATTTGTTCAATTTTGAGTATAGAATTTACTGAGCACAAGCTTGCCCCAGAACAATATTAACATATTTGCTTGATAAAATTCTACACATTATATAAAAAATAGAGCTTGGGCAGACCTGCGCTCGGTGACTTTTAATAAAAATATCGACTAAAAATACATTTTTTTTATCTCAATATCAATGAAAATATGAATTTACGTCATCTTCTAGACGTCATATCTACCATATGACGTCTTAGCTGATAAAATAGGTAATGCTCTTTAGTCTGCGGATATCTCCCTGATTTAGAATATAATTATAAGTTTCTCTACCAAAGTTTGATTTTGGGGGCAGATCTTGGTCATTACCTTTCATTTATTTAGCAAAGTTTTACCCTGAGGTATAAAATGTGTTGTCAATTTTAATTAACATTTTGAAAAAAATATATTATATTTCCTGTAATTAGATCGGTTGGTGATTTCCACAACACCAAAGAATTCCATCTGCGTAAATAAATAGCAAACTATTAAAGTACGCAAATACTGGTGATTTTACTACAAAAGCACTTATATAATGAATTGCTAGTTTTTGATAATTAAACATTATGAAAATGTTACATGTTTTTTTAGGGTAACGTGAAATTGTTATCCTGCGAAAAAATATTGCTATCCGATGCGAGGTGAAGACTGTTGTGCTAAAGAAATTTAGAATTCATTTAAAGGAATAAATCACAATATTTACATTTGCAAATATTTCTTAGATGAACCTTTTGAAGAGAAAATATGTTTAATTCTGTATGAACTTATAAGGGAGTCCGGGGCCATACCGTGACCGAATCACACAGCGAGATGCATATGGTATCTTGCCTACATATTTCTGTCACGGTGAAACTGGCTTCGGAACTTCTAAGTTGTTTAAGCAATGAAAAAGATAAATTATTGAAACATACAGATATTTTCATTTAACAAATAATCATTAATCTTTTGTCGGTGTGAAGAATGTTTTTAATTAGCCTAAGATCGCGCTTACCTTTTTAACCCGAAATTCCTTTGAAGGTATGTAAACTAAAGGCGATACCACCGCTTTTGACTCCATATATAAAGAACTCATACAATAATAGTAAGACTATTCTCAGTAACGATCATTGTTCTTTCATTATAAACAGAGATTTCCTGAGCTGGACTTCTGAAAATCAATGTAAATATATTCAAATGTTGGAGCGAGGCAAATTTTTTGCTTATTTTGCTTATGTAAATGAAGCAATACATTTATAGAGTTCGTTGTCAAAACCTTAGACTCTCTATCCATGGTTTACTAAATGATTTCAAAATTCTTTTTAAGTCATTGAAATATACAGCCAGAGAATGCAATAAAATAAATGAGTTTAACACATCCTGGCAAAAATGGCAATCCATACTTCAAACTAACATTGATGAACCCTGTCTTTAAATTATTTAGCTTTGCTTCCTCCTCTATTGAGGTGTCACCCACATTTTTTTTTAACTCATCTCCCTCGTTCGTTCTTTCTCCTTTTTTCTCTTTTCGTTCTCTCTCCTTTTTCTCTTTCTCTCTCTTTCTCCTTCTCTCTCTCTCTCTCTCTCTCTCTCTCTCTCTCTCTCTCTCTCTCTCTCTCTCACACACACACACACAAATGAATACTACAATGACAAGATTGTGTTTATTTTATATGTTTATGTTTGTATTATAACATTGTGTATTTCAAATTTAAAAAAAGTATTATTTGGTATTATTTAGTATTTTAGTTGGTTGCAAATGCTGTAAAAAAACATTTTTTGGGAAAAAACCTAAATCCAAATCAAACCATCAATACCACATCATATAGAAAACAACACTCTACTTTTGATTGATTTACTCTCTAGACTTAGAGATCTAAAGCAATATTAAGTACCATGCGGGGCAGAATAGATTTTGACTTGATATGTGAAGAGGATCATCACTCTTTATTAAGCATTTCTAAAGAAAGCTTTGATGACCTGACCACCTCAATCATCTCCTTGAAAAAATAAAAAAAAAAAATAAAAAAAAAACGATCAATAAAAAATGCAATAGGCATACTGCTGTTTAAGTTGAAATCTGGACTTTCGAATGGTTTGCTTGCAACATTATGTGGACTAGGGAGCAGACGTCAGGTTGCCGAAATCGTCAAGCGCGCTCGTGTAGCGATGGTTAGAGATTTTGTACCCCTAAATATTGGATTTGACCATTTGACAAGAGAGTGTGTAATCGATCATCATACCACTGATATATAAAAAAAAACTGTTCTCAGACCCAATTTCTGATACAGTCATTCTTGTATTGGATGGCACGTACATTTATATCCAGAAAAGTCCCTCCTACAAGTTTCAGAGACTGACTTACTCAGTATATAAAGGTAGACCTCTTGTGAAACCTTTCATCGTTACAACCACCAATGGTTACATTGTCGATGCAATTGGGCCCTTCTTTTCCAATGGTCGTAACAATGATGCATCTATTCTTTCACATATTGTCAAAACAAATAAGGGCAACTTCACAAGTTTTTTGAAAGAGCAAGATATTCTTATTGTGGATAGGGGCTTTAGGGACTTTTTGAATTTTCTTAAAGAATGTGGATTTCAAGTCGAAATGCTTGCATTCCTTTCAAAGTCAGCAAAGCAGCACACCACCGAAGAGGCAAATGCTTCGCGGCTGGTGACCAAAATACGATGGGTAGTAGAAGCAGCTAACGGTAGGATCAAAAAATGGAAGTATCTGGTTAATGTAGTACACAATAGTCAAGTTCCATTTATTGGTGATTATATTAGAATTGTGAGTAGCATAATTAAAAAAAAATACAAGCCACCACTTAAATCGAATGATGCCGATGATCTTAAAGTTGGTTACCAAATGCTCCTTAAGTCAAAGGAAAATGCTACAGCAATTCAACGAATGGGGTTAGATGATGTATCCTCTCTAAAATATCGTGAAAATTCTAAAACATGGAGGCGTGTAGACGCCAAAGACATGCATTGTCATAGATTTCCCAGTCCTCACTGAGGACTATGTCCGGCAAATAACTTTTGGCGTTTACCAATTGAAACAAGCATGCAAATTTTTACGTTTCAGAACATCTTGAAAATGGACAATATCTTATTGATGTGTCCGAAATTGAGAGTGATTTAATTCACGCAAAGATTCAACCTCGACACAGCAGTAAACTTCTTTATAATTTGTGGATTAGATATTCATCCACGGATATTTCTGGTTGGTTTTGTCAGTGTAAACAGGTTGGGGGGAAACGTAAATTCCGCTATAATAGTGGTATATCACTATTATAGTGAAATTCCGCTTTATTTTCAGCCCTATTGACCCTCGATTTCATCAAATAACATGCTTGCTGTTTCAAGCGCAAGTCATGGTGGGTATAAAAATGGACACTAATTGACACCCTTACATTTTATGAATTTTATTTAAATTTCTGCCAATGCGTTTAATAATGCGAACACACTTTTTAAAACGGAAGTTACATTTTTAACATAGCAACCAGTGATTTCGGTAGTATTCAAGAAAGACTGAATTTCAATTTCTGTCACACATGTGCACAAATTAATGCTTGTAAATGCGGGGCAAGTACCGTAAGATGCTGCGCGCACATATGCAGCGTTATATGGTACCTTGGGTACTCCAGACATCAATGTAATTATGTGTCAGAAAAAAACCACTTAATGTCCAATATACTCGATGCAGCTTGTGAAACTGACTCCGATGATGATTCTGATTAAATATGTTTTGGAGAATATATCTTTCTTTTTTTATTCGTTTTATTTCTTTTTATATTTTCCATTGTCTGCGTTAATCATTTAGGGTAAAGTTTTAGTACGGTACTGTACCCATTGTAAATACAGGTTAAATCAATGTGGAATTTAAAATCCCGATTTGCGATTGTTGTCTTAAGTCGTGAATAGGTTTATTTTTCGCAATGTTCACCCATCTTCTTTAGGTAACAACCATATATGACAAAATGTTAAACATAATTAAACAATGCTAGAATGTTACAACTAACTATAGCATAGAGTGGTTGCAGGGGAGGTGGGATCCTATACCCGACGTATTAGTGTATATTAGTATGATAAAACAATTATCTATTGACTGGGAGTTGAATATCTCTTCGATCAAAGAAGCTTGAGTTCTCATTGACAATATCTATGTGATCTTTGGAGACAAAGTTGTCAGAAAATCTGTTTGAATTTTCATGGGTTCTTATTGTGTACTGGAATTACATTATTACAGCAGATCTGTTAAGAATTAATTTAAATCTAAAATTATTCAAAAACTTCTACATGAAAAGAAGTCTCTTATTGTGACCTTCAACATTTAGATGTATGGACAACTTTTTTTCAATTAACAATCGTCATTTTTATTCCTACATTGATATATATCCGATATTATACTGAACCCTATGTCAAAAGCTTCAAAGAGTATGTACATCTGTTTCATATTTGGATATTTTACTAGAAAAAGGCATTGATGGCAAACTAACACTGAAGTTTTTGGTAAACACGATGACTTCAGCTTTTCTTTCGTCAAATTCCTTTAGTTATGTAGAAATGTACTATTATCACCGGTATACTGGTTTTATGTCTCTCAAGATTCAATACGCAAGAGTATGTTCTACGTACGATCAATTTCTTAATCAAGGCATATAACTGACAAATGAGTTGATGATACAAGGATATCAACAATCTCTTTTAAGTACCCTCTCTACACCAGGGCAAAATGGTTTAGACATTGAGAAAATTATATTGTATAAATGTGTAAATAGTGAGCTTATTTAATTTTCGATACATGATGCGCGGCATTTACTCCCAGGAAAAAATATTCAAAGCTTACAAAGCTTACAAAGTATCAATGAACAGAAACCAATGTTGTTCACTTCAGTAAAAAAATACGGGCAAACAAAATATTCAGTTAATTTATCTTGGCCTTTTAAAATGTCAACAGTGCTTGAATTGATTACAAATTGAGTAATACACTATAGATTCAGTTTTTGAATTTAGATCAAAGGGCAAATCATTCAACTGCAGAAAAACACAACAGAACCAGAATTCACTAGTGTGCAGTGTAGAGGGGGTTCTTAAAGTCAACATTTCGCAAATTCTAATGTCGTTAAAATAACCTTGTTTGCAAATAAAATCTATCATTAGGTCAACTGTTGACTGATGTTTTAATACAAATTGTTGGGGCATTATTTTCACATGAAATTGTGTACAGATTTTTCCTTCTACCCGATCAAGACAAGGAGTTCACGACGGATGTGAGTGGTCAATAGTAGATGTTCACTCCTCCATGGCACCTAATCCCAACTCTGTTTTTAGAATCCGTGTTGCTCTGCTCACAATCTATATTTTTTTTAATCGGACTTTAGAGCATGATAATTTTTCCTTATCTTCACATTTCACTGTTTATTTTATATTACATTCATTGCCAAAGGAATGATGAAGTGTATGGAGATACCGAACAGTATTCAAGCTCAAAAGTCCATTAAACAATACAAATTTTGGAGGAGAGCAAACACGGACCTCTAAAACATCAGAGGTGGGATCAGGTGCCATGGAGGAGTGAGCATCCCTTACCGACCGGTCACATCCGCCGTGTGATTCAATGCATTTTTAATTTTACTGTGTGTTTTATGCTTTGTGTTGAATCTCCATGTATGGTTCTCAGAGTGTGATATAATTTTTAAAGAACAAATTCTTTTGTCGGTGACAAAGGCTAAATAAACGATCATCGTCTATCAGATTCTATGTTTTTCCTATAATTTTGGTTATATTTTAGATCATCAAAATTACCGGTTGCGGTACCCTAGTGGTTAGGTACTGGCTTTGTCAAATCTGATTTCCGGCACCGCGTCAAACCTGTTATGTTTTACATAAGTAATGACTATTCCTTTGCCAAACTCTCGACGATGAAGGGAAAGCCACGGGAATTTCGGATGAAAACTAAACATCCGAGGTCCCCTTTAACGATAGGTATTGGCAAGATAAAGATACTTCACTGCTACGGCCTTACGCGCCAACAGGGGTAGTTCTAAATATGTGGCACTTCACCTGAATCGGGGGACGTCTCTATATGATGAAATAATTCTCGAATTGGACGTTTAACAACAAATAATACATCAATCAGTCTATAATTTTAGTAATGAATTGAAAAGATTTTTTTAAAAGTTACTCAAATAATTTTAATCTTAAATTTTTTAGGATGAGTTTCTACAGACACTCTGACATCTATTTTTATTTTCAAATTCCAGTATTCCAGGTTACACGGACAATACCGCTCTCAATTGTTCACGTGGTTGTCCATGTCAAGATGACATGTTTTTCCCAATTTGTGGATCAAATAAAATGAACTACCATTCTCCCTGCTTTGCTGGTTGTAAGGATATATTGAGAGATGGTCGTGTAAGTGTTTGTGTTCAACATTGGTTGCTGGCATAACCTCTTATGAATATAAAATATGATTTTGTAAAATGTTTTAATCAAAACATTTGTCATATAAAAAGTATAAAGAATGTAAAGATAACGAACAGTGATCGATCTAAAACAAATCCACAAACAATATAAACCTGGGCATAAAACACGGACCCCGGAAATTCCAGAGGTGGGATTGGGTGCCTGGAAGGAGTAAGCGTTCTCGAATTTTAATCAAAAACCAGTGCCCCAGAATAACGACACTGAAATTTGCGTACCTTAATTTGTAGATCTTTGTTAATTGTTCCTGTATACCGGATGGTAAGGCGGAGGCAGGATTATGCGAGAACAACTGTCCTCTTTTCATACCCTGGATCATCTTCATTATCCTCTGCAGCTTCACGGCAACAATGAAAATTTCTCCTTATATAATTGCCATCATAAGGTAAGTAGTCTGTTCCAAAAGGGATCAACTGTAGAGAAAAATGTAAGAAAATCACCTTTTTAGCTCACCTGAGCCGAAGGCTCAAGTGAGCTTTTCTGATCACATTTTGTCCGTCGTCCATCCGTCCGTCTGTCCGTCTGTCTGTCTGTCTGTCCGTCCGTCTGTAAACTTTTCACATTTTTGACTTCTTCTCAAGAACCACTGGGCCAATTTTGACCAAACTTGGTACAAAGCATCCTTGGGTAAAGGGGAATTTAAATTGTAAAAATGAAGGGCCAAGTCCCCTCACAAGGGGAGATAATCAAGAGAAGACAAAAATAGGGTGGGGTCATTAAAAAATCTTCTTCTCAAGAACCACAGGGCCAGTAAAGCTGAAACTTATATGGAAGCATTCTGGGGAAGTGTAGATTCTTAATTGTTCAAATCATGACCCCCAGGGGTAGGGCGGGGCCATAATAGGAAATACAAGTTTTACATTGAAATATATAGGAAAAATCTTTAAAAATCTTCTTCTCAAGAACCACAGGGCCAGAAAAGCTGAAACTTATGTGGAAGCATCCTGGGATAGTGTAGATTCTAAATTGTTCAAATCATGACCCCCGGGGGTAGGGCGGGGCCACAATAGGAAATACAAGTTTTACATTGAAATATATAGGAAAAATTTTTAAAAAACTTTTTCTCAAGAACCACTGGGCCAGAAAAGCTGAAACTTATGTGGAAGCATCCTGGGGTAGTGTAGATTCTAAATTGTTTAAATCATGACCCCTGGGGGTAGGGCGGGGCCACAATAGGGAATCCAAGTTTTACATTGAAATATATATAGGAAAAATCTTTAAAAATCTTCTTCTCAAGAACCACTGGGCCAGAAAAGCTGAAACTTATGTGGAAGCATCCTGGGGTAGTGTAGATTCTAAATTGTTCAAATCATGACCCCCGGGGGTAGGGCGGGGCCACAATAGGAAATACAAGTTTTACATTGAAATATATAGGAAAAATCTTTAAAAATCTTCTTCTCAAGAACCACAGGGCCAGAAAAGCTGAAACTTATGTGGAAGCATCCTCAAGTAGTGTTCACTCTAAATTGTTCAAATCATGACCCAGGGGATAGGGCGGGGCCACAATAGGGGGAATCCCAAGTTTTACATTGAAATATATAGGAAAAATCTTTAAAAATCTTCTCAAGAACCACTGGACCAGAAAAGCTGAAACTTATGTGGAAGCATCCTGGGGTAGTGTAGATTCTAAATTGTTTAAATCATGACCCCCGGGGGTAGGGCGGGGCCACAATAGGTATTACAAGGGGGGAGTCTGGTAATGAACAGCATGGCCAAAGTTACTCAGGTGAGCGATGTGGCCCATGGGCCTCTTGTTTTAACTACGAACTGAAAAATGTCATTGTCCTCCACATCCCACCTGATTCCATAGGTATCAAATAATGCAAATTTTAAAGTAAGAATTGTAATCATATATTGAAAAGAAACTTTTGTAACCAAATTATGCTGGAACAAAATGATGACATTACAAGATTACAAATTAAACAATTAATGTCCCAGCTTTTACAAAGCGGTGGTATGGAAGGTATATTCACTACAAGAGGGTGTTTCTATATTCTTTATATCAGTTAAAATACATCCTTGTTCTTTAAATGAAGACTTTGAAAAAAGGCATGTTCCACAGTCCCTTGAGTGTGTCATCCTGGAGGTTTTGAATTGAAGAAATGTAAACGACAATACTTGAGAATATCAGAATATTAAATTTAAATTCTTATTTAAAGGTGCTTAGACACAGATTTGAAGTTAATATTTACTCAAGTTTTCTGTATAATTTCATGACTTATATGTTGCTATAGCATTTCATACGAAAATTTGAAAAAAATCTTATTTTATCTGGAAGTTATTGAAACCCTTGCACTTTCACAAATTTTAACTAAATCCTTATTACTTTAGAAAAGTAGCCAATTTTGTTGTTTATTAATGAAAAATATTAAAACTATAATGCAGAAATTCCAGAGTAGAAATGTAGAAAGCAAAATCCTCTCACCAGTATTGTCAGTCCGTGCTCTGTGGTGTGTGCAGAGTTTAACAATTGAACACACTCGGTGAAACGTAAACATTAACAACAACAGAGCTCGTGCCCTGTTTACAAAAACAGTTTACGTTTCACGGGTGTATTCAATTTGTTAAGTCTGTACACAACTACACAACACTGAGCACGGGCTGACAATACTCTGAATTTTATGGATTATAGATGTAATATTATTCATTAATACACAACAAAATTGCTACTTGTCTTAAGTATTAAGGATAATGTTAAAAATTGTGAAAGTGCAAGGATGTGTTAACCAAACGCCTCCCGAAATTCGTAGTTTCAATAATTTCCAGATTAAATAAGTTTTTCATTTTATTTTCGTGTGAAATGCTATAGAAACATATAAGTTGTGATATTACACAGAAAATTTGAGAAAAAACTTCAAATCTGTGTCTAAGCATCTTTAAAGGGTTATAGACTCCTTGAAAATGATGGCATAGGTCATAAGGATGTTATTCAAAAGAACTAGGAGGGGTGATCAAAAAGTTCGCGAACTAATTGAATAACTTCCTTAAAAGAAACAAAATGAGGTTTCAGTGTTCATTATTTTTTAAAGTAATGTTCTCCGATTTTAATGCACATCTGCCATTGTTCTGCCCATGCGCAAATCGTGACATGCTTCGTAGCTGTCAGAAGCTAAGAGATTTTTCCGAGTCTTATATTTCTTACCATGCAAGTAATTTTTTATAACAAGAACAGACCATCTGTCAGAAATGGCCAAATTTCGGCAATAGGATGGGTGGATAAGGATATCCCTTCCCAGAATTACCATGGTGACCATCACAATCCGAGTCCTCTGTCTCGAGAGCGTCGTTTATCCAATGTGGAAAAGTATGGGCGCCTTTTCTTTTTTTCATATCTCATATGTTTAAAGTCTAAAATTAACGATATTTTAGGGATTTAATAATTATATTTTTGCTCAGATATTCAACTATTTTTCTTACTGTAACTTGGCGATCTTTCAAAACAAATTGCTCAACTAAGGACACATCTTTTTACCGGCTTGCCTTCGCAGGGCAACAGAACAAACATCATTTTTAACCATCTCCCTGCCTTCATTAAAACATTCAATCCAATTAATGATTGAACTTCTGGAAAGTCTTTTGTCTTCATAAGCCTTATATAAATTATCATATTCTACTGCAAAGGAATTTCCGAGATATACGTTAAACTTTACAGCCATTTATTGCTTCAGTACGACTGAGTCAACCATTTTTTGTCACAAGTGACCTACATACTGACGTCATTTTCACATTGTGACGTCACAAACACGGAGGAAAACATTATTTAATATCTGCTATTTAAAGAACATGTGTATGATTATATGTGTGCGAAATATCATTCTGATCTGAATTGTGATTTTTTAAATATAGAGATAGTTCGCGAACTTTTTGATCACCCCTCGTAAATCAATTTTAACGATAGTTATGTTTTTTATGGAAAGAAATGATAACTCTTTATTCTGTAATTCGAAAGTAGTCTTGGCATTGTATGCTTGGAAATACATGTTATAGTATTGTTTGTTAAGGAAAAGATAATAAGTTCACTACGTTTACAGTTCAACCCAAAATAATTAAATACAAAGTCTCTAATAACATTTTTCTCCCATGCTTGTACCAAATAAATCTGAAAGCATTTTTTTTTATCTCCTTCTCTAGGTCTGTTGATGATATCAATAAAGCAGCAGCTATTGGTCTCAACACCTGTCTAGCTTCTGCACTTGGTAAGAAATCTGTTGTGGAATCATCATTATACATGGGGAACCAATGTTCGTGGAATTCGTTGGTATTCCTCTACCGACGAATTTAGATCAACTTTGTCAACGGGCGGTTAATTTAATCCGTGTATGTACGGTTTAAAATAAAATTTTGGTTCTCCACGAACATTGATCCCGATGAATTATAATGGAATCACAGTATATCCTTCATGTCAGTTATTAACAGTATTATTATATTCTCCTTGTTGAAGTCTCTAACCGTAAATAGAAAATAACCCTGAGCCTTTCAGATGGATGATTTATACACATCATACATACAACTAGGTACAACTATCAACCCAGAAGCCACAGTTTAAGATCTTATATTAAGGGTTGAGAGAGGATGTAAATTATACTGATGTAAAGAACATTTTCAGTTGTTCACAAATACTTGTTCATAAAGATATAAGGAATAATGGCAGAAACTTTCAATTCATTTCTAATTTTACAAAAATGTTTTATTTTCGTATAAATTGATTTGAAATCAAATTTTTGTATTATTGTTTTGTATGAAAACATGAGCTGTATAGTTTCTGGTGCTATTTAATCTGAACGGACATCTATTCTGTAGCATTATTATTAATTTATTCCAGGCTGGGGTTTATCGCCAGTGTTGTTTGGCAAGGTATTAGATGCATCTTGTCACATATGGCAATTTCCTTGCTCATCTTTTGGTGCGTGTGAACTGTATGACCTCCGACAGCTACGCCTTTCTTTCCATGGATTTTCCCTTGCTGTGAAATTTGTTGGTTTACTGTGTTTAATCTGTCTTCATATATGGACGAGAAACTGGAAGGATTGGAAATCCGCAAATAAGACTGATTCCGATCACCATAGGGTGAACTTAAAATACGCCGAAGTGCCACTCGAAAATATGACAATTTAACAGTCAACAAATTTACTGTTTCTCTTTTAATGTAAACTAAATATCTGTTAAAACTCAGTTACCCTTTTCACCTCGCTATGTACCATAAATGGACTGAAAAACGTTTGAATCAACAGATATTATATTTAATCAAAATTAATTTTTATATAAATGTTTATAAATGTAACTAGTAAATTCAAAGATTATTAAATGACAGTAGATAACATTTCATGAATTTTAAACTTTCATATGCATTCAGATACCAAGAATAATCCACTATATATTAGGAAATTTGTTTACTGTTCCTTTGTTTACTGTAATTAAATATTATTGCAGTATGACATTAACTTTAAATTAACATTTATCTCGAAATAAAATATGATAGCATTACCCATTACATGTAGATGTGTGAATTTATATAACAATTGAAATAATATAATAAAATGTAATAAAGAAAATACATATTATGTCTCGTAAGGAAAACGTTTGTAGATCTTATCCTCGTTCTACACACACACACACACACACACACACACACTTATGAATTAACAGTAAAAAAGTTTGCTCCTTCAATGGAAAGCCCTGAAGCTATTGGACATGTAATAAAGTGATCCTCTGTATCATTCCATGTGGTAGGATCCAGGTAGGAAAGGGTAAGATTTGCCATGTTATTATTATAAATATGGGCAAAAACAATAATTCGAATATACTGCCAAGAAAGGAAAGCCTGAATTGCCATGGATGTAGAAAAACTTATTGAACCATCTGTCATGATTTTGAAATCTGAAAAAAGAAGGAAAAACATGTTTGGGGAATATTTTGCATATAGACTCTCGGGTTAAAGTGAATTACATTTTTGAATAGAATTGGACATAATTGCATTGCCGTTTTGTTTTACAATTTTGAATTTGTATATTTATTGTAAAAGTAACTTCAATTAAATGATAAAAATTAATACAAAAAATGTAGTGTCGCACTTTTGTTAATAAAAAAAAAAATTTCTAACATAATGGAATTTTAACGAAATACTCATTAGTGCTTATCTTGTATAAGATATTTGCTTAATCGTTTATTAATTCATTGATGTGATTATACATGTCAGACTTTCGACACCTTGATATATAATCCTCGACGTCACTGCAGTTATAGGATATTTTTTAAAGAAGCCTGGACACAGTCGCATTGTTTACATTTTAAATTTCTATGTTTATTCAAAAAATAAAATCAGTAAAATGAATTGAACTTACATGAATATTCTTAGAATTCAATGACATTACATCACGTCAAACATCTGTTTTTGTAAACAGGGCACGAGCTCTGTTATTGTTTCACCAGGATGTATTCAATTTCTTAAACTCTGCACACATCACTGAGCACGGAGTGACAATACTGGTGAGTTTGTTTTGCTTTCTCACATTTTTACTCTGAGATTTCTTTCTGGATTATAGTTTTCATTAGTATTATACAACACAATTTCTACTTTTCTTAAGTATTAACGATAAAGTTTACTTTGGGAAAGTGCAAGGATGTGCTAATCAAACGCGTCCCGAAATTCATAGTTTCAGAAATTTCTGAACACGCTTTTTATAATATTTCCATGTGAAATGTTGTAGGAACATATAAGTCATGGCATTATACAGAAAATTTGAGAAAATATTAATTTGAAATCTGTGTCCGGGCCCCTTTAAATCTCAAATTACTGTAATGATATTTATAGTATGAGTATATATTTAGATATCTAAAGTATGGAAGATCCGATTAGATTCGAAAACTGGAAATAATTTTTGCACACTCAGACGCACCTCAGTTTAAATACACACAAGTTGCAGTGTGTTTAGACAACAGTAAAACTACAAAAAAGAAATGTTTAATCCTTTATTAATATAACAGTTCCTTCCAAAGAGGATGACGTGGTACCCCCCCCCTTTTATATTTTGGTTGAATTGTGGGGAACGATTCCTCTTACGGATATTTGTTGTCCCGAAAGGAATTCTCCTAATCATATTGTTCATTAATTAACATGTCATTCAAAACAGAGAATGTGAGACATGCTAATTAATATTCAAAATGCACTTTATGCAAAATTTACTTGTTTATCCTTACATAATCAATCCGTCTAGAAAGTTGTTCTTACAGTTACTTGCTAGAGGGCCTACAGTGGTAAGAGATTGCAGACATTTTAAGACTTTGTTGTCAGCTACCTCTAATGGTATCACCGATGGAAGCGTCCCCACACACGTCAACATCTGGTGGACATTTACATCCTCTAGTTTTTACGACCCAACGGACCTTCTCACCAGAAGTCAACACAGTCTTAATATCCTTGAATGAATTCAGCTTTTTGTGTTCTTTCTTTTGCTTGATCCATATACTGCGAAAGAAAACTTACAATAATTGAAGACTTTCTAACTTGTGATCTGAGTCAAAATAAATAATAAAGACTTTGTTCAAATGTAATGATGTTTTTCATCCAGAAACACAAAAATCCGTCTACAAATCTTTTATTTGAAATGTTCAGGGATTAATGCAAAAAAAATATATCTAATATTGGGTATACCATGACTGAAACAAAATAATCATATTCTTACTGTTTAATTTGTGTTTTACTAACTTGATGGTGTATTATTTGGATATATCTAAAGGAGAGATAAATATCTGATTCATTTCGATAAATAATTTGAATTATTCTCTGTTTAAGACGATATATGGAGATATCATACTTTCCTTCGCCTGTTGTCCAGTTACAAGCTACTAAGTCAATATCAGCAGTATTATTCACAAAGAAGCCAGATTTTCCCCAAAATATAAATGCCGTATCATTGGTTATCCATATTTTTTCTATTTCTTCATTCAAGACTGTAAAAAGAATTTGAAAATGAAATACTTTTAACGCATTTAATGTTAATTTGATGTTCCACTGTCCTTTTAAATGACAAAAGGATTGTTGAATGCTATATTTAAGTATTACTTTTAATGGTTAAAGGCACGCAGGTCTGGAGAACAAAATATCAGTGCAATAAATTTGGTTATTGATATCTTTCATCTGGGTATTCTTTTTAGAATTTTTCAAAGTCAAATGTTTACCTGGAATATCATGATTCTAAATTCCAGAAAATATCCATAGAACAAAATTAATACTAACCGTTTGGTTTTTCATCAATGTATCGGACTTGGCTGAAGAATGTCTGTCCAGTTTTTTCGTCAGATGTATTTATAGAAATATGTAACTTCAGTTCACCACCAAATACAGGGAAATATTCTGAAGTAGATATCAGCGATGCTGTGTTTGATAAAATGGAAGGTGCACAACTGGCAGTGTTAAAGAAAAAGCTGATATCTGCCCCCTCCTCCAAGTGTGAGACGAGGGAATGATAAGAATCCACCTTAATCAGTCTAAACCAAAAAAAAAAAAAAAAGCCAGAAGAGTTGTAAAATGGCTTAATAGGAGGCAAAAGTATAGTATTACCAGAAATTATACACTTGAAACACACGACGAATCATTTAACTTTTAAATATGCCAAATTTAAAGTTATCGGCAGTTTTACCAGAATCTCTATCCTGTTTTGTAAAAAAAATTTGCTTGTTGTTAATTTTGAGGATACATTATGCTTATACGAAAAATGCTTTGTTGGCTGTTTCCATTCTGTCTTTAATAACTATTTGTTAAAATGCAAAAGTTGACTTAAGTTTTTATTCACATATACAATCACATCAAAGTGTTACCGTCTAAAATGTTTTATTCAATTAAATAAGAAAAATAATTTAAAATATCCATATCAGCATATAATGTATTTGTTCATTATAAGAATGAAAAAATTGCTGGGTGAGAACCGAATAAAAAATCATCAGCTTTGAGGCTTAAAAGTTTAACTGAAACTAAATTGATCATTTTTTAGCTTTAAACGGGAAGGATCAAATTAATGTTTCTAACTGCAATTGTTTATAAAGAATTTAACGAGTATAAAAGTACATGTATGAAATTTTGGAAGGAATTTTTTCCCTAAAATTGTAGAGATTTTGTAGTCTTCGTCATTATTCCAACCTTTAATTTCGCTCAGAAAAAAAATTGCAAACTAATTTTTTTTCTCAGCAAGAAGTGACCTATTTTACATTTATTTTGTAGAAAGTATACTATCATAGAATTAGACTTACTTTTGACATTCCACAATGAAAAGCAATGATAGAAAGTACAGATGTTTTATGTGAACCATGGCCTCGGTTTGTAAAATTGATTTAATCCTCTCAGTTGATAAAACTTGAATGCTATCTAATCGTAAAAGAAGGTCAAGAATATAGAATATGTAGATGTCCTAATTTATAAAAGAAAGTGTTGTGAGCAACAGTTTATTCTATTTAAATTACTTCCATAGAAGAATGAAGGTGATACCTGTGTAATAAACTAGAATCAAGAAGATCCTAAAAGTTATACTTCTCCAAAATAATAAAAGAAATATCTTTTCTGGGTTGTATATTTACATTTATATATGTTGTAATTTGATGTAGAAGATTTTTCAACTTTAGCAAAACGAAAAATACCACATATAGGTTTCTGGGCCATGATATATGCAAATCTAGATAGTACAGATAAGACTATGCTCTACTTTACAGAGTTCAAAATAATGTGTGACTATTATATAACTATAGCAGAAATGGATGACCCAGATACAAAATATAGAGTAACTTTGATTCACAACAACAAGTTTCGTAGCGCATGACATTATTATGACAAATACACCTGCAACTAAAACTGAATGCAAAAATATGTATAGACATGCAAGAACCAGGATTAAGATTTTCTTGATGTTATGTTTATCATTGTCCATCTGTTTAAAGACAATACTGAGTAGGTAAAAAGATCCTCTTAAAGGATCTCATGAAGGAATTCCCATCTTATATTCACAACTGAATGACTTAAGTCATCTATATATTTTGTGAAGGGATATTAAGATTCTAGAAATCTTTGTTTGAGAAAGATAGAGGGATGTTGCGTTTTTAAATTGAGTTTCAAAATAAGTGGATAAACACAGTCCCATTTTCGAAAAAAAAAACCCCGATAAATAAGTTATTTTGAAAGATCATATAAATTTGTGACATAGATCCGAATGACATGTGGTGATAAGTGATATGAGCGTGAATAGGGGATTTTCAATGTTTTATAGTTGGATATGGAATTTATTTCACGAGTGTGACATAAATCCTGTCTCACGACTGAATTTTCTGTTTATTACCCTTTGCCTCTGTCTTTTCGTAGCACAGTGGCATGGGCTGTGACATCATATATAAGCAGTTGAGACGTCATAGATAAGCGATTGTGAAAGTGAAAACATTGTAAGCATGGATTTCGACAACATATCTGGAGAAACTTCGGCAGTTTTAGTCTGTCAGGATGGTTTATTAACTTTCTCTATCTTATTACAGACCAGGGAGTTTTTTTTTACAACATTCTTTGTGAAGGGAAGGAAAATTGACAGTTTTGCCGCACCCACTGTGACAAAATATCCAATGATATTCTTTCATACTGTGACAGAATATCACTTTTATTCAATAAATAGATTACAGTATTTCGGTGTTGAAAATGTAATAGATTGTGAATATTCCTATTTCCATATATACTGAGTAGAAAAAAGTGTTCTTCCTTCTAAGTAACATTTATAGTACTTTTAAGTAATTAAAAATTGTAAAAGTTAAATCTCAGATCATATTGAATAAAGGAAACTTAAATCAATTTGAATGAATAATTAGTCCAGTAATCGATAACAACCAATAAAGTAAGTTCTACTTGCTCCCATTTATCACTATCACCATGCAGACTATTAATGAAATAGTAGTACTTCAGTACTATTTTTAACCCCATATTATTACCACTCACATTGGCATCTCTTGGTCTTTGAAGAGCATTCAATAAGCTATTTTGTCTCATATTTATTTATCTATTATTTACAAGTACATGCATACCTGATTAAAAGTACTATTAAAACTACTAAAGTACATTTTGTATTATACAACGAAATTCTTCCATATGATTCTCTTATTCAATTAACCTTTCAAATACTCTATTTGCAGTGATTTATTATCAAAGGTGAATGGTAAAGGGAAATAACTTCTGTCAGTAGAATACAAATTAAAAGATCCGTGACCAGCACCAGAATATTCGGTTAAATGGTTCAGAATTTCAAAAAAATCTAGTAAAAATACCCTTGCTTATTACAACTGTTACTTTGTTTGCCTCCGAGATGCCATGGAGCTGAGAAAATTTTCAAAGAAATAATGCACTATAGGTTCAACACAGTCCCACCCTAACACCAGAACCAATGACCCAAGGTCATAAAATTTAAAAAAAAAAAAAAAAAAAAAAAAAAAAAAAAAAAAAAAAAGGAAAATGTACCCTCGCTTATCATAACTATGCGCTTAGTTGAAGATCTCTGAGAGACGACAAGTTTAAAAAAAATGGATGAAGCACCTTTGTTTATCATAACTATTATTTTTTTTGTTTATTTGTTCAATAACCAGAACCAGAAAAGATTATATTATAGAATTAATGCATTTTTACTATATTATCATTAGAGCCCCACCCTCATACCAGAACATCTGACTCATAGGCCTGAAACTCACAGTTCTGGAAGAAATCCCTTTGCTCATTTTAACTATAAACTTAGATTCTTTGTTTTATAACCAGAGTGGTGTGTGCGGAGTTTAACAATTGAACACACCTGGTGAATCGTAAACATTAACAATAACAGAGCTCGTGCCCTGTTTACAAAAACAGTTTACGTTTCACGGGTGTTTTCATTTGTTAAACTCTGTACACATTACAGAGCACGGACTGAAAATACTGGTGAGTTGATTTTGCTTTCGAACATTTCTACTCTAAATTTTCTGGATTATATATGTAATATTTTTCATTAATACATAACAAAATCGCTTCTTTTCTTAAATATTAAGGATAAAGTTAAAATTTGTGTAGGTGAAAAAATGCGTTAATCAAACGCGTCCCGGAATTCGTAGTTCCAATAATTTCCAGATAAAGTAAGTGAAATGCTTTTGCAATATATAAGTCGTGATATCATAGAGAAGATTTGAGAAAATATTAAGTTCAAATCTGTGTCTAAGCACCTTTAAAAGCTTATTCATATTTTAAAATTTCAGGGAAAAAAACTTGTCCTTAATATATATAAATATTCAGTGCCCACTGTCCAATCCGACAACTGTGCAATCCGGCACACTGGACTTTCCGACCTCATGATTTATTCCCAAAATTTTTTTTATAATTTATATAAAATAAAACACTGTATATTCCGACCACTGGACATTCCGAATTCCGGCGCTCTTTGTCAACAAAACTAGACAATTACGTTATGAATTCACCTGGGTAATCCGACATAATTACCCGGATGAACCGTAATTAGCCACTGGCCAGGTAACATAAATGTCCCGTTTGGTCACAAGATTGGTCTACTTAGAGAGTAATTAATTACGAGTTTGAAAGTGTTTATGTAAGCAATAGGCTAAATGGACAGTTTTTGAATTTAAAAATTAGGCAAACAGTTCTCATTGTTGTTATCAATTTTATTCTCGCATTGACAAAATAGCGTCCACGCGACAGAAAAATGAAAAGAGTACATGATATTTAGATCGTAGATTAGATCGTAGATACATGTATTTAGATCTTACAGAATACATAAATTTCCTTTAGCTTGAAATAATTAAAATCAAACATGCAGTCAGAGTCCTTCATAGAGCCATGTCGGAAAAAAATAGTACGGCGAACTGTGTAACACAATATGAAGGTAGCATCTTGTCTAATAGAAAACGTTTCATTTCATTTTAAAATATTACCGGTACATCTGTTTGATAAAAATTCAGTCGCAATCACAATGTTTTAGAGTTACGTCCCGTCTGTATGAAAAGTCTCGTGACGGTATGAAAGGTGCTTGGACACAGATTTGAAGTTAATATTTTCTCAAATTTTCTGTATTATTTCATGACTTATATGTTGCAATAGCATTTCATACTAAAATGCAATAAAAATCTTATTTCATCTCGAAGTTATTAAAACTTTGAATTTCTGGACGCGTTGAATTGACACATTCTTGCGCTTTCACATATTTTAATTTTATTCTTAATTCTGAAGAAAAGTGGCAATTTTGTTGTGTATTACTGAAAAAAATTAAAACTATAACCAAGAAAATTCAGAGTACAAATGTTCGAAATCAAAACCCACTCACAGTATTGTAAGTCCGTGCTCAGTGGTGTGTGCAGAGTTTAACGATTGAACACACCCGGTGAAACGTAAACATTAACAATAACAGAGCTCGTGCCCTGTTCACAAAAACAGCTTACGTTTCAGTGGTGTGTTCAATTTGTTAAACTCTATACACATCACAGAGCACGTACTGACAATACTGGTGATTTGGTTTTGCTTTCGAACATTTCTACTATGTATTTTCTGGATTTTAGATGTAATATTTTTCATTATTACATAACAAAATCGCTTCTTTTCTTAAATATTAAGGATAAAGTTAAAATTTGCGTAAGTGCAATGATGTGTTAATCAAACGCGTCCCGGAATTCGTAGTTCCAATAATTTCCAGATAATATAAGTTTTTAATTATATTTTCGTGTGAAATGCTATTGCAATATATAAGTCGTGATATTATACAGAAAATTAGAGAAAATATTAACTTCAAATCTGTGTCTAAGCACCTTTAATAGCACAGCCTATGCTGAGAAGTAAATCGGAGAAGAATGTAGTATAGAAAGAAAATGATACTACTGTGTAGAGAAGGTAGACGAAATATTTACTTTACTATCTACGGTCAGTAAGAAAAATTCTAAGTTCCATCTGCTTTTTGTCAATTTAAAAATCGTCGTATATTACTACAATGCTTACTAATTCTATCACAAACCTTGTTTCTGAAAGAAACGCTATTCAGCCGAAAGTATATTTTATACAATAAAGAAACACACAATTATCAATATGCAACACTTTTACAATTAAATACACGTGTACTCTAATGAATTTTTTTGAATGAATGAAGTCATCTGACATTAATCATAATGCACAGAAATATTCAACACTGGGTAATCCGACACACTGTCTAATCCGACATTGATTTTATTTCCCGCAGCATGTCGGATAAGACAGGTTTCTCTCTCTCTCTCTCTCTCTCTCTATATATATACATATATATACACGAAGGTTGTCAGAAAAGTTGGCGCTATTTGCATGAAATCAGAAAAATACTGCAGATAAAAATTAGATGTATTTTCCAATTAATATACAAAGATTTGGTGTTTTCCAATGATCTTTATAAATATTAAGAGTCATTCTCTGTAAGCATCAAAATGGGCTGGAAATAGACTTTCACCAATTTTGTTTAAACTTGGTGACATAATTACACTATAAGCCTATTAAAAAAAAAATAATATTGCAAATGATCAATTTGCATTGTTTCCATGGCAACGGGTCACCTATTTTTGCACATATGTGGGAAATAACAACAAATGTCATTTCACCCCATTAATATTTATTTGATGAATTTCGATGACTTTTATTAATTTTTATCTTTAAAACTATTTGTGAATCGTATTTTCTTAACAAGAAAACTGCAAAAAAAAAAATGTTGGACCTGCCAAGAAATGCAAAGTAATGTCAAAAAATGCTATTCAAAAGGTGGGGAAAACATAACAGTGTAGCCAAAAAACGCAGGCACTGGTGGAATATTTTGATGCTCCTAATTTTACCCTAAACAATTATTAAGAACATATCAAAAAATTGGAGTGGTAATATTTGATTTAAGAAAATAAATCAATTGTAAAGTTTGTAAAAATCTCTGAAATTACATACTTTTTCACCAAGAGTTGTTTCCCTTTTCGGAAATCTTCAGCCAAATTTTAAGAAAATGAAAGTGAAAGTAGAGAGCAGAACATGATTCAGAGGCGTTAATTCTGTCTGTTTTGGATATTTTCAGTCATTTTAAACCCACTTTGTATAGTATTTCGTATATTACTGGAAGTTAAATGTTTGGTCAGGCCTTACTGTGTCTGAGAAATATATGTGTTTGGTCGTGAAAAGCCTGAAAATGGATTTCACCCATTGAAATTCCAAGTGTGACACCTACCGATGCACTGCAAGAACAATAGAAGCATTGGAAACAAAATGTTTATAAGAAAGCAACATCAGTTACATGGATTCCAGAGCTACAATTAAGTTGCGTTCGGTGATAAGGCCGTGATGTTGATTTGAAAGCTACCTGGCAGTAATAAGATCACTAGGCAAGTATCGAAGTACAAAAACCTGTAAAAATTATTTAC
The DNA here is from genome assembly GCF_033153115.1 of Saccostrea echinata. Lineage (NCBI taxonomy): Eukaryota > Metazoa > Mollusca > Bivalvia > Ostreida > Ostreidae > Saccostrea > Saccostrea echinata. The sequence goes on along the minus strand of NW_026889772.1, from coordinate 14,395,335 downwards.
CTTTGTCAATATTAACTCTTAACTCATGCATGTTTGTTAATTATAAGTAAATTAATTAATAAAAGTGTATGAATATCTATAAGAAGAAACATCAAAGTATCCAAGAAACATCAATGACATTTGAATTCAATTATTAAAAAAAATAATTAATAATCGTCAAGTTTCAAACTGCATATAATAATAAATATCTGTTGTTGAAAAGTATGTTAACCATACAGCATATATGACAAAATCTACATTGGTTTCAAAGTTACATCAAATGTCAGTGTGTGTTTGCATAAGGGGGGGGGGGGGTAACAAGTTATTCAATCATTGACTGTTTTTACATGTTGATCCAGGTAGAATGTAAACACATGTAAAACCATCACATTGCTAAACAAAACACAACATTGCAGGTTTTGTACATTTCAGTGTGTTCAGGGCTTATTTTTGTTTGGTTAATTGTTATTTATTTTTTTTTTGGGGGGGGGGGGGAGGGGGGGTTAGTGTCATGTGCTATTTCATTTAAGAACTAATTATGTAAAATTGGAAAAATTTGAAATTTGAAATTTGTTTTATAATCTCTAATTACATTATATAATTTCAAATGGAATTTAATTAATGAGATATCCTTATAAAATTTGATATAAAGAATCAACATATAATTTTTTGTATCTCGGTAATGCAAAGGCTGAAATGTTCATTTTAACTTCAAATAATCTGGTGCATAGAGTGTAGTGAAGATTTGCTTTTGTGTAAAATATAGAGAAGAAAGGGGGATGATTGAAGCTATATTTTTATACAATTAAATTGATGCATGCAGATTTTTGTCAATGTATGTTGCGACTGTTGCCCCTGACTTTGTTTTGGGAGAACAGAAGGGATCTCACTGCATATTATTTTTATATGATGTTGAGGGTATGGGGCTGGGGGACTAAATCATATCTCATGCATTATTTGCATTTAATGGCCCTTGTTTTTTTTTTCTTCTTTTTTTTAAAAGTGTTTATGTACGTGTCACAGGGTGAATTATAATTAATTAATTAATATTACTAATTATCATTCATATCATATTCATACATTTGTCTAAGGCATTATATTATTATAGTAACTAGTGAATTCCGTTCTCACTACGGAATTTACTACGTTCATTGCCTTATTCATTCATTCATTCATTCATTCATTTATACGGGTGAGTGGTCAGTGAGAGTACGGGTGTGTGAGTGGTCAAACTGGTTTTATTCTGTCCCCTGCGCATTCGCGCCAATACTAATTCTCAAGCACTCCAACCTAAGACTTTGGGGAGAGAAGACGCTCTCTCTCCCCAACACAACTTTATCTCACGATAATTGTGAACTTTGTCTAGGAATTACGGTAAGAAATAACTGGTAAATTATTTCTAAGGATTCAATTACTATTCAATATCTATTTGATCATTTTATTTCAATCAAGTATTTTATAAATTCTCCAAATTTATAAAATTTAAATTATGATCCGCGTAAAAGTGTGAGTGAGGCGAGAGATATTTAATACCTGTTGTTATATTTCAGGTCACCCTTCCTTCTATGTTATAAATTCCATAATCGTAGATTATATATTATATATAAACATCGAACCCAGCAGCCGTGTTGTGTTATATTTTACCACATTATAAGGCTGTGACAATGGCGCCCAACGTGATTAATATTTTCTACGCTGGAATTTTCATTTTTTCATAAAGTCTAAAGGGTGATTCGTATTTATATCATCGTTGGAGTTCTTCATTTGTTCATCATTTTATAAATGTTCCTTTGATTGCTGTTATTTAATACTCAATTCATGTTTGTCTTCATCTGTTCATCTGTTATATTGAATTGGACCCGCTCGAGCAGAACTGAACACTGATCACCAATGATTCAATACTTCATTCATCGTGCGTGACTTTTACTGTTGTTACTATATATACACCGATAGGCCTGCACCGCTGGAATGCGTTTCCCATCTAGACATTTCGCGTGCCATCCAGGATTCATTTTCCAGGGACTGTGACTTTCTCTATATATTTATTTTATTGACTGTTAATTTTCAATTCATTTGTTTAATATCATATATTTCTGTCATTGTTTATATTCATGTATACACGTGTGTGAAGTGCGTGCGTGTAAGGGAGTGTAAAACTTAAATAACTTAATTCAGTTCAAATTTAGTACACAGTCAAGTTGCATTACAGTTAAATTAGTGACAAGTTAACATGTCCGCATGCGCTAACATTTTTACTGCACTCTATTAACATTCTCTTATTTTTCAAAGCAGAGGAAATTCGAGTGAACAGGTGCGCGTTAGATTGTGACAGTTTCAGTCATCATTTAGATCATTCATTTCATTCATCATTATTATGAAATTAACACTGCTAATATTTGACTAAATTTAAATTGTACTGTGTAGTCATAATAGAGCTTAGACTAACACTCTTACGACTAGCTGATACACGATCTACATTACTTCGTTCTGTTATTTCAGATTACAGGATAAGGTGTAGCAGTTACAAAGAAATATTAATTACTATTTTCTTTATTACAGATTACAGGAAATCAACAGATTTAAACCAAAATTTACTTTTGTATTTAATTTATAATTTGTTGTTTTAAGAGTTTAATTTACTGTAATTAGCTTTGATATTTAATGAGTAATAGTAAATTACAGAAATATTTAGATAGACCAGTAGAAAAGAAGAAATTAGTTAGTCAGCCTGTATTAGTTAGTACAAGTTTGGGTAACTACCTGAAAAAACATCTAGATCTTTTAAAACAATATCATTTATTCTTGCATTTTGAATGTAGACCTGGTGCTCGATTTTCGGATTTTTATCCTTGGTTAAATTACAATTTACGTGCTCTTTTGGACGACTACGGCCATTTGACGTTGTATGTTTGGCTTGGAACATGTGATATCACTAGTAAATCTGGTAAGTTTATTTCTTTAGTTTCCGACGACTCACAGTCTATTGTGGAGAATGTTGTTCACCATATAGATAGTTTTCATTCAATTGTCAAAGAGTTTAAGAGAGTCAAACTCATATTTGTGGAAATTCCTCCATATTCTATAGTAGAATGGAATAAAAGTAGAGGACATATTGATCCTGATAGTTTTCTTGATCAGGACAAAGTTTTGATCGAAATTATAGATTCCATAAATTTTAATATTAGGAATGTAAACAATAAATTATCTGTCTATAGTCCCAGACTTAAACTCGATATTTTGAAGTACAGAAAAGATAAAGGAAAATCTCAAAGAGTTTCATTTAATTTTCAATTGTATTTGGATGGAGTTCATCCCGGTCCAATGTTGGCCAGAGCGTGGTTAAAAAGACTTATAGAGAACATTTTTGTACACTGTTCTTAAATGTCTTAATATATACAGAGTTATTGATACATTACTGTTCATCTGGGAACAGGTATCTGTTGGCAGGGACTGACCCAATCACAGAAATCATACCTGTTACTCAATACACTGTATCATAGATTTATTCATGTACATAGTATTACACTGTTGGGTTTGTATTGGTAGGGATTGACCCAATCATACTTTTATACCTAATAAGTTGTAAATTTACTATTACATGTGATACTGTCATTATTTTGCAAAATGGCAGAAGCAGGTAAGAAAGAACGAAAGATACCATCAGACATGGCAGGAACAGGTGAGGATACTGATGCAATCTCTATACTGCATCATATTTCTGAGGTACAGAAAGACCCCACCTACAGAGTGTTAACTAAAGAGGAATATGACGTTTTAGTAAATGCTAGTTTAAAGCAAAGCAACACTAGTACCCCTTTGGGTAAACCAAATATGTCACCAATGGCAAGACTCTTAAATAGTAAACCATTAAATTTTGACTTCCCCAAAACACCAAATGTCCCTTCTACCCCTACATGTACAATCAGTACCCAATACAACTTTCCAAAATTACCAACATTTAGTGGTGCTGATGATCCTAAACAAGGTGAGGTCAAATATGAAGTATGGAATTTTGAGGTCAAGTGTATTCAAAATTCAGGCCAGTACCCTGAGCACATTTTGCTCCAGTCTGTAAGAAATTCATTAAAAGGGCTTGCCCGATCAATGTTAGTTTCTATTGGAGAAAATGCTTCTCTAAAAGATATTCTAACCAAACTTGATGGATTTTTTGGAAATGTTGCTTCAGGGGAAACTCTTATGCAATCTTTTTATAATGATATGCAAAAAGAGGGAGAATCACTTGTAGTGTATGCTTCTAGATTAGAGGATACTTTATCCAAAGCTATAAAATTTGGCCATATAGATGCCGTTGCAAAAGATGCTATGCTTAGAAGTAAATTTTGGACTGGTTTGTACAATGTACAATTAAAACAAAGTACTAGGCATTTATTTGATTCAATTAAAAACTTTGAACATCTTCTTAGGGAAATTAGAAAAGTACACCAGGAAGAATTATCAACTCCTGTGAGAAAGACACAGAAAGTATTCCAACAGGCTGAGAGAGCAGAAACAACAGACTTACAAAAGGAACTTCAGAAATTGACATCAACAATGCAAAGGTTAGAGAGCAAAATTGACAGTAACTCTCAAAGTTTTCAGCAATTAAGCAATAAAGTTAATCAGTTGGAAAAAATGTCAAACCAACAAAGTCCAAATTTTATTGGGTCAGGTAGAAGTAGAGCAAGAGGATTTGGTTTTCGTGGAAATTCTAGTAGAGGCTATGTTCGCGGACGAGGTCAATTTCGGGGTCAAGGTCATTTCAATGTAAATGAGAACAACCGAACTCGGTCAAACAATCAAGTGCCTCAAAAGAGTAACAATTCAACAAACTAGTAACCTCTTCTATTAAAGGGCAAATGGGGGAGGAATCTGTAAATAAGAGCCCTAAACAAAATTTGTTGTCAAGAATGGTGGGTCATTCAAACGAAAGTAAAATCATTATTAATGGTGTTGAGACAGAAGCTTTGATAGATACAGGTTCTATGGTCACTTGCATGTCAGAAGAGTTTTACCATTCATTGATTCATAAACCTGAACTTCACAGTATTGCAGAGTTTGAGTTGAAAGTATATAGTGCTGAGGGTAGTACTTTGCCATATTCAGGTTATGTTGAAGTAGAGTTTCAAGTACCTTTTCTGTCAAAAGAATCATTCTATGTACCAGTCTTAGTTATGAAAGGAACAGAATACAGTAGTAAAGTCCCAATAATTGTTGGTACTAATATTATAAGACTGTGTAAAGAATATTCTATGTGCATAGAAACAACTATTCCAGATGAATGGGAATTAGTTTTTACAAATTTAAGCATTGATAGTGATATGCCTGTCAAGAGCACAAATAAGTATCCCATTACAGTAGCACCATACGAGGTGAAAACAATTTCTGGTTTAGTTAAGACCATGGACAAGGTAAGTACTGCTATTACAGAACAAATTAATACAAATCAAAATGGTAGTCTTTTGATATGTCCAAGGGTTGTTACAATGAAAAGTGGCAAAACTTGTAGAGTACCTGTTCGTGTCTGCAATATGTCAGCACAACCAATTAAAATAGCACCAAAATCTGTCATTTGTAATGTAAGTGCTGCAAAGGTGGTTGATACTTTAGATTCACCATTGTTAGATTCTAAGGACCATAACTCATTTAATCTTGTGGATGCAGGTATAAAGGTTAATCATAATAACTTAACCCCAGATCAATCAGAAGAGTGTCATAATTTTCTTAACAAGTGGAAACACATCTTTTCTACATCTTTCAAGGACATAGGGAGAACTGATCTAGTTGAACATGAGATTAAATTAACAGATAATATTCCTTTTAAAGAACCATACAGAAGGATTCCACCAGCAATGTTTGAGGAGGTAAGGCATCATCTTAAAGAAATGCTAGATGCTGATGCTATTAGAAAATCTAAGAGTCCTTATTGTTCAAACGTAGTACTAGCCAGAAAATCAGATGGTTCACTTAGATTTTGTATTGATCTCAGGAAGTTAAACAACAAAACTATAAGAGATGCATATAATCTTCCTAGAGTGGATGAAACAATTGACACTTTAATTGGCAGTAAGTATTTTTCTAAGTTAGACTTAAGATCTGGTTATTGGCAGGTGGAAATCAAAGAGGAAGACAAACATAAGACTGCATTTTCGCTTGGTCCACTTGGTTTTTATGAATGCAACCGTATGGCATTTGGCTTGACTAATGCGCCCGCTACATTTCAGCGGCTAATGGAAACTTGCATGGGTGAGATGAATCTTAAGGAATGTTTGATATTTCTAGATGATATACTTGTATTTTCATCTACTTTTGAAGAACATTTAGAGAGATTGCAAGGTGTTTTCAAGCGATTAGAAAAGCATAATTTGAAATTGAAACCCTCGAAATGTGAATTCTTTATGTCAGAGGTCAAATATTTAGGACATATTGTGTCTGAGAAAGGTATTCAAACAGACCCTGATAAAATATCAGCTTTGAAAACATGGCCTGTCCCTAAAAATATCAAATCATTACGTTCTTTCTTAGGATTCACAGGTTATTATAGGCGTTTTGTTAAGGACTATGCCAAAATTGTAAAACCCCTAAACGATTTATTAGTGGGTCACCCTACAAACAAAAGAGCAAGCAAGTCAAAGAAAAAGAAAGTACCTTGGATTTGGGGTAAAACAGAACAAACTGCTTTTGATTCCCTAATAGAAAACCTCACGTCACCCCCTATTTTAGCCTATGCAGACTTTTCCCAACCTTTTATTGTAAATATTGATGCTAGTAGGGAAGGTCTTGGCGCTGTTTTATACCAGAATCAAGGAGGGTTAGACAGGGTTATAGCTTACGCAAGTAGGGGATTGCGTCCCAGTGAATGCAATTACCCCGCCCACAAATTGGAATTTTTATGCTTGAAATGGGCACTATGTGATAAATTTCATGATTACTTATATGGGAATACATTTACGGTCTATACTGACAATAACCCTTTAACATATGTAACAACTACAGCTAAGTTGGATGCAACATCGCACCGCTGGTTAGCGTCTCTTTCTAATTACAATTTCAAATTAGTTTACAAAACTGGCAAATCTAATAGAGATGCTGATGGGTTATCACGGAGACCAACAGAGGTAGAAGTTTTTCCTGATGTTATAAAAGCTTTAACATCTGCAGTTTTAGTTGAAAAGGAAGAACTACCTTTAGCCGAATGTATAGTTTTATCACAGAATGCTCAGTTAAAACATGTAGAAATAGAGAGTCAGAATACAGATTTTAGTACCAGTAATATCAATTGGAAAGAGGAACAAGATAAAGATACAGCCATTAATAGAGTAGTTGAGTTAATACACACTGGATTGAAGCCTACAGGTAAGGACTTACAAAACGAAAGTCAAGATGTTAAGGAGTATCTAAGAGAGTGGAAGAACTTAGAAATTTGTAAAGGTATACTTTATAGAAACACCATTCAAGACGGGGTAAGTATTAAGCAATTAGTCTTACCAGCACAGTACAGAGATGTAGCTTTTAAAGGAATTCATGACAATGCAGGACACCAAGGTAGGGATAAGACTCTATGGTTAGCTAAACAAAGATTCTTTTGGAATGGAATGGATAATGATATTAAATCCAGAGTAGAAACTTGTGGAAGGTGTGTAAGAAGAAAAGTAGGTGATACACCAAGGGCTGATCTTATTAATATCCAAAGTACTAAACCCTTAGAAATTTTATGTATAGATTTTTTATCTCTTGAAAGATCAAAGGGTGGATTTGAAAATATACTGGTGATCACAGATCATTTCACTAGATATGCAATGGCTGTGCCAACGAAGAACCAACTTGCTAGAACAACTGCAAAAGTATTATTTGAAAATTTTATATGTCATTATAGTTTTCCTGAAAGATTACATTCAGACCAGGGAAGAAATTTTGAAAGTAAAGTTATTAAAGAACTTTGTAAATTAGCAGGTGTGAGCAAATCACGTACAACACCATATCACCCCATGGGTAATGGTCTGGTTGAACGTTTTAACCAAACTTTGCTTAAAATGTTGGGAACTTTAGAAAATTACAAGAAAGATGATTGGAAATCTTATATTTTACCGTTGGTTCATGCTTATAATGCAACCAAACAAGAAACAACTGGTTTTTCTCCACATTATTTAATGTTTGGTTGGCATCCAAAGTTGGCCATTGATGCATTTTTAAATTTAGATCCTTCAGAAATGTCTGATAAGCCAGTTAGTCATCAAACTTATGTTGACAAATTGAAGAAAAGATTAAACTTTGCTTATGATGTCGCAAGATCTAATGTCGAAAAAAATACTACAAGACACAAAGAGAACTATGATAATAGAGTCCGATTCTCAAAGTTAGAGATCGGAGACAGGGTTCTAGTTCGTCTTTTAGTAAAGACTGGAAAAAGTAAACTATCTGATAAATGGGAAAAAGATTGTGTTGTGTTAGATATTCCCAATAGTGACATTCCTGTTTATAAAGTACAGAAGTCATCTGGCAAAGGACCAGTAAGATTACTTCACAGAAACTTACTGTTACCGTTTATGTTCTTGTCAGATGATGACTGTCTTACAAATAATAAGACCAAGAAAAGTAAGAAAACTGTTAAACAAAAACATAGTGTGTTTACAGAAAGTGGAACAGATTCTGAATCAAGTGATTCTGAATCAGAGGTGTTACTGGTGACAAAACCAGCGAATACAAATAAGTGTAAAAATGTTCATAACACTTCACGTGTTAACCATAATACTCATCTCAATAGTTCAAATGAACAAATGAGATCAGATGGTTTGACATTTAACACATTTAATATTTCAGATTTTAGTAGACCTATGTCAAGGTTAGAAAATTCTTCTTCCGTTGACCCTGCATATCAAATACAGGATAGTGGTTCTTCTTTTAACACAATATCGAGTACAAATTTGTCCGAAATGCGTGATAATTTGTCGCGAGGTAGTGAATCGAGCCCGTCTACTATTCAACCAAGTATAAGACGTTCCACAAGAGTTAAAAATCCTCCTGATAGATATGGAAATTGGGTTGTAGGGGAGCATGATGCTCAAGTATGGTATGTGTAGGAGGAGAATGTCACAGGATTATTACAGGGATTAGATTTCAGACAGTATATTCCAGATAGTTAGTTGTATATAGTTTTATGACGTAGATATCTAAAGTTGATAGTTTTAGGACTTACATGATCGTTAGTTGATCATATTACCTAGATTTTAGATACTTTATTAATCAATGATTGCTTTTCAACTTAGCCATTCATGATTCCAGTTTTATGACAATAATACATTGATACAAATTGATTGAATGATTTTGTATTTCAGCTTGTGCTAATAAAAAATGCTTTCTGTTATAGAGCAGAAGATGTTGCAAAATATTAATTATCAATTATATGTGTGTTGATATTTTTAATATTTAATATTTTTATTTCAGTTGATGTATATTTTTTTACAATGTAATTTGATGAAATGTGAGGACACATTTTTCTCAAAGAGGAGGAGAATGTCACAGGGTGAATTATAATTAATTAATTAATATTACTAATTATCATTCATATCATATTCATACATTTGTCTAAGGCATTATATTATTATAGTAACTAGTGAATTCCGTTCTCACTACGGAATTTACTACGTTCATTGCCTTATTCATTCATTCATTCATTCATTCATTTATACGGGTGAGTGGTCAGTGAGAGTACGGGTGTGTGAGTGGTCAAACTGGTTTTATTCTGTCCCCTGCGCATTCGCGCCAATACTAATTCTCAAGCACTCCAACCTAAGACTTTGGGGAGAGAAGACGCTCTCTCTCCCCAACACAACTTTATCTCACGATAATTGTGAACTTTGTCTAGGAATTACGGTAAGAAATAACTGGTAAATTATTTCTAAGGATTCAATTACTATTCAATATCTATTTGATCATTTTATTTCAATCAAGTATTTTATAAATTCTCCAAATTTATAAAATTTAAATTATGATCCGCGTAAAAGTGTGAGTGAGGCGAGAGATATTTAATACCTGTTGTTATATTTCAGGTCACCCTTCCTTCTATGTTATAAATTCCATAATCGTAGATTATATATTATATATAAACATCGAACCCAGCAGCCGTGTTGTGTTATATTTTACCACATTATAAGGCTGTGACATACGTAAATGCTAATTGATCTATATGGGTTTTTTTATTTTAGGAAACAGTGCACAAAATTGCTGGAATACTATTTGGAACTGAGAAATTTATGCTTAATATGGTGATTTTACAGAGGAATAATCAAAACCGAGAAAAAATTTGCAATGACATTATGTGATATTGCACAAGTGAAATCATCTTAAAATGCTGAATCAGGACAGATGAAAAGAGAGATGTTTTTTGTATTGAAGATTCACAAAATAAATTTTTTCATGAAATTATGCAACCATTATTGACAATAAGCATAATAGGGATGCTACTTGATGCCTTAAATTAGAAGTGAAGGATGTTTTAGTTGTATTATTTAGTAAATACATGTTGGTATTAAGTAGTCAACTAAACAAAATCTTTACTCAGTGAAATTTCATGATTTATATGAATTTATAAGTTTGTTAGATTTATCAAGTATGTTAATACAGGTTTTTGTTGTTGATCTTATTGAGTATGACAATGAAGTTAAAAAATGTTTGGGTAGAGAGAGTACCCTCTAGTTCGTGAGAGTAATTTGTCATTAAAGTCAGCATTTCATATTGCTCAGTTTCTTGTTTCTTGGCATGCCAGCAAGAATATGTAGTTTTCTTTAACATAACTTTAATAATTTTAACTAAGGCCAAAAAAATAATAATTAGTCTTGTTTCCTGCTACCTGTCTGACCCTTTTTTTGCGCCTGACCCTAAAGTTTTAGTTTTGGAAGAAAAAAATCGGGATTTTCCGGAATTTCATCATTCTATCACAGTAATCAGTTTCCGTGTTAACACAAAACAAGCATTTCATGAAATTCTACCTTTCAAAATGGACTTTCATAAAATACCACTTGAGTTGTGCATCAAAAGACATGAAATTAAATTTTGAAATACAATATTGACCTGTGACATGTTTAATTTGATCTTATATTAGTTCATATCCCCTCCCTCCCCCCCCCCCCCCAAAAAAAAAAGCCGTTGGAAAAAATAAAATAATTTTCCTATCTACCTACCCTATTTTTTTCAAGCTGGTAGCAGGAAACAAGACTATCATTTTTTTTTTGTTGCCTAAAATCAAAATACATGTTCAATATGTCTCTAACAAGACTACTAGTTTATTATTATAATAATAATAAAAAAAAAGAAAGAAAATTAGCTCCTTGACTCAAAATTTTGCTTCTTATAAATAAAATGATTTTTGATTTAGTTTACTCATGTACCAAGTTTTATTGAAGTCTGACTAAACCTACAGGTAGGGTAGTCTCTGGCCAGTAGAAAAATAGATCAGGTTAGGTCAAATCATGAGTAATGATTTCAGAGTCGAACATTAGCATGGTTGAAGATCTGTCTTTAAGTTGTATGAAATTCAAGGTAGCAAGGTCAATGCAAAATCAGGCCAAGGTCAATGTCAGAGTAAATGAGTATACTCAACATTAGTAAATGTAATAGCAATGCAATGAATAGGGAGGGTCAACATCACAAAATCTTGAAATGTTTGAATTGTGTTTATCAAAATAAATTTAATCAGTGTATGATGACAGACAATTATATCTTCAACAGTTTCATTTTACATGAGCAAAAAAGTAAACTGATAGAGGACAGAAAGGAGAATGGAACAACAGAGATGAGCATGACAAATTATATATGGTACTAGTAATATGTCATGTGAATCTTTGGTTGTTCCATTCTCCTTACTGCCCTCCCACTTAATATTGACTTTCAATTGGGGGAGGAGTGGGGGGGGGGGGGGGGTGAGAGGTGTCACACTATATATATATACTACTGCAAAAAAGGAAAGTAAAGGGAATTTCCACTGAATTTTATATGGGCAGTTTTTGCTTAATATACATCCATTTATTGTTTGTTTCCATGGAAACAACATAGTGCAAAACCACTCCTGTTGCAGTAATTTTGATATATTTGTATTTTATTAATTTAAGTGTTTGTCTGTGTATGTGAGGGTAAGTGCATGATTAGAAGTTGATCAAGCACTGAGTCTCTAGTTTTGTATTTTGATAATATCAATATAATAGGGACTGTTCCTGAACTATGATAAATTAAATGTGGTTGCCAAAGCAACTGTTTTTTTTTAATGAATTTCTATTTAAATACAAGTGAAATGACAAGGTTCATTAGCATGATTTATTTTATTGAAGAAGAAACATAACTTTCAATGATGTGTACATTGATAATATCAATAATAATAGGGATTGTTCCTGAACTAATTTGATTTAGTTATTGATTCAGAAGAAGAAAATATAATAATGCAATGTGGCAATGGTTATTTTATATTGTTAATATGAATGATTATTTGAGTAGTTCCTGAACTATTTGGTTGCCATAGCAACGTGGTTTTTTTTATTTTATATTTCTATTTTTTTTTTAAATGTTAAGTAATTGAAAAGGTAAATTAGTGAGATATTTTTTCATTAATGATTTAATTAAAGCAGATATGTTCAAAAAATCAGTCAAATGTGGAATCTACAAATTAATCCAAATTCTCCATAGCAACCATTTTTGTTTTCATTTTATTTTATTTTAAGAAATATTACCACTCTAGAAATTTTATATTTTGTTGAGTATGGAATGAACTTTTACATGATGGTGGTTATTTGCTATGGAGTGCCTGCATTTTTTTGCTATCATTTGTAGAAAATGCCCAAAAACTGCATTTTTTAAAATTTGTTAAATTTGTAAAAATTGACACTTTTCATTGAAAGATCATTCATTCATGACCAACTTATGAATTGATACACTAATTGCGGTAGTTACTTCTATAAATAATACATCAGAATAGGTAACTGTTAATCCTGTATGAAATTTGTAGAAAATAAAAAAATAAGATGAAGTTGGTATAATTTTAGTAGAATGTTGCTCATTTATGAGCTAAAAATGGCGGTTTCGGTAACCATGGCAACCGGTACTCAAATTTGTCTGTTGACCCCAAATATGATCTATACATGGTGTTTCTACATTACATGCAAAATATCAGCCAAATCTGTGATGTACCATTTCCAACTTTTTTCTAAATTCTTTGATGCTTACAGAGAATGACTCTTAACATCTAAATTATTTAGATAAAACATGCTTCAAGGAGCACGTTACTTTTTCGCACCTTTACTTTACAGAGACATTTAAAAAAAAAATTAAATATTGAACTGTTGTAGAGCAAAAAGATTTATGATATTTCAACTGTTCCTAAAAAATTCGTGAAACGTCATTTGGCGAAATTTTGAATTAAGGTAGTCCGATCCTCAGGTTCTGAAAATCAGCTTTTAAGTAATTGAAAATGCTCACAAAAATGTCTCTGATTTCACAGAGTAACGTGAATTTATTCATGGTATTTCTTCAAAGTTCATCATTAAATTTAACCTTATTATATAGGGAAAATTATCAAATCTCAAATATATTTTCAGGAAATGCGAATAAAAACACCAGCTATGCATTTTCTAATTTAAAATTGATCAACAAATATACCTTAGGATAAAAAAATATAGGTATCCAGGCATTTGGAGAAAATTTTATCTTTTTTTTATGCTTATACAGTATTTTAGTTCTATTTACTTCAGTTATTATATAATACATAGTGTAAAATGCTTGTTTATCATTGGTAGACATCACAGATCACGTCTAATTTCATTCCATGCTTATAAGCATTTGTATCTAATGCTACATGTAGATTAAAGGAAATTCGATTTCTCTAAAAATTAATCAATTTTTTTTCTTTTATGGCGTACAAATGTCAACTTTTCTAAGACTTCACAGAACCGTGAATCATATTGAGATACATAAAATCAAAAAAAAAAGTTGCACGGAAAGATCTGAATTTTAAGCTTCATTTTGAGACTTTTTAAATAAAATAATAAATTTAAAAGTTATCCTTCCTGGCTGAGGATCGGATATTCTTAAATTGGAAAAGATATGACTATTTTAACGCTTATTATATATGATCAATGCGTAAAAACAAAGCCAAGAATCGTAACGTCATTGAACGTCTTGGAGCACCGAGCTATTAAAAATTATGTCTACAGACAGGAAAATGCCCGAAAGAAACTAAAATGTTTTTATATGCTGGTGGCGATTGCCTACACGTATGTAGTACCAAAATGTTTAGAAGTAGCAACTTTGTAAGAATGGAAGGATTGACTTTTTGCATTATCAACTCCAGCGATACCCCAATATCCTTTCTATCACATGGACGTTGCGCCCATGAATTTTGCATTGATTCTCATACCTGATTACTGAACTACATAGACGTTGTTTGTAATATCTCACTAATATCCGATACGCCACAAAGACATTTTCGAAAAAAAAAAAACATGTCTCGATATGGTTATTCAATTATTTAGTAAGGAAAAAAAACATGAAAAGTCTATAGAAATGAAAGATTTTTAGGACTGTGAAAAAGCTTGACAGATCTGGAATCAGGTTGTCACGTCACCTAACGTCACAAAACGTTAGGTGATTGCTCCGTGAATCATATGACCGCACAGTAAAAATCATTGTATAATTTCAAAATTTTAGTAAACTAACCTGATTTTTTACATACAAATAAACAAAAGATAAGAATTGAATTAAACATACGCCATTCTTGAAAGTACACAATATATTTCCAGTAAATTAATCATTCCGTGAACTTTTCTAACAACCCTCGTTTATATATATATATATATATATATATATATATATATATATATATATATATATATATATATATATATATATATATATATATATATAACAGAACGCCGATTAAAACTCTACCGATTTCAATTGTTTTATCAGGAGTTTTGACATATTGCTATAGATATAAAAATTTCAAAGTATATTGTGACGTAGTCAAATAAGTGTTGCGCTTTAGCAGAGTTCATTATGATGTCATTATGTTACGTTATTACGTTAACAATTTGACAAATAGTGCGGGAAAAAAGTAAATATACTATCATAATAGGGCATTTAGCACTGGTTGAAACAATGAAATAAAATGTTTTTCCTTGGTTTCACGTTCTTTTCGGAAGTCAAATGCACTATGACGTCATAGTCAATTGCTCTTTGCGTACAGGTAAAATGTTCGGGAAAACTTCAATAAAAATACAGATATACATATGCATACTTAATTATATATATATATATATATATATATATATATATATATATATATATATATATATATATATATATATATATATATATATATATATATATATATATATATATAATCAGATTGTTATACCTTTTAAATGGTGTTCCTATATAAATCAATACTAATAAAAGTCTAGCATTTCCAATGTTTTACTGAGCGGGCATAAAAAATCGATGTTTGACCGCGTAATGAGATATTGGACCTGTCGATGAGATGTTGGGCCGCTTACGTCACATAATGGGCGGGACCAGCTATATCTCATTTGCATTCGTTGGTGTTCGACATACATGTATGTCAAAAAAAAATTAATGAAATAAAAAAATAAAAGGTATAACAAAACATTTATTGACTGTGTTCTCGGGCAAAATGCGTTTTGTCGATCCTCGAACCAAACTGTTTGCCTTCGGCCTAACGGCCTCAGGCAAACAGTTTGGTTCTTGGGTCCGACAAAACGCATGTTGCCCTCGAACCCAGTCAATAAATGTATATTGTTAAGCTTTGGTTTCAACGTACAAATAAAATATTTTTCTTTTTGACGTCTACAAATATCATTTCCTGCTGTAACTTTATAAAAAGGAAATATCTTAAATTTCCTTTGTCCACACACGTCTAAATGTTCACTAAGTGGTATCTATCTGTATTCTGGCGTGTTGATATGCTGTTTATGAATACATACCCGGGTACGAAGAGTGTTACTGGTCTCACCATTATAATATTCTGCACACCCTGGACAGGTTATAACATGTAAAACATTTTGTGTATCACACGACATATTGGCGTTCACTGTAAATCTTCGGCCGTTAAAGTTATAACAAGTTCCTTCAGTTAGATGGTCGCAGGTTCCACATTTTTTTTACATTTAGTCACTGAATAGTTTTCTTCAAAATTAGAGTTACATGTAGTCTTTTCAGGTTCTTTGGTTGACGTCTACTTGAGATAAATTGTTCGTTTGTGTGTGTGTGTGTATATATATATATATATATATATATATATATATATATATATATATATATATATATATATATATATATATATATATACAAATTATGTCTCTTCAGTGATTCTTATGCCGAAACGTTGGAAATCCGAAATTTTAAATAAAACAAACTTGGAAGAGCTAAATAAGGGGGATGCCAAAGACTGGAGCCAAATACGTCATAGGGGCAGAGCTATGCATGAGGGAGATAATCCTTAATGTTGAAATAAATTTCGAAATTTTACCAAAGCTATTAAATATATTTTCAAGCTAGTACAGAAGTACTTAGCTACTGGGCTGTAGAAACCTCGGCGACTAACAGTCCACCAGCAGAGGCCTCCACCCATATGTATACGAGGGTTGTTAGAAAAGTTCGCGGACACGTTAATTTACGGAAAATGTATTGTGTATTCTGAAGAATGACGTATGTCTTGTTAAATTCTTATCTTTTGTTTATTAGTAGGTTAAAAAAAAAATCAGGTCCATTTTCTAAAAGTTTAAAAATATACGATGTTTTACTGTGCGGTCATGGGATTCACGGAGCAATCGCTTATAACGTAAAGGTGAAGTGACAACCTGTTTCCAAGCTCGTCTAATACATGTAATATGAACAGAATAACTGTAAGTTAAGATTAATTAAATCTTTGAGTATTATAAAAAAAAATAATAATATGAATTAAAGAAAGTATGCCATGAAACAGACTTCTTTACAATAGATATTTTAGATTCTTGTCACATAAGTATATATTAAATCAAAGTTTGACTGTGATTAAAGAAAATCTAAGATTTTATTTTACTTGGTACTTTTAATTTACCACACTGTTGCATTAATTAATTGAATTAATAGCTGATTGAAAGAACACCCGGTAGCAT
The DNA here is from genome assembly GCF_033153115.1 of Saccostrea echinata. Taxonomy (NCBI): domain Eukaryota; kingdom Metazoa; phylum Mollusca; class Bivalvia; order Ostreida; family Ostreidae; genus Saccostrea; species Saccostrea echinata. The sequence goes on along the minus strand of NW_026889772.1, from coordinate 14,378,200 downwards.
TAAACACAAATGAAATATGCTTTAAGGTGTACTTGGGAACTAACAATCAATGCTTACACCCTAAATTGCACTAGTGGTAGAAAAAATTAGCTCCAACAACAGAGGGACCGGGAGCTATAGGACACTGTATCATGTCGTTTTCTTCGTCTTTCCATGTAGTAGGATCTAAGTAAGATACCATGAAATTAGCAGTGTTGTTCTCATAAATATGGCCAAATGTAATCAATCGGACATATTGCACCGACAGTGGTAAATAAAAGGTCATCGATGTTGAGAAACTTATCGATCCATCAGTCATGATTTTAAAATCTGAAAAATACATAGACTTGAAATAAATCAATAAATGAATAGTTAAATAAATACATATAATCATTTTTTTCATACACATTTATATATTGAGTATGATTTTCAATTTTGCTTACATAATAATAAATCTCACACTCTTTCTCTCTTAGAAATCAGAAAAATGCTGATTTTTACAATACAGGGACTTTACTTAATTCAAAAACTCTTTATTTCATTTGCAGTATATTTGTTATTTTGTCTAAAGTACTGTCTTGTGTGTATTGAAACAGCATTTATGTAAAAAAAAATCATTTATCTAATAAATTACATATTATCTATGATGAACTAAACAGTAAAACAAATAAAACAGTACATTTTACAAAGATAATTATAGCGAGCGCAGCGAGCGGCGCGAAGCGCCGCTCGTCACTGCGAGCTCTAACGACAACGCCTGAGCGAAGAGAAAATTCGGACTACTGCATATTCATGCAATAGAATTTTTTCCGCAGTAATTCTGGACCCACAATGCATCGCTTGTTTAAGTTACGTTCTCGCGAGAATAACAATAGAAGTTTAACTAACAAAAAATAAACTCGCCTTGATTTAATGGATATATTGCAGATAAATAGTAAATAACGTTCTTCATTAAAGTCAACAATGTTCAGGCTTCGGTTTGGTAATGAAAGTTAAATACGACGTCATGTGACGTCAGAGTCTAGACGCACCAAATGTCACGTGCAGTTTGACGAACGAGCCCGATCTAAATTAAACCTGAATAAATATCTGCGCTCGCCCTAACGGTCGCACCGTCAACATATTAGTCAACCTTTGATGGTATCACCAATTGATGCGTCATTACAGTCGTCAGGTGCTGGTGGGCATTTACATCCTGCGAGGTTTGCAACCCAACGTACCTCTCCACCGGAAGTAAGCACGGTATGAATTTCTTTGAATGATGTCAGTTGCTTTTCATCTGTATGTTTCTTGATCCATATGCTACAGAAAGAATTGAATGATATCCAATGTCATTTCAATTAGTGAGTACTTTTCTTGTTTAAAACGTTTATAAGAAAAAAAGTATAATACTTTCCCTCTCCTCGTGTCCAATTACAATACATCCCATCGATATCTGCGGTGTTATTCACAAAAAAGCCAGGTCTCCCCCAAAATATCAGAGCTGTATCATTGATGATCCATATTGTTTGAATTTCTTCATTTAAATCTGAAAAAAAAAATCCTTTAGATAAAGTTGTTATAATTAATATAATGCAAATACCAAATAAAACCGATTTCTAATAAATCTAAATTATCAAATGTTAATAATTTCGTTAGTATCTCGTTTTAACGAGTTAGTATTGCTTTGTAATTCAATTCAATTCAATTTATTCACTCAAAACCATGTAAATGGTACATGAGGTGCATAAACATATAAAACACTAGATGAAATCCCGCGCAAGCGCGGGTAATTGAATTTATACCACTCCGACAGAAAATATATTGTTGTTTCTACCGACAGCCTACAGGCTTATAGCAGGAAGAAATACTTTGTTCAAAATCCCGCATGTGCGTCTCCAACCCCAACCCCCCAACCCCTTTTGTAAAAACTTGAAAAAATAACAATTTCATTAATTGATGTTTATTGTGAAACCTGTTATACTATGTTGTGGATATTGTACTTCAGATGCTCTTATTCCATTTCAGTCAAGGATAAAAGCAACGAATATGCACATTTTACTGACTTTTTTTTTTGAGGGGGGGTGGGTGGGTGGGTGGGTTAAAAATTCACCGGTACTCGGGTCTTGGTTTATAAATATGCATGTGCCTTTTTGATATGTAAGAAATGCACTTTACCTTTTTTACATATCAACAAGGTACATACATATATATAAACCAAGAGGCAACAATTAACTTTTAACGCCCTATGAATAGGATGAGTATTTTGATACAAAGGACTGTATTCAGAGAAAAAAAAACTGAAATGTATTGATTAAAGCACAAAATTTTACAGCTTTAATTGTATTTGAGCAATATGTTATTCATAAATTTTCTCTTTTCATGTAAGCAATTTTATTACGAAGTAGAAATTGTACTTGGGGTTCGTTGCCAAGATGCTCTCACAGTGAGGAATATATTACACATTTTACCGATAAATTTATTAGGAAAACCTACTACATATATGTAATAGTCTTTCGATATATAAATATATTCACAACTTATAGTGTTATCAATGATTTACCATTATTTCAATGACCATTCACACAATGACATCAGCTTTTTTATGTTGCTGCAGCTATAATCGTCTCGTTTTTCTTTTTAACATCGGGCTCGATGCTATATGATGTTCTATAGAAGCTTCCGTCAATATTAAGATCGGTGAATGACAAAATAATTTGCACATCTCCCTTTTTAATCGGTTATCACAACTTATTTCTTTATGTCATTTAAATCAAGTTTTGATTGAATAATTCAGTGATGACGTTTTATGAAATAAATAAACGATTGATTGTTGTCAGTTTCATTGAAAATTGCCAGAAACTTAGATCCGCCAACCGGAAACGCCACCGTACTCTAGTTTTTGCTATTTCATGGCTGTTTACAGAAAATAAAAGTAGACTTTTAATTCAATGTACGATACTTACAATGCCAGTGAAATCTAGATATAGTTTACGGACATCATATTGTATCTAGTGTGTTCTTAGAGGAGTAAATAAAAACTCTGGTGCATCCGTTTCGGAGTTTATTTGCAAAATTTATTAATTTATAAGTATAGATATATACATATAATACAGTGGGTCAAGCAAAAGGTGAGATTAATTAAGCTAGCTAGGGAGAACAGACCATACTATTAATTTTAGTAATAAATGTACATATTTTTTTCAAAGAATCAACATCATTTTGGCGCATGACTTCACAAAACTTCATGTTTGGCTTAAAACAAAATTTTTGGTTCAAATTTTTTTTTCCTCATTTGGTTTAAAGCACTACATTCTAAAATATAATGATATTCATTTCCTATCTGATTACTATCGCATAAGCTACAAATTCTTGCATCTCTTTGAGTACCATTACATCTTCCTGTTTCAGTTGGAAGGTGGTGGTTTGTGGTTCTAAATTTAACTAACGTTTTTCTAAAGAACGAGGGCGCTTTTGATTGGCATTCGACAGGAATCTGGGCGCTCTTGAAAAGTGAAAATTTCATTGATCTGTCACATGAAATTTTAGCATTCTTTTGATGTATCGGGTTCCTGTGAAATAGGAAAGGGAAATATTTTCCCGATATTGTATTTTCATTTGCTAAAAAAGAACTTGAAAATTGGCTTGATGAGTCATTTGGTACAAAATGTTACATTCTTAAACGCGTTTTTCTAAAATTTTGCTATCTCTGGGACTTCTCTCCATGATTTTGAAACGTTATTTATGTGCATTTTAATTCAAAGAAACTAGCAAAAATTTGTAAAAATGGAGAGAAGATCCAGAGACGATAAAAAATGAACTTTTTCCACAAAAAAATTCCAATGTGTAAATGCAGTGCTTTATTGTCGCTTTAAAAACGGTAAAGTGTGTGTAGCGGTGATAGCTCAGTAATATGCGTTACCCGTCAATTTGTAGATTTACTATTTATAGAAGGAGACAGTTGTTTTTACAAAGCAATCAAAAACTAGAATTGGAAAGATTTTGTAAATACTTAATAAGACATTACATTTCTTATAATTATTATCATCTATGTATGGTAGAAAACAATCGAAAGATGTTTTACAAGAAATTTTTGAGGAAAAATTCTATTTTGAAAGAAACAGAAGGAACCCTATTGTTCATTTTTTAATTCTTTTGTTAAATGATGTATTGACTACATATAGTGGATATTGACTGTGATATATATGTATTGTATTATTTGTAAGATTTATCAATAAAAGATTAAAAAAAAAATGCGTTACCCGTCCAGTGCAATGAAAATGAAATATTTTTGGTTCGATCGTCGCATGGAGCGTTAATATTTTTTTAGTACAAATAATCAATTCTTTCGTCAGTTTAATTTTATGTACTGATTTATTTTCAAATAGATAAATTCTGGTTCTGTTGCACCGAAAGCGAAAGCAATTCTTCCAATCCACTGATACCTTAATATACACATGTACTTGTAATTGTTTAACTATACCCTGTAGGTGTTTATCATTTATGTGAAAAGTTATTAAGTTTTACATGTAGTAATTGTTAAGATTAGCAGACTGATATATCAAAATTGACAAAAGTATTTCAAACTAAATGTAACATTTTCCCCATATGCGTAACTTTGTAAAGGGTGAATTAAAAAAAAATGACCAAACGCATATTTATCAACCCACACAAAAAATACAGGCAATGAAAATAGATTTCTATGTCTCAGCATATGTCTTTAGATAGTGTCTAAATACCTGCCAAATATCTCGTTGATATCTCAATTAACAAAAAAGTTATGCCCAAAAATGATGCTAAAATTGTCAGGAGTGCAACACCTTTTTGTGACATTTTGAAATTTCAATATTTTTTGGAGATCTGTGAAATAAATGATAATGCTTTATGTTGAAAATAAAGACTTTCCTGATAATATTCAAAGTATTGAGCTTTAAATGTGGGCTGTAGTAACTTTTGTTTAATCAAGTTGTTGTCATGGCTGATGTTTAAAAAAATGTCATACCATGTCAGGAGTGCAACAGAAAAAATGTAGTGTTGCCAAAAAACATCAATTGTAAAATTCTGAAAGAAAATTAAGACAAAAAAGAATTTTCGAAGTGTAAAACAATAACTGATAGACATTTTAAAACTTAAAAATGTTATATAAATCACAAGCAGCATTAATTAGAGTCAAGTATATGTGCATACCCAATAATGTCAGGAGTGCAACATTTGATGTTTTGCTCCCAAGCATGAAAAAACTATTATCTTTATATGATTTTCTGATTTTTATTTTGGAAAAGAAAGACACAAAGAACATTTTTACCAAATAGATTTATCAATTACAGGATCTGTCTGTGCTTCAGATCAATATTTCTATGGTCAGGAGTGCAACACATGTTTTTAAAGATTCAAGTTGTGTGACAAAAACACTTCTATTCATGCTTAGACGTATTCATTAATTAATAATGATCTTTTTGTATAATTTAATACTAAATTATTGACAGTTTTATTATTAAAATCCTTCCTTTTTCAATTTTATCAATTCATATGTGTTTTTATCTTTTTTGTGATTTTTTTAATGAATGTTAAAAATAAACACACTAAAACATTGTCATAAAATTCAAGTAATTCCTCCTCAACTTCACTGAAACAACAGAACAAGTTCTTATGTAATTTTCACTTCACAATTCTACTTTAAAGGTCCCAATACTTTCGGTCAGGAGTGCAACAAATTTGTTAGAATTATAAATCATCCAATAAGAATAAAAATAAAGAAAAAATGATGAGTAGAATTTTTCTAGTGGGTAACTGTGTTTGTCCTCTAGAGGAAAATATGCTATAGAATATATTTTATCTTCTAAATATACATTTAAGCTAGTTTTTTGGCATGAATAGGAAATAATTCCAGATAAAATGTGAATTTTTAATACTTTCATCTGTTTTAATTATGAAGTATTGGACTATAAATATTGCACAATTTCATTACCACCTCATGTTGCCAACACTGTATGAATTTTTGTGTTCTATGAATTTAATTTTAAAATTTACTACAGTCAGGAGTGCAACAAAACTGCTTTATAATTACCAATGCTTTTTAATTATCTTTACTAAAAATGAGTTGAAAAAAAAATGTTTGATACTATTTGATGTTCAAAACACCATGTCTATCAACAAATTACAGAAATTTTCTAGTCAATTCAGGGATAGTTTTCATCATTTCACATATAGTTTTATATACAATTTATGTATATTACACTTTGCAGATAATTATGTGTTAAGGTCTTCAAAATATGAAAAACCTGCCGTAAACGGTCAAAAATATCAAAACGACAAATTAATTTACAAAGTAAGAATGGGTTATTGTGTGTTATAATTTTTAAAACAATGTGAAATAAAATACATATCAGATGTCAGGAGTGCAACACAATAATGTAACATAGGGTCACTTCAAAATCTAGTATTTTTTGTAAGAGAACTCGTATATAAAAATTCTGTTTTGGCTTAGATTTAAAGAATTGGCTTGAACGGACAAAAAAGTGAAATTTGGGGAATTTTATTACTTCATATTTTTTTCATATTAAAACTTTTCAAACCAGAATTGAAAAAATAATGTAAAATAACAATCAAAAAGCCAATTTTTTGTCACACATACAAGAGAAGGTACTCAATCAAGGTCTAGATTTGATCATTTATACCCCTTTTACCATTTTGAAGCATAAAAAACTATAATTTCTTGTGATTATGTATTTTAGAAAGTCTTTTAAGGTGTAATGATATTTTCTTTTTTCAAAAGAAATTTTACTAATAAAAATTCTGAAACTTTTTAATCCAATTGTCTATTCTATTGCCACTTCAGGATTTTAAACTAGAATGCATTTGCAATATGATGATTTAAGTGAAAAATATGTTAGAAGTAGCTGAATTCCAAAAAAATTCAGTTTGGTGGTCATTTTTTTTTTAATTCACCCTAAAGTGTGTCCACCCCAAATCGTAGACATTTAAACTATAAATGTTTCGTACGCTTTATTCCTGTAGATCACACACCAAACACGTCTATCTTCAATTTACATGTTTTAATGAGTTAGGTATCTCGAATTAACAAGCCAGTAATCTAGTATAAGACCTTATATCTGAAAGAATGCCAGTATTGGAAACAAAAAGAGTCGAGTATATAAAATTTGTAGCAGTGTGCAAAATAAAAATATATTGTTTTAGTAATAATAGCATACGAGTTCATTGTCATGCATTTGATAAGTGTTCTTTATTGAAAAGGCTGAAGATAAATATCTACTTGTAAATTGTTTCCAACACAGTGATGTCATGCAAGTCAGTGTTCGCTTAAGAGTTGTTTAACTTACCCAAATATGATTATTGTAAGCAAGAAAGTTATAATTCTGGCATACATGGTGGCTTAAAGAGCCTTTGCTAGGCAACATCCATACTCACAAAAACTATTTTGTTTTCTACAGTTGAAGAATTTGAGTGTGAACTTGCTTTAGCTTCTTCAAATAGTCAATTCAAATATTCCAAGGGTACAGAGTAGAGTTTATTGGGAACGTGATGGAAGCCTAATTGTTTATTGACGTAAGGCAAAAGTGAATCAAAAGGGACATCAAGTATATTTTGCCTATTGTATGATCGATGTCCTGACTTCGCCTACGTCTAGATGTATTGTTTTTGTTTGTTTGTTTAACGTCCCTCTCGAGAAATTTTCACTCAATTGGAGACGCCATCACTTGCCGGTGGAGAGCTGCAAATTTTGACCTATACTCGGCACTCAAGGCCAGTGAGCAGTGAGGGATCTTTTTTGTGCCTGCATCTACTGCGATACGGGACCTCGGTTTATACGGTCTCATCCGAAGGACCGGTCTCCACGTCCCACAGTGGGATTCGAACTCGCGACGTAAGGATAGATTCCTTACTCTGCGACTCTAGAACTGCGCCACGCAGGCGACAAGGTGTATTGTTAAAAAGCCCCATCACATTCACATTTGCACACTGTGGGGTTTAGAGATTCCATACATTATTTATTTGGTCGTTGCAACCATACGGAAAGGCCGTGCCTAGTTTCCTGATCCAGTATTCCTCTCGTTGTCTATGGAATGGAGTACTCAAAGTATAATAATTATTTTGGGGATATATTTGTTCCGAAATTCTAGCCCTCCTTGAAAGAATAGAGTGGGAAGGCGAATTGAAATGTGTTAGATCAGAACCAGCATCCGTCAGCATATATGTGTAGACCAGGTTAAGATCCACAGACACATCCACGTGCAGTTTTAACATGGATATCACTTTTGATATTCAAGGATCAGTCCTAAACATTGAACTTACCAAGATTCACTAGAGCATAAAAAGTATATCCGATGCAGCATTCAAAGAATGCATACCGCTAGGTATGAGTATAGTCCGAACACATGCAAGTTTATGTTGGATACATGCAACCCTGAGTATAAGCCGTAGAAAGGGCTGACCTTGGAGATAGATAAACAAACAGACGGACATGGTGACATCAGAATATCGCATCTTAAAACTTCGTTGCATGGGGTATAGGACGACATGAAACCCATTAAAATGACAGCTTTACATGAATTTTTTTTGATTTGTTTTGTTTTTATTGTTTTTTGTAAAATACATTGCTGAAAACGACAACTTGAGAAGAACCATGTTGGATCATTTATCTTTCTCCTGCAAATGAGCTACTGGAAAAAGGAAAATATTACAATTCCTACCAATTGTTTTGTCGTCTATGTATCGTGCTTGGCTAAATATCGTTTCTCCAGTATCCATATCTGAATTTTTAGAAGCTACAAACATTTTTACGTCACCGCCGAATACAGGAATATCTTGTTTTGTTGTCGTAGAGGAACCCATGCACATTGAAATGTTAAAAAAGTATCTTACATCTGCTCCATTTGCTAGGCTGGACACAAGGGAGTCATAGGAGTTGACTCTAATTATTCTAAGAAAAGCAGAACCAAATACTGATTTTATATTTCTTTTGTCATTTAAATCACATAATTATAAATCATATGAGAAGTGGCAATCGATACTCAGCTGAACTAAAAAACAGGCAACATGATCGTTATAAATTTAATGCTTTTCAGCTCCATTCAATGCTATATTTGTTAATTTTTTTCGTCAAACAATCGTAATATGTTTAGAAATATGTGACAATTTCCAAAGATTTAAAAAAAAATCATATCAAGTAAAGAATATTAAACTCACTTTTGACAGTTTGCAATCCATAGCGAGGACACGAAATACAGAGATATGAAGGGAATCATGGTTATAAGTGATATGAATTGCAACTACTCCATTGAGTCCTTTGTAATAAACCCTTGAGAATGTACTATTGAAAGACCTTGTACTAGCGACAAAATTAGTACTGTTCTAGAAATAAGCCTTTCATGAAGCATTATTTACTTATTCAAGTAATTCAACGCCATAGCCATAACCAAAACATTCATATTCGAAATAAATTCTTTCTAGGAAATTTCCAATACAGGATTTTCAAATTGTTATTAAAGTTAAATTTCGATGGTTTAGAGTGGTAGAGATTTAAACGATGCTTTCCTGTTCAGACTTGAAGAAAAAAGAACAAAGTTGCAAGAATGAAGAAATACGGTTTGTGAAATTTAAGGAAAATTCATTTAACAAAATTCATTTGACAAAATTGTAGATAAAAAGAAAGTAGAAGATGCATTAACAAATGAATGGCGCATTTCATTAGCATTACTTCTCAAAGTTCAACTTAATGTGTGTCACTGATATGGTCGTATTTAATATCGGAAACCACAGGAACAAATATAGTCTTAGGTTGCCTTGAAGAAACATGCGTCTCTTGATACGAATAGTTACATACTCTACAAAATGATTTCAGATGTATATAAAATGCATCAAATATATATAAAGTGTTGGTATGTTAGTAAAATAATTCAAAATCGCAATAAATGAAGAACTCTTTCCAAAACTGATAAAGTCATTTCAATATGAACTCAGGATAATCCTCAGTTAGCTAATGTAACGGATTTAAATAACAGGGTCAGCATGCACTGAAAACACTTTAAAAGCGTTTTTTCCAAAATGAAATAATGAAAACTACCTGGCTTTTAAGATTTCTGGGAAGTAAATTTAAGTTATCTTAAGAATTTTATTGTAATCAATAACTATCCACTTAAAATGTTTAGAATACTGTATGTTGATGCATGATAATCCTTATTTTGTTTCATGTCTTAGGAGAGGTAGAGATTGACCAATCAAAATCTAACGCGTCACTCTGCCTCCTCTCCCACCTACAGCCTCGGAGGACGGATGTTTTTTTTAAGTTTGTGAGTAACCTCCTTCTACCCCGCCCCTGCCATCTTAATAATTTTTCTGTTTATTCTAAGTTTTAGTTACTGTAAATTTGGATTATCTCCTACTAAATTGGTTTATTCTCTTATTTATATTTTATGTCTGTTAAAATTATATTGCATTGTTAAAAATACTTTTGAAAATTCCAAACAAATTATTTAAGCCACAAAGTTGGCAAAACAAGACAAACTGTTTTACGGCATTTTACTCACGGAAGGAGGATAAGACATTGTGTTTTAGTGATGAGAGGATTATGGAAAGAAATAAGCAATTCAGTTGGAAACTGGGCTATCAAAATACTTATTGCATTTAAATACATTAATATAAATGGAAAATCAAGAGTGAAAAGCAAAGAATATATTTTTTAATGAAAAAGTAGTGAAATACAAATATTCTTTTGTCATTACGAGTTAAGATTTACTACATTAAATATGGAGATAACAAACAGTATTCAAGCTCAAAGTCCATTCAAACAGTTCAGATCAGGAGCAGAGCAAAAAGAACTTCTAAAACATAAACGATGGGATCAGGTGCCATGGAGGAGAGAGCATCCTCTGACGACCGATCACACCCGCCGTGTGCTCATTTTCATGATTGGGAAAAACGGAAAAAAAATCCATAGACAATTAAGTGTGTAAATAATAGCTTAACAATTAGTATGTAAAATATCATTCAACATTTGAATTATTGATAGATTGTATTTGCTGACAAGGTCATTGTATCGACCATAGAACTTGCGAAATGATGCCTTTAAACGAGACTGTTGATATTCTTCTTTCATAAACTTGTTTGTCAATAACTTGCCTCGTTTTAGAAATTGATCGTACGTAGAACATGCTCAGCTGAGAGACATAAACCCCACATGCAGATGTTAAGGATATATTTCTACGTAAGTAAGGGAAGTTGACGGTTGAAAAGTTGGTCATCACGTTTATCATAAAGCCTATTTGTTAGGTTACCAATAACGTCCTTTTTTAGTAATATATCCAAATATGAAACAGATGTGTCAGACTCTGTGGTATCTTTTATTTCAAGCTCACTGGGATATATCAAGTCAACAAATGAATGGAATTAATTATTGTTAATTGATAATACGTCGTCAAGGTATCTAAATGTCGAGGCCACAGCAAGCGTTTTCTTCTTCTCGTGTATAACATTTTGAATAAATTCTAATTCATATGAATACAAAAAATAGGTCTGCTAACAACGGGGCACAATTGGTACCCATGGAAATTCCGACAGATTGTTGGAAGACATATTCTCCAAAAACTACATAGATATTGTCAATCAGAAACTCAAGCATCTTTGAATGTCAAGTTCAGAGTACTCGTGTCGTGTGTACAATCAGAATCAACAATCTCATTAAAAGATAACATTTCGCAAATTGTATGGTCCATACCATGACCTTGTTTGTAAATACAATATATTGTTAGGTCGAGTGTTTACTGACGTTTTTTTCATACAAATTTTAAGGCCATTATTCCATTCTGTTTCACCGTTTTTTCCCTTGACAACGGGCGGATTTGATAGCGGATTCTTACTCTTCCATGACATCTGATCCCACTTCTGATGTTTTTATAGGCCCGTGTTTGCTTTGTTCTCAGTCTGTATTATGAACATGGTTACTGTTAGTTATCTTTTTATTTCTGTATTTTTCTTCAGATGGCCATTATATTAAGCTATTCCAATAGTATATTTTCCTGGAAGGGAAAACTGCAGTATCAAGATTTTATATATAATTACACCATTCGTATAGAATTTGTCTACAATTAGCTATGCTATAGAGATACGAAAGTATTTTAGCTGAATTAAGAAAAAGCATACTATCTACTGCGGAACTTACTATTGTTAGCTCATTTGAGCCAAACACTCTAGTGAGCTTTTCGTATTCAGAAGTGTCGTGTATAACGGTCCGTCCATCTGTCGTCTGTAAACTTGTCACATTTTCAATGTTTTTTTCCCAAAACGTCGATAGGCTAACTTCAACCAAACTTGCTACCGAGCTTTCTATGGTAGAAGGGATTTAAGTTTGTTCAATTGGAGATAATTAAAAATTTTGAATTTCCTGGGCTCATTTAAACAAAAAATTAATTATTAATGATATTAATATGCAATATCGTGTCAACGCCTGTCGTTACACAGGGCATCGGTTTTGAGGGTCTCATCCGAAAGCCCCAAAACTACTGAGGGTTCAGCAAAGGAACACTTGCTATATTTTTATTATCGACTTATTCTGGCTTTAACCCAGGACATTACGAGTACGAAGATGGTGTGCTACCGATTCAGCTACATAACGATCAGTTGCATAACAAATTTTATAAAAATATATATTAAGAGTAGCATTGCCACACTAGATTACATTGATATGTAAATATTGTTTAGTTGTGTGGTTTATTTTTTTTTTAAATCATGAACCCAGGATTAAGAGTGAGGTTAAATATGGGATAATTTTTTTGTTCTTTCAAGAAAAAAGATGAGAAAAATCTTCTCCAGAACAGCAGGGATTTTTACACATAAATATTGATATTGAAGCATCGGTACATGTATGCCATATAGTTTGAAGTGTGGTTAAATCATACCCCCTCCCCCTTAGGGTAGGATAGGTCCACGACATTTGGTAAAATTTTTCCATGAGAAAAACATTTGAAAATCTTCATATGACCAATGTAGTGATTTTACACACATGAAAGATGAATACCTCCTATTTGGATTATTGAGAAAAAGATAATTTTATAATTTCTATTGCCGAGCTCTTCTTTCCATGCTTCTTCATATGCATGGTACAGATTTTGTATAATCTGTCTTTTTGTGTACTTTTACTTATTAACACTCATTAAACATGGACATACCTTATTTTTGATTAAATTGCTTAATTATTAATTGTTCAATTGTGTAATTTTTTTTTTGGTTTCATTTTCATTGGCATAAGTACTGGTTGTTGTACTAATCAATTTAAATAAATCATGTGGACACTTTTCACTATATTGGTAATACAGATTAACGTTTTGTACCATAAAAAAGAGTGTTGGCGACGCAGGTCTAGACATATATTTGTCTTATTTCACCGAATATAAACAATCTTTATTTCAACTTAACTTAATTGTTTGCATTCAATTTAGGTATAAAGATACAGGCTTATACAATTCATTTAATAAATTTTGAGAATTATTGTTAGGATTTGTGGTATAGGATAAAATGGTTGCTATTTGCAATTTGAAACATAAGGCATTTTTATGAATTATAATTTCTTTATTTGATATGATGAAAATTCATTATTGAAAGTAAAGTTTGTAAATCTTTAGGTGAAATCGGCTTAATAACTTGTTTAAAGCTTGAAAAGATTTCTTGCACATAATTTTCTTATCCAATAAATGTGTTCTAGCCTTTAACTTACATATATGGTTGGTTAATTTGATAGTTTTATATAAGAATAAAAGTAATTTTTACTTGATAGTTTTATAAAGGATCGGAATAACATTGATTTTTTACTTGACAGTTTTATACAGGAGTAACGTTAATTTTTACTTGATAGTTTTATAAAGGAATAATAATAATTTTTTCTTGACAGTTTTATAAAGGAATAACAGTAATTTATTCCAGTGAGAGTCATTTTTCTTATGAAAGAATTAAGAAATAAAATATTATTTTTAGAGTTTCATTGGAGTATGACATGACGAAGGGCGTTATAGTAGATTTGATCACGTACCGACTTTATGTCATAATCCAATAAAACTCTTTAAAAAATGATATTTTATATCTTATATTTATATTTTATTTTTTTATTCGTGTTACAAAGAAATATAGGCACTATTAAGACTTTGCTATGGAAATGCAACATAACGTACCTACGACGTCATGTGACGTCACAATCGGACTTTCCAAATGACTCGTGCATTTTGCTTCCCAAACGCAAGAAAGTCTGATCATGTGACCAACTGCATGTCATTGAAAATTGAATTTCAATTTAATTAGTATTGTTATATAAGGAAAGACATTGGCAAATGTAAATATTGTACCTCAATGTCTATTTTCTGTCAGTGTTGTTTTAGTTTATAGAATGCTTTGAACATATCAAAAGACATTTGAAATTCATGTTTGTATACTTAGAATCGAAAGCTCCAAACATGTAATCAGTTAACAGAGTGGTTACAGACTGGATATAATGCGACATAGCTATAATATATATAATATTTTGTGATTGTAAACCAAATTTCAGGAAGTGAATTACGTTTGTACTTTAGGATCTGAATACAGTAATGGAGAATAAAAAATAAAAAAACAACCATCACAAGGGAAGCGACATCTAGAGCAAAGTTGACAGAACAATATGTTGTAATATCACAGTGTAAATGCAAATCCCGAACTAACTTTCGTAACATGCTAATAGCCAAAAAAGAAAAAAGAAAAAAAAATGAAAATGTCATCAATGGAGTCCAGTCTCTAATTCCTTGAGAGTAATCAAGTGAAATGTTTTACTTAAGTACGATTATAATTTTACATTCTTTTCACAAAGAGAATCTAGCTCCCTTTGCATTCGATTCCGAATGTATTGGACAGTGCATTACATCAATATCATCCTGTTCCCATGTTGGTGCATCCAAATGTCTTGTTACAAATGTTGCAGTGTTATTTGCATGAACTTGAACAAACGTTATGAGTCGTATATAGTTCCAGACCAGCGGAAATGTTGTTGTCATTGAGGTAGAGAAATTGATAGATCCGTCTTTCATAATTTTGAAACCTGTAAAATTTCAATTCATTTTTACAAAAGAAGAGGAAAAAACAAAAGGATACAGTTTTGTCAGATATAAACCATGTTTCTTTCATTATCAAGTTCCTCAAGTTCTGACAACATCAAGTACAGAATGTTCAAAAACAACAAAATATTTTTTAAGTATATATATATATATCACAGACCTCCATATTTATGTCAACATATTTTTCTCAGGTGTATTCACAAAAGTACTGTGACATTTTGATATAGTACAACTATTTGCTTGTATCTGCTCCAAAGAAAAAAAAACACATTGTTTTTCGACAGAACCAATCTTCTTAGACATATTTTTAAAATTATTTTTATCAAGAAAATAACTAATGTCTTCAAGTTAAAATATGTAAGAATTGTATTTAACAGAATAAGTAGGAGGATGGGGCATCCAAAATAGCTAACAGGAGGGTGAAAATTGAAATGATGTTGTAAAATGTGCATGACTTATTTTTGTGCACCTTTTATTTCTAAGTATTGAAATTAAAGAGACATAAGAGTCAAAATCATGTTTTTTTTTTAACATATCAGTATCATAAAGCGAAAACTTTATGAAAATTATGAGTATAGCGAAGATATAAAAACTAAACTGCATTGTAAAGCAAGAAAAGACTGCAAAATATGAGTGCCGGGAAACAATGGTTGTATCTACTGTTTCGTTGTTATCGTAAATGTCAAGGTCACGTAACTTTTATTTTCAGCTTAAACTTGTAAACAACATTCAACTGGAGCATGCAAAGGTGAGAAATATGTTCTAATAATTTTTTGGAGCATTGTGTCAAAATTCTTGGTCTACCGACAATCATTTTTTGGTACTTGAGACCATGGTAACTTCTTCAACTTTTCTGCGCACGCGTACAGTAAGGAGGAAGAAGTAAACCAATATTTTCGTGTTGGACCATACAAAAATTTTTTTTCTCCATTAAAGAAGATTTTTAGTTCCGAAACCTAATACTTTTGGGTATTGAACAAAATTTGCACGGGTCATGCAAAAATTCTATGTCAATTTTCCCGTTTGTGCGTCACGGTGTCGCTTTAGTACGTATTGCCGATACAAAAAATCTCCTAAATGGCAAAATAAAAAAGTAAAAGAAAACATTACGGTATCAACATTAGATCAAGTGCTCCACGTGCCACATTGCTCAATGAGTCACATTTTCCCAGCAGATTTTTTTGTTTGAATTTCCATCTTAAATTTCATGAATATTTTGAATTCATGTTGTGGACAGAAACCAAGACCTAAAGAAGTTACGATTTATTCAAATCAATCATCACAACATTGGGATGATTCAGTATCAAAACGATCAACATGGCCATGCACTTTTTGGGAAAATTATTATTATTATTATTATTTGCATTATCTAAATTTTTGATTTCTTATTTTTGAGTTTCACGAGTCAAAATATTTATGAAATAAAAAATGGAAATTTATAAATATCTGTTCGGCCAATATGCCTCAGTGAGCATTGTGGCCACTTGTTATCTCAATTAGTGGATTAATGGATTTTTTTCTTTGCTTATATTTAAAACAAGAGGCCCACAGGCAGATTCTTTTCCCTCCCTATATATTCTTATGTAAAACTTTGATCGCCACTGTGGGCCCATCCTAATAATTTGAGCAGACTATAATTTACACTACCTGGGGATGCTTCCAAATAAACATGACTTATCCTGGCTTAGCTGTTTTGGGAAGAAGATTTTAAAAGATTTTTCCTATATATGCCTATGTAAATCTTTGATCGCTTGTTGTACATGTAGCCTTGCCATAGTCCCTGTCTGATATGAGCTTGAATCTTCGCTATGTAATGAAACTTTCATATAAGTTTCATCTTTTTGGGCCCAGTGGTTCTTGAAAAGAAATGTTTTAAAAGAACCCACCCATTCTTCACTATTTCTTAATTATCTTCCCTTTGAAGAAATATGGCTCTTCATAAGAGCACACTCGAATTTCCTTTACCCAAGAGTACTTTGTGGTAAATTTTGTTGAAAATGGCTTAGTTGTTTTGGGAAAAAAAGGTTTACGACAACAACAACAACGACAGACAACGGACATTTTTTTAAAGAAAATATGACTTGAGCTTTTGGCTTAGATGAGCTAAAAAAATTGCTGTACACATCTTAGGTTTGTTTTGCTTATTAAAAGATGAAGTGTTATTTGCAACTCTTTTTAAAATTTCGTCTTATGTACTCCGTTGTAAAACTCTGATTTCCTATTGTCGTCTCGACCAACCTTTTCTCGAGACCCTTATCTCAACAAACTGAAATCTACACTACTTGTGGATGCTGTATTTTGCCTTCAGCTCAGGTGAACTAAATATAGTTCCAATTTTAGCTCACCTGAGCTGAAAGCTCAAGTGAGCTTTTCTGATCACCCGTTGTCCGTCGTCCGTCCGTCCGTCTGTAAACTTTTCACATTTTCAACTTCTTCTCAAGAACCACTGGGCTAATTTTAACCAAACTTGGTACAAAGTATCCTTGGGTGAAGGGGAGTTTAAATTGTTAAAATAAAGGGCCAAGTCCCCTTACAAGGAGAGATAATCAAGAAAAGACAAAAATAGGGTGGGGTCATTAAAAAATTTTCTTCTCAAGAACCACTGGGCCAGAAAAGCTGAAACTTATGTGGAAGCATCCTGGGATAGTGTAGATTCTAAATTGTTCAAATCATGACCCCCCGGGGGTAGGGCGAGCCCCAATAGGGAATACAAGTTTTACATTGAAATATTTAGGAAAAATCTTTAAAAATCGTCTTCTCAAGAACCAATGAGCCAGAAAAGCTGAAACTTATGTGGAAGCATCCTGGGATAGTGTAGATTGTTCAAATCATGGCCGGGGGTAGGGCGGTGCCACAATAGGTATTACAAGGGGGGAAGTCTGGTAATGAACAGCATGGCCAAAGTTACTCAGGTGAGCGATGTGGCCCATGGGCCTCTTGTTATGATTCACACCACAATATCATTCCCTGTGCCGAATGATACAATTTTAATGGTAAAATGAAAAAGAAAAACCCAGCCATATAAAATATACCAGGAACAGCTTGTACTTGTGTCTCTTTTTTGTTGTTGTTGTAGTGTACTGATTTTCTAAAAACAGATCGCGCATGACGCACTTTTCTAAATTTTCGAATACACCGTCTCTGACCAGGGGGTGTATCAAACATCGGTGGCGAGATTCTGTTCTATGTATATCTGATGTAAAAACTCTTTTTTAAATTATTATTTATATCAAATCAAAATTAAGATGCATCAAAAACATGAGTATAGAAAAGATTTGACAAACTCAACTACACCGTAAACAAGCAGTGCAATATAAAAGTGCCAGAAATAATGCTACAAGTATATCAGCTTGATAGTTTAATTATTACCTATGTCAACGTTACGTCACTTTCATTAATAGCTGGAAACCTTTTATAAAAAAAAAAAGTGCAATATAAAATGCTGAAGCAAAAAACATGTTCTTATCTTTTTTTTTTTTTTTTTTTTTTTTTTTTTTTTTTTTTTTTTTGCAACTTTTCCTTTCTTTTTTCTCGGCCTACCAGCATTCACTCTCCAGGAACGGAGAAGCGAGCATAATTTACATATTTAAGACAATATTTATTTTCTTTCGCCTTTAAGTAGATTCTGAAGGTTTTGAATATTCTTTCATTTTAAAAAACTACATACTACTAAAAATATAAACAAATATGCATGAGTTATGCAAAAAAAATTTTATGTTGTAATTTTCCGGTTTTCTGCGTCTCGTAACTTTATATAGTTAAGATCATACACTTTATGTGAATTCATACCCAAACGTGCATGGTGTATGAGCTATGAGATGTTAATACAAGAAATGGTTCTTATTGCTTTTATCTGAAAATATAAGAAAAAATACCGTTTACACGTGAATTAACGTGTTCCAAAGTATATATGCCCTAATAAAGCCACAAGATGAAAGAGATTTTTGAAGCATAATATTCACAATGGGTCCTAGTTATATCTGAGGTCATATCATAATTGAATGAAGAAACTGCAGCTTACTTAGATTCAGCCAATGTTTGAATAATTGATGCATTGAAAATGTTGATAAATATGATACCTCTGATTGTGTCACCCATGATCCCATTTTGACACCCCCCGGGGCATTGACACTGAGTTTGGTTAACAACCCAACCCACTTCGTCACCAAATGTCAGTGAAGTCTGAATCTCCTGAGATGATGTCAACTTTCCTTGTTGTGCATGCAATTTTACCCATACACTGTTAAATATAAAAAGAGAATTGTGTTACAGCAAAACCCAAATTGCCATTTGCATGTTAACATAGAACAAATTCTATAAACGTTTTCTTTTTCTCCAGAAACATGTATTTTCAAGTAAGTGTGCAAGAAAAGAAAAAAAAAATATTAAGTATGAGATAAATCCTCTAACTTTCCCTGTCCTTTAGTCCAGTCACAAGATATTCCTCCAATGAAATCAGTGTTGTTCACAAAGAAGCCAGGTTTCGCCCAAAATATCTTCGCTGTATCGTTGACAATCCAAAATGTATGTATTTCTTTATTCGGCTCTTAAATAAAGAATATATGAAGATTTCAATTAAATCTTGTATATTAGAAGGCACACAACTGCCAATCTGGTTTTGATAAAAATAAGTTAGATTTTCTACTTGATCTCGATTTTATTTAATTAGAGAGTAATCCCATTGCAATATTAAAAAGGAGATGGGTGAACATGACGAGCGATAAGCCTACAGTGTGACAAACATGAAGATGAAAAAATAAATTTTAATTATATCAAAATTTTCTTTGACATGTCGTCTAATACTAAAATATACTTTATGTAAAATCTCTACAATTTGCAAAAATCCCTCAAAGATTGAAATTATTTGCCTTTGAAATATTAGACACACACTAAAGCGGGAAAAAAGGGTCATTTTCTCATACTATAACACTATTTTTCGATATGAGTGGGTCTTCGCTCCACCTTTTTGAAAGTTAATCCTCAAAGTTTGCATAAAAATATACATTTTTTGATTACCAAAAATATGGAGCAATGACCCACTATACCTTAAAAATATACTTTTATGACATAACATTCGCATCTTTTCGAGAAATACTTGAAGTCCATTAAGTCAAGGGTCATATCACAAACATGATTTAAATGCCACTATTCTTCAGGACGTGTGTAGTCTAGTGGTTAGCGTGCTAGTCTCGAAAGAAAATGATACTTAGGATTTTTATTGCTAGGGTTCGAACCCCACGAACACCACATCAATTTTTTTTAAAAAGAATAAATTTTGCCGAGAAAATTTTCCTCAGAAAAGTTTTGTTTATCATAATTTCATAAATTTCAATAATGAGAACTTTACTCTAAATACTAAATTCATAAACTGAACATGATTTTGATATATCTGAAGCTATAGGCTTTCTGCACGCTACTTTCGCCCATCTCCTTTCCTATCTTTAACTGACGCATGAAATGCAATTAACCTATTTTCTTGAGGGCTCGTTTTTTTCTACAAATCCAATAAAATGCAATCTACCTTTAATTAAGAGAAAATTAAAGCAGGTAGGAAATCTATAGAATAATTACCGTTATAATTTTCATCGATGTATTCCATGTTATTAAACACCGTTGTACCCGGATCATCACCCGAATTTTCACTAGCACTGAAGTATCTGATTTTCCCACCTACAACTGGAATGTCTTTAAACGGTGGAGGCGACGAGGGCTGTACACAGCTTGAAATGTTAAAGAAATACCTTACGTCTACTCCTTTTTCCAGAAATGAAACGAGCGATTCATAGGAATGGACTCGAATCGACCTGCAAAATAAAACAAAATAAAGGCATGCAAGTATTTACTTCTTAAATGAGATAAAACAATGAACCGATATTGCACAAAGCATTTTCATTAATATCTCATGAAAAATCAAAACAAGTATCAGTAATAATTAGTTTTAATTATTGTTTCCCTTATTGTTTGTCTTGTCTATCTTATATAAATGTTTTCTATATGATTTCTTTTTTTTTTATAAATTCTTTGATTCACGCCATTGATGATGTACATATATATTTAATATGCAATGTTGGTGCATTTTGATATCCGTGAGATGACCATCGTTTACGGTGACCGTCATGACTATTTAATTTGAAGACCAAACGCCACTCAAGCGATATTACCTCTCTTTTTTCTTTATGAATACTGCGTAATTTTCTTTACAATGGCCAATTTAAAAAAAACGCTCATTCTTTAATTTTTTTTTTCAAATCTCTTAGATTTAGAAATCGCGTCATCATCACATCCTAATTACCAATTTTAATTGCTAGACCAACAGCTTATAGATAGAACTTGACAATTGGCTGCTAACACTAGAACTTCACTTCCGGTTTTTAAACGTGTGACATCTCCCGAGGAAGACAAAAAAAAAAGGAAGGCAAATATGACATTTTTTTTAAATCAAAAAAGTCACTGATACCAAAGTTGGTGATATTAATGTCAAGGATCAAAAACACATATTTCATATATATATGTATATGTATGTATATTGACTGTCACCAAATTGAATAAAAATATATTAAATCTATTGTTTTTGTTTCACTAATTGTCCAACATTTGCTTATTAATTTGGAAAAAATGATTTGGCATTAAAACAACGAGCTACCCTATCAATGTAACAAGTTTCACGTAGAAGTAAGTGGGCTGCACTTAAAAACAAATATGTTATGCATATTGCCTTTGTTCTTGTTATAATCATTGTTCAAATAAATTAATTGCATTTACTGCTATGTGCAGTAAGTGCCGGTTATCGAAGAAGAATAGCCTAAGCGCGATAACTCTCCTGGCTTCAACCAAATTTCCCAAATATCCCCAGGTCATTAAATGCGCTTGCGCGCACATCCTTTCCGCTTCATCAATTTTGAACAGAGAACATCGCCAAAAAATCAGCTTCAAGCCCTATCTCAATCAAGAGGATTATTGTATTGTATAAGTATCGCTCCTCAGGACATCGGTGTGTATTAAACACCCGGTGAGGCATTGGAAGCGAATTGGGCGTTTCCTTCGCCTCAGCATCTTCAGATGCCAGCGGATTTAGCTGGCTCCATTCAAGAACACCATCTATTAATGGCGCCATTTCAACTATAACAAAGAAATCGGTTTAAACTTATTTTGTTTTTTCCTGCTCAGTTTACAATAATATTGGCACATAATCAGTCACAGACTCAAGCAACTAATTCAAAATAATAATAATAATAATAATAAAAAAAAAAAAAAAAAAAAAAAAAAAAACGTACAATGGTAAACACGAGATTACACCTGTCAGTCGTTTGTTTTGCAGAAAAATGCTCCGTACAAAAAAGTCTCCAAATCACCATACGCTAGACCCGGACGCGCCCAAGCTGCCGCCAAAAAGGCGAAAATCTCTAATACTACGACGAGACGGACACAGGTCACACCCGCACCCACAGTACCAGTCGTATCAACTCAGCAGAACATCCAGGAAAACCACACTCCAGCGTTGACAGCACCAGCTCCATCAACCCAAACTCCAGTGTTGACAGCACCAGCTCCATCGGCCCAAACATCAGCGTTGACAGCACCAGCTCTATCAACCCAAACTCCAGAGATGACAGCACCAGCTACATCAATAATGGCAGCATCTGACCCCTCAGTCTTCTCTGCAGGTACATCAGCATCATGTACTAATATCAATTTCGATGCAAATACACCAAATGCTTTAAACAGCGTTTCAGACGCTTTGGGCGTGCATGTCTCGGATAGCTTGAGGCAAAATACCTTTGATAATGCATTCATTCACCTGCACAAATTGCTCCCCCTCAAACCAAATGACGAGCCCCAGCAACAGCTGGCATTTGTTAATGGTGAACTAGTCTTGAAACCCAAACATAAGGAAATCAAAATAACATCAATAGAAACATGGACAAACGCATTCCTAATATTTACCAGCATATACCTAACTAAGTTCCCAGAACACATTCAGTCAATACTTAAATACATTAACATCATACGCACTGCTGCACAGCGATCAACAAACTTAAATTGGCTCAATTACGACGTACAGTTCAGGTTAAAGCGATCTAGAAACCACACACTGGACTGGGGGTCTGTCGATGCAGAATTGTGGCTTTTGTATGTGACCCATGGCCAAACCACCCTATCCCAGCAAGCACCTAATCATACATCTAAATCACCCAAATGCTTTGACTTCAATTACAAAGGTACATGCGGCAGACCATACTGCACTTATCAACATGCTTGCATAAAATGCTCCAATAGTCACCCACTCATAAACTGCCGCTGGCACAACAATCAGCCATTTCGCACAGAGAGCTCTCGACTGTCCCAAGCAGAACAAACCCGCCAGCCCCCAAGCAGATTTCAGGGTAGAGGGCTCCCACCAAACCACACAAGGCCTCTGGGACTTCGCTCCAACACCAGTCAACGTTAACATCTTAAAATCAATGCTTAAAAGAGACCCATTACAACACATAGCTCATGAATTGATCAATGGTTTTCAAGCTGGTTTCAACATTCACTATTCGGGTATTCGGGAATTTCAAAAATCTAAAAACATGAAATCTGCGCAGACAAATTCACATCAGCTTCAAGAAAAATATCGATCAAGAGGTAAAATTAGGCAGAATAGCTGGGCCCTTCAAAAATATTCCCATGTCAAATATCAAGTGCAGCCCAATAGGTATTGTTCCCAAAAAGCAGGGGGGTTGGCGTATGATTTGTAACTTATCTGCACCTGGGGGAAATAGCGTTAATGATTTTATTGACCCAGATCTATGCACTGTTCATTATACATCATTTGACTCGACAGTAAGAATGATAAAAGAACTGGGCCAGGGTGCCCTACTAGGCAAAAAAGACATTTCTAGTGCATTCAGACTCCTTCCTATTCGCCCAGAAGACTTTTCCCTGCTTGGCTTTCATTTTAAAAATTATTATTTCGATAAATGCCTCCCATTTGGATGTTCTATAGCTTGTGCCACATTTGAAAAATTTGCAACAGCCCTTCATTGGATTGTACAAGATCGAGCCAAAATTGACACATTAGTCCACTACCTTGATGATTTCCTTTTTGCAGGCCCCTCAAACACCCTTGTGTGCAAAAACCTCATGCAAACGTTTGACATAATTTGCGAAACTCTCGGCGTTCCTTTGTCAGAGGAAAAAAACTGAAGGTCCTACAACATG
The DNA here is from genome assembly GCF_033153115.1 of Saccostrea echinata. Lineage (NCBI taxonomy): Eukaryota > Metazoa > Mollusca > Bivalvia > Ostreida > Ostreidae > Saccostrea > Saccostrea echinata. Next base: position 14,353,946 of record NW_026889772.1, on the reverse strand, counting down.
TCTAACGTTCCTAGGGTTAGGGATCAATACCAGCAACCAAACCATCTTTGTACCTAAAGATAAACTTGTCGCCCTTAAAGCCCAACTTCAAAATGTTGCCTCGCGTCGCAAAATTACACTTAAAGAAATGCAATCATTAGTCGGATCCCTGGCATTTATTTCCAAGGCAATACCTGCCGGGAGAGCCTTTTGTAGACGATTCTATGATAGCCTATCACAGGGACACAAAAACATCATTATATCACTATATCAAGGGCACTTCGTGAAGATGTAGATATATGGCTCGAGTTTTTGTCTGACTTTAATGGCACTACTGTATTCCCAGATATGCGTTGGTCAGATAAGGACACTATCCACATATCCTCTGACAGCTCCGGCTCACTCGGATGTGGGGTCATATTTGGTTCACAATGGTCCTACCTACAATGGCCCTCAGAATGGTCACATCATGATTGTAGAGATCTGACCTATCTGGAGTTAGTCCCAGTCGCTCTTGCAATTTACATATGGGGCCACAAACTCCAAGGCAGAAAAATAATTTTGCATATCGATAACATGGCAGTTGTAGAGATAATCAACCAAAAAACATCAAAGTCACCAAGAGTTATGTCCCTTCTCAGACCCTTTCTTTACAAAATATTAAAATACAATATCCAAGTGCGCTGCGAACACATACCAGGTTATTCCAATTCTATTGCTGATGCCATATCTCGTTTTCAGTGGCTAAAGTTCAGGAAGCTGGCCCCCCACACAGACTACTATCCCTGCCAAGTTCCTCCGGAATTCTGGAACCATTTGAGCAGGAAGTAGAACAGCTACTCAGAGCATCAGTCTCCCATAACACTCAAGAAATATACCAGAAAGGTCTCGACTCTTTTTCACAATTTAGAAAACTTTTTAACTTGAAGGAATTGTGGCCCCCTCCCGTAGACCAATTAATAAACTATATTGCTTACCTATCATCAAAGGGGACAACATACACTACAGCCAAAACCTACCTAGCAGGCTTAAGCTTCACCATAAAACTTGGTAACTTCCCAGATCCATGTCAATTTTTCATAGTCAAGAAAATGCTCCATGGCTTTAAACAACTCAAACATAGAAAAATTTCAAGAAGCCCGATAACATTTCCCCTATTAGTTAAGATAATAGATTCGTTGCAACACGTATGCCGAAATTATTACGAGAAATTACTCTTCTCCTCTGCTTATGGCCTTGCATTCTTCGCTTTACTTAGAGTCGGGGAGATAACTTCCACTAAGGCAAACACCACCAGTTCCCCATTGTCAATACAAAACGTATCCATATCACAATCATCCATACTGATCACATTAGGGAAAACCAAAACAGATCAGCATGGCAAGGGCACAACAATGCAAATTAACAGCACAAAGCAAAATCAGGTCCTATTTCACAACATACAAGCTTACATGACCCATAGACCATCACAAACTCAAACATCTCAGTTTTTATGTCACATGGATGGCTCGCCCATGACATACTGTGGAATCATCATTGTTCGTGGGGGATCAATGTTCGTGGATTTCGTGGGTCACCCTTACCCACGAATTTACATCCCCACGAAGAATTTTTTGTCAACGTACTGATGAATTAAATCTACCAAATAAACGAGCTACCCACGAAATTACATGCCCACGAACCAATAAAATTTTGCTTGTCCACGAACATTGACCCCCACGAATTTAAATGATTCCACAGTACTATCAATTCAATCAAGTACTAAAGAAAGCTCTATCATTCCTCAAGCTTGAAACATCAACATTCAAATCCCATTCATTTCGCATAGGGGCGGCAACTTCATTATATATGCAAGGTACTCCAGAGCAAGAAATTAAAACAATGGGTAGATGGAAATCCAATGCTTTCAAGTCTTATGTTCGCCCGAATACTGTAGTCCTGTGAATAGTCAGTCTTACTAACTGTAAGCTAAGTTTGCAGGGACTTGCTGCAAGGTATGGATCGTTGGATCTTCCATTATCAGACGAGCCGAAGATTACTGCATACGTTCAACAATTGGCCAAAACTTGTCTCTGGAGCACTTAAAGATAGATGTTACCTGGTCTGGATCTGGGGGACTAAAATGGGAGCAACTTGATCAACACATTGCCAGATTGATAAATTGCCATAATGATATCATGCCTCAAATGCTAATAGTTCACTGTGGTGGTAACAGTATTGGCCTTCAGCCCCTTAAAAAACTACAACTAGCCATGAAGGCATTATTAGCCTCCCTTCATAAAAAATTACCAAACACACTTTTAGTATGGTCAAATATACTCCTTCGCAAATACTGGCGTTACATGATTTCCAGCGAAGCTGCAGAGAAATCTAGAAAAAGAATAAATAATTCTATTGGCTGCTTTGTTGTTCAGAAGTTAAATGGGGCCCTCATACGTCATCCTGATATTAAAATAGATCAGCCCAAATTATTCCTCGATTGCGTACATCTATCAGTTCTTGGGAATTCTATTTTCACAACTACAATTCAAACGGCATTGTCCAAGTTTCTCACTTCAAGTCAAAAAGTTTTCCCCATCCTCCCTTAACGCAGTATCTGTTCATGGCTTGCAAATGGCCCCATTATACCATCCCAACCCCCCAACCCCCAAATTTCTGATAGTAGACACGTGTGCATTGCATTCCTCATTTTCCCCAACAACCCCCCCTCCCCATTTTCCCCCTCAGTTCATGCTTGATGATATATTGGTATGTTGTATTGAATTGTTTTGCCAAATTACACATTGTTGTTACCCTGTATATTGCATTGAATTGTTTTGCTAATTATTGTTTTGCATTAGACATGATGTCTTGTTTGCCAAATTTTCCGCCACTTGTTGGCGGATGGATTGCTGTCTCGAAATTCGCGTACAGCAATCCACTTGGCAGAATTTTGCAACAAGCCATCGCTGGCAACTTCTGTTTACCCTCCAGGGTTGTCAGCACCATATGGCTCCTTATTTCTGCAAACTGTATGCGCCAAATGCCAGATTGAGGATCGGCGTTTACTCATTGACACTTGCTATAATACTTGATTATTGTCCATTGTTTTGATACCATTGTTTTATTATGTAATTACCTTATAATGTTAAACAAGAATAAAGCCATGACAGATACTGCCATTCTGAATTGCTTATTCTTTCGAGATAAGTACAAACAAAAAAAACCCCCTCACCTTTGACAATACACCATCAGGCATGAAGATAGAAAACACACAAATATGGAGTTAAGCATGGTTATCAACTTGATAAAAATAGGGAATATATTTTTCAAATTAAGTAACTCCTTGATAAGAAAATACTTGGAGAGACTAAATTGTTGATTTATATCACAATATGATGTCTTCGAAAGACCTTATCTAAATCACGCTTTTGTGAGGTCAAATTTGAAAATAGTCCAAAGTTTATATATGCAAAACTCGTACTTCTGGAGGTGAAAAATGATGTTTATATATATATATATATATATAATATAATATAATATGATATTTTTATGTACGTATATAACTTCGTATTTTATGAAACATGCATTGAAGAGCAGAGGAAATTCTGGGCGATACAATCAAACTTAACATATATACCATCTTTTAAAAGTAAATTCGCCATGATTTTTGTCAGTTGATCAAATTACCGCTGAGTTTTAGAATTAAAATAGAAACTTTAGAATAGTAAAATACTTTTATGGGATGTCTTTAATTCTTCAACAATACATCAAAAATGATTACAGTACGATGTTTGACTCACAGTGCCAACGAAATTCTAGAGACGTGATTCTAAAGTAGAAATACATTAAATTAATTTTTAAGCATTTAAACGATATTAAAAATGCAACAAGTAATTATACGATTACATGGAAGTGTCAAAACAAATGTTTTGTCTTTGTTCCTTCCAGCGTAAAGCCCACCAGGGGTCTAGGAGATAAATCATGACACAAGGTGAAGGAAGACAGCGTGTCCTAATTGAAAGATAATAAAGTGCTCTGGATTAAAAATTGAAAGACGATAAAATTGTTTGATTAAAAATTCAGTTTAAGAAAATTTGTACTCTGATTTTCGATCTTTCGGAAGATGTTACTATGTTGCAATTTTTTTACTGTGGCGCACACATAAAATTTGAATGGTTACTGTGTCGCGAGAAATTGTGCTGTGTCGGGGCCTACACAGTAAATTAAAACAGCTCATGGAGAATTGAAATGTAAACATTTTCAACTTTAGATTGAAAATTAATAAAACACAAAACTAGGAAAGGAAGAGAAGAGTATTTTATATTTTGCATATTAAAAAAGAAAAATGGCCACACCAGAAAAGATATTGAAAGAAGATATAAAACACCTGGAAGAAAAAAAATTCTAGTCGTAGATGTACATGTTTTGGAATTAAAAAACATAAAAACACCTTGAAAACCTAAGAAAACACAAATTACAAGGTATCTTTGTAAATAGGAAGATTAACGAGAAAAACCTACTAACTATTTATGTTCTGTAGAGTCCAGGAACTATGCCAGTAAAATACCTATGGTAGAATTAGACACAGGAGAAATAATCCATGATCAAACACAGATTGAAGAGGACACAAAGAAATTTTATGAAAAATTAAATTCTAAATTTGTATTGTCAGAAATGTTTGATATTTTCAGTTGTGTTTCTTACTCGTGAAAATATCACTAATTCCTGTCAAACTCGTGAAATGAATTCCATATCAAACTACAATATATTGAACATCCACTATGTGTTAGACAAAAGAGCTAATCTACAAAACTAAAAAGAAACTAATGAAAGATACACATATCTTTGTATATTTTATTTCAATTTTATTTGAAATCCACATAAAAGTGTGTATTGTACGTAAAGCTTTAAAAGGAACTAATATTTTCTCTCGATGTATAAATGTTCCCTTATCTGTCTTACGTGTAGGCCTTATCAGTTCCATTTCATTTCAAAAAATAATCGAATAACACTTGTTTCCAAAATCTTAAAATTTCTTTACGGTTTCCCATACCTTTCTCAGGTATAATGTGAACAGAACTCATAATCTTCCTTTTCAGCCCCCCCCCCCCCCCCCAAAAAAAAAAAAAACAAAAAAAAAACTAATAATAATAATGGAAAAATAATTTTAAAAAAGCTTATTCCAATTTCATTCGCAAAGATATAATCTCTCTCTCTCTTAAATGTTTTATGTACCCATTTCAATTGTCTTACAGTATTTCAAACCTTGCAACCAGTTTAAATTAGTCACTCCTCATAATGTTTCACATTTGCATCTTTGTCATTATACAGGAAGTTTCATAATATGTTACATTTTGAATCTAAAATTTGACAAACACAGGGGAAAAATGCAAACAAATGTTTTCATCAATTTGATGCATGTATCCATTAGAAACATTATGTACAATTAACAACTAAAATTCTAAACACTGGCCGAAATCTCAAACTTCAAAATTAGCGAAATTTCAAAATTGCTTTATTTTTCTTACGTTGAATTTCCCAACGTCAAAAGTCACATAACGTGATCAAAATGATCTCTGACTATTTCGACTGGTAGAGAAAGTTGCTTCTTGATTTTTTTAATGTTGTCACACATTTTTACTGAAACATTCCTCATCTGAAGTTTAATGTTTTTTGAGCTCATTCAGTATCTGTGGTGTAGGATTTTAGACCATGTTCCTAAGGAATCTCCAAAGAAAAAGGCATAAATATTGAGATCTGGAGAATGAAAGGGTCAAGATCTTTTCTTTGGGTGTTGCATTATTGTGAATTTGTAACCATTTCATATTTCAAAGTTATATGTCCTCTGTAAATGCTGATATTGCCAGCATCAATTTCTGCAAACATCTTTCTTGGACGTTTTGCTAAACTTTTCAGTCTCCACCTCAACAATAAAATCATCCGTTCTTGGAGTCCTAAGTTTTTTTTTTGTTTTTTTTTTTTTGAGAGGTGAGGGTGTTATGTTATTTACCACATACTGCAAGTCCCTGTCCTTTAACTTTGTTACTAACCTTCTGATTAGCATCCAAGAAAGCTTAGATTCTTTTGGAATATTTTCCTTCATCAACGTCTGAATGATTATTGGCGTTTAGTATTGAAAAAAAAATAGCTTTACAATTCAGCAAAATGTTAATAAGTTATTCCATTTCGAAAAAATATGACATTTGCGTTGATGTTACAATTTAACATTTAAATATAATTATTTCCTTGACTTTTTTACACGGAATAAAAATTCAGGATTAAATGTTTAAAATGATATATGATTTGTGTTTAAAATATGATAGGTAAGAATAATATTTAGATTTAAAAATGAAACATATATTATGTAACACCCTGTACTTTTGAACCGTAGTTATCAAGCCTCTGTTCTAGTCATACTGTTCAATAATAGTAACTTGATAAAAAGAGGCTGAATGTATATTGGTTTTGGATCGTATTCGCAATAAAATGCATTTGGTAATCATAAGGTTTTGATCTGATACTATGCGTTCTGTTTGCAATTTTGTCAATGAATTGACGTCGTTTAGGTTGTTCTTTCTTATGTATCAATCCAGTATTCGATGACATTACGTCATTAAGAATAATCCAAGACCGTTCAGTTACGAAATTTCTGTATATTTCAGTTTATCTTGCTTAACATCCTTCAACCCTCTACCCATTCCCACTTTACTCCGTTCAAAATGTGCACTGGAGTACATACTAGATAGGAATTCTGTTTAAAGAAAACTGAAAAAAAGAATAAGAAGAAACAGAGATGATTAAAAAAGGAAGCCCTTCGTTTATCGTCCTTAATGTTATCCTTATTTGCTTAAATATTTTTGACCAAAATAAAAATAAATGAGGACAACGAACGCAAGTGATATTTCGTTATTCAGTTTGTGTTCCTGACACAAACAAATCTTGAAGTTTAGTCAATGACCATTCCATTGTATCCCACTATAAATCAAATTTTACACACAGTTTTACACATTTAGTGGTTAGCTCATGCATTTTGATATGTTTGTTTCCGCGTTGTCATTCAATGACACAAAGAATTTTCACCTCGGTATAATTTGGTCATCATACTTTTGAACCTCTGTTTTCCTGTGTGATGTACACAGTGTCCAAACAGAGCATATAATTATATATTAATAAACATCAGCCTCAGGCGATAATTTGGTCAGAGCGGACAGGTTTGTGAATACTTATCAGAAACATGGTTGTCTCGGTAATAATGCATCGAATTCACGACAACGACATTTTAATAGCGATTCTCTGTAACCACTTAAACTTCTTTGCCACGCATGGTCACCGATTTTGATGAAACGTTGCCCATTATTACAACTTGACACCAGAAACATATATCAAATAAAATTTCGTTGCTATGTGTCTTGGTTGCCATGGTAACAGCCAGAAAAGTTGGAAAAATTGAAATTTTCAGCTACTTTGAATATTTATTAAGCCTTAATAAAGAATAAGAATAACAAACAAACCATTCTCCCCAAAACCTGACACCTTGTTGCCACTTATGCTATAAAGAAAATATTTAGAATTTATCTCTAAGTAAGTGGTAACCATGGGTACATTTGGAATACATTCTAGATGCTGAAAAATGAAGAAAAACGCTCAATATTCACTAATGATAGGTGTTAAATGATCAAACTCAATCAACAACCTAAGAAAAAACAATAAAAATATTTGACCTTAAGTAATTAGGTATTGGCAATATTATTCTAAATATAACTTTTATGGTTGCCATGGTAACACAGTGTTACCATCCAAAATGTGTTGCTAAAATTGGGTTAATGCTACTATCTTCAGGAAAAATCATAAATTTCATGACTGGCACATATACATCCTTAGGACCTTGCAACACCGACGACATTAGAAAAATTGGGATTAATTGTTACTTTGCAGTGTAACCATGGAAACAATGTACCAGTAGTTTAAAGTGATATTTTTTTGCTGCCTTAGGAATTTACTTACCTTTTATTCAAGAAACATATTATTTGACTCACCTTGAATAGTACTTATCTGGTAAAACTAAAATTGAATATCATATATTGATAACGTTTGTTGAAAAATACAACACTGTTGCTATGGTAACCAAGAAGGGAAAATGTCCGATTTTGTTAATTTTATATCAATATTAAACCCTATGTGCCAGCTTTTTGCATCCAGTTAGAGATTGGGTGGCAGTCAAAATTGAAAGTCAGGTTAGTTGTTCATATTTACCAATCATAAAAGTTTTGGGAATCTACATACAAGGGTACGTATCCAAGGAAACAGAATATTTTTCAGATTTTATGCATATTTTTTCGGCTTATTTCCATAGCAACGCTCTATTTAAAGAATTGAATTTGAATTTTTTGAAATGTGAGAATTAGGGTCACATGAACATCTTTAAAAATTGATCATTTGTTATATAGAAATATGCTTTTTAAAAAGATAGGATTAAATTTAATCACTAAGAGAGTAAATTTAAAATCCTTTCTTGGTATTAAAACCATGGCAACCATTGCCAACTTATAAGAAATATCATATTTCTTCCTTGGTATATGTTACAAGGATCTTTTGTCTATTATTTGCTTGCATTTCAACCTATATTTTTTTTTATTCTTAAGTGTATGACTTTATAAAATTAAATGAGCAAAATTATTACTTTTGAATACTTTGTTTTCATAGTAACGTATGTAGTAGTTGATTTACCAAACATGTTTATCATGCATTTAAGACATCAGGCCTTCAACTTTCAGAAACAATCATTACCACTTGTTTGCTTTGCTGCAAACGTTAACTGTGGGACTCTGAAAATGTTGAAAAATGCCATTTTTCAAACTTTAGGACATGTTGCCATGGTAACCATGACACGTAGCAACCAATTTCTGCCTGATTTGAGTTTACGGTATCAAAGACTTTTATCATAGAGAGTTTGGAGAAATTCTGAGACTATGCGTGCCACAGCTTCTATATAAAGTTCAAGTCGTTACAGAGAATGGCTCTTAAGAATATCAATTACTAGATGTTCAAATTTTGGGCTAATATATTAATTTTATTGTACATAAAAGTAACCATTTCATGTTGCACAGAAATTTTGTTTAATCAACCATTGATTCAATATCGTAAAACTTATCCTAGTAACTCATACAAGACAAAATCTATGTACATGTAGTTTTTTTTAATTGAATAATTGTTTATCAAACAATTTCTGATATCTTACATTTCTTTATATACTAGTACGTAACTATTCATAAGGACATGTGAAATTCATACTACTCAAAGGCCTTATTTCAAAATACCTCTACGTACAAAAAAAGAAAAAAAACCCACTGTGAATTACTTTAATCATCTTTTTGATTATAAGATACAAAACCTAGTGATACAAATAATTTCAAGAAAAAGAATGAATGAATAGCTAATTTTATTGATCACTTCATTAGGCACTTATGCTAAAGAAATCAGCATGTCCCCTGGAAGCTTGTATTGAACAAACCATATCTACACCGTTCCCAATTTCCCAAGTTGTTGCATTCAAATACAATAGCTGAAACGTTGCAGTGTTATTTGGTTGAATTTGACCAATCAAGAGTTCCCGATAATACATAGGACTCGTTGGTATAGGGTAATATAATGTCATGGCTTTTGAAAAGGTTAACATTCCATCTGATTTAACCTTGAAATCTGCAAGATATAAAAAAGAGGCCCAGGGGCCACATCGCTCACCTGAGCACTATGGCTAGGAAAAAGCAGAAATCACTTCAGTCTTGAAAGGTTGAAAAGTTTAAATATAAAAGTGGTTCGGGGGTGGGGGTGGGGGTCATGAATTGAACAAATTTGAATCTACATTATCTGAGGATGCTACCATTTAAATATGACCAATCATGGCTTTGCTATTCTTGAGAAGAAAACTTTTAAAGATTTAACCTATGTATTCCTATGTAAAACTTTGATCGCCCATTGTGGCCCCATCCGACCCCCGGGGGTCATGAGTTGAACAAATTTGAATGTACACTACCTGAGGATGCTTCCTTGTTAATATGACCAATCATGGCTTTGCTGTTCTTGAGAAGAAGATTTTTAAAGATTTTTCCTATATATTCCCATGTAAATCTTTGATCGCCAATTGTGGCCCCACCCGACACCCGGGGATCATGAAAACACTATATAAACACTGACACCAAATTGATCTACCATTTTTGTTTGTTTTTGCTTTTTTTTTCGGTTTCTTTTCTTTCTTTGTTTTTTTAAATTTTGCTTTTGGTTTTGTTTTTTAAATAGGAAAGGCTGCAAGTCGTTGAATTGGAGAAGAATCGTATATATAATTTTCATTAAACCATGGATTTTCAGCCATGAAAATTAGAAGATAAAGTTTTGAATATATAAAAATGTTTGCATGTTACTTATTTTATCAAAACTAAATTTAACATTCACAGTGTCGAATATACTTTTTCACATAACAGGAATTTAGAGAAATGGACACATTGACATATGCCCCTTGAATAAAAAAGAGACACATAAGAAGTCCATGTAGCATTTACGTCTGCATGAAACATATATGGAATTCTACCACAGTTATTGACGAGATCAGAGAAATGCCGCGGACCCTATTCTCCAATGAATCACGAACGTCATCAAAAAATTATCAGATCAGAAACACATGTCAAACCTGTGCAGTTGAAATAAATATTTCAATGTAGAATCTAATACTTATTTAGACCATATCAATGTTTGGTCTCACGCAGTCTAAATAGATTGCCTGAAACAGCTGATAAATATCCTTTTTATAGCCAAGTCGGGCTGTTCCACGGACCTTCCCACAACATTTACACTCCGTGATTTTACAGCATCTTCGCTAGCCAAGGGCTTCTGATACGCTACTCTCCTCATAAGCCCTTGGCATACGGTGTTAAAAAAAGTTGGGATTTTTTTCTCAAGTTGTGATTGGAGTTGATCGACATCGTTCGACCAATCAGCAATTGTTTTTTGCAAATGACGATATTTGCGTTCGGGATATATCTTGACTCTCTAATATCGGTAATGTAAAACGCAAGTAAACAATGATCCGTAAGATAACATGCCATTCTATGAATAGCAATATGGTGTCATCCAATTTCTAAAGCAATGTGCAAAATATGTGATTAAGAATCTATACTGAAGATGTAGATTTGCATTTTTACATGTTTAAATAACAAATTAACATAACTCAATACCTTATTGTTAATAATTCTTTAAAAACATTATTTTTGTAAATACACTTTTTATTTCTGTCGATGACGCAATCTGTGCGAATCGTGATCACGTGACAAAAACAGTCCCGTCTTTTGTCAGCACCGTATGCCAAGGGTTTATGAGAAGAGTAGCGTATCAGAAACCCTTGGCTAGCGAAGATGGATTTTACAGATAAAGCAGTAAAATAGACAACTAAGTTTATAATTTTACATTTATAAAAAATAATCAATATATGTTATAAACAAATTTATAAATGATTAAAGGATATTTTCAATCCAACGAAAGTTGAAACCGTCTGCATTTTATGCAATCGATACATAAGTAACCAAACATATTGACTCTGGTGTTAAATGGAACAGCAAAATCGCGACATGGTGATCTAAGCTTAAGGACATACGCAACGTTCCTTACCTACTGATAATTCTTCAAGATATTTTGAATTTAAGATTATATTGCCATCAGATATTCGTAGACGAAAAATCAGCATGCAATACCAGGGGTTTTGAAAAGATATCAATTGAAGAAAATTCTTGTAAAATTCAAAGAAAAATAAACAAAATTTACTAAACATATATTCTAGATGTTTTGTTCATCCAAACATGTTTTAGAAGAAGTGTACACAACAGCATATATAGACATTAAAATGTAGCACACAGTTCCTTTAAGTACTGGAACTCTTCAACTCCAGAGGAAAAGACAATAAAGTTCAAACTATGTTGCCTTAATTCGTTTCTCTATAGACAGAGAAAACGATCAGCCGTATTTTAGAACTGTTAGTAGAATAGAAATAAAGTCCTTGTTGTCGTGAATGATGCAGGATAACCTCCTCGTCTCGAAATGTTGTCTGAAATATAAAAGCTTCGGCTTTCATATTTCAGACATTTCTCGACCTCGGAGGTTATCCTGCAACATTCACGATAACGCGGACTTTATTTCTTAAATATATACATGTATATGATGATTATTAGTTGTTAAAAAGTCACTCACGTTTCAACTGATACATGAATCCAATAAAGGAAAGCAGAGAGGATTGATGTAAAGTACATTATCGTCTTAGTTCTTATCTGTCTCTTCCATTAGATAAAGGAGTTTTATAGGTCAAAACAATTAATGACCTACTTTCAAGGACCCGGCATATCGATAAAATCATGTTTTTATTATTAGTCCCCTACCGGTGAAACCGGAGGGGACTATAGGTTTCCTCGGAGTCTGTCCGTCCGTCTGTCTGTCTGTCTGTCCCACTTGGTTTTCCGCACTTTTTTTCTAAACGCTTACAGACATTGAGCTGATTTTTGGTATGTGAGTGCATATTGATAAGTTACAGATCAAGTTTGAATTTCGTTCCGCTTCATTGATTTTTGAGGGAATTACGGCCCTTTTAATTTTCAAGGGTTTTCCGCATTTTTTGTCTAAACGCTTGCAGATATTGAGCTGATTTTTGGTATGTAAGTGTATCTTGATGAGTTACAAATTAAGTTTATGCTACGTTCCGCTTCAAAAGATGCTTACGTTTTTGAATGCATATTTTATCAAAGCAACTATTTATAGGCTGTTTTAGTTAATAGGATGAATTAATGCTATCTATTGAATACACACGTATCCGTCGCTGTCCATCTTGTATCTGCCGTAAAATTATTAACATTTCTAGGGCTTTTTTCTCTTTTGTAACCATTTAAAATGTACCAAAAGTTAAGTATAAAGCTACAATCATTTAATGAATTGAGCACCATTTCGATATTGCATTTACCCATTGAATGCTTTCAAAACTAACATTCAAAAGCTTTGGGCAATGGGCAATTGATGACTTTCACATGATTTAGTTGTATACATACTTTTCAAATGATAGAAATTTAAAATAAGGTGGATAGCAGAGATTTAAAAATTCAGTAAAGACAGAAATGAATCATCACAAATCGTTTATTATGACAAAGTATTCCTTCCTTTTAAGGTAACTGAACTTGGAGTTTTCTTTCAATATTCTTTCAATATTGTATCACCTACGTTTTAAAAAAAAACCCATGATCCTGCAATAGACTTAGACTTAATTGACTTAATTAATATCCGCGTGGCGCAGTGGTTAGAGCGTCTGCTCTAGAGTCGCGAAGTAAGGAGCTGATCCTTACATCGTGGGTTCGAATCCACTGCGGAACGTGGAGACCGGTACTTCGGATGAGACCGTATAATCCGAGGTCCAAATGGTGGCGTCTCCATATGAGTGCAAACGAGAGGGACGTTAAACAACAAACAAACAAAAATATTTCAACTGCAAGATGTTTATTAATAGTGCCATGAAGCCTCAAATTTTTCAAATAGAATGAAATTGGTGATGATGATGATGATGATGATGATGATATATATATATATATATATATATATATATATATATATATATATATATATATATATATATATATATATATATATATATATATATATATATATATATATATATATATTTCTGTATCAATGCAATGTCGTGGGGGAGATTATCTTTCTTTATAGTACAACATTTACCTTAATTATAATCAAAGAATGCCTCTATTATTTAAATTATATTTACGATGTATTAATTGAGAAGGACAAAGTTGTATAATTTCACGTAAACAACCTGTAAAAACATAGCTTGAAATATCGTTGAACTTTGTTTTGTTGACCTCACCGGAGAGATGAAACTGAACTTGATGAAGCAAAAACTTAAGCGAGGAAAGAGAGAGGAATCTCCGATCGGTTTCGAAGTCAGGGATATATAAGGAAATTGAGGAGATAAAATCACTCAAAGCAGGAAAGAATGTTGCTAACTGCATTGATATTGGTGAGTCTTTTACATTATTATTTTACATTCATCGAGTCACACAAAATTTCCTTTCGTTTGTTACATTGTAAAAAAAATAATGATGTACAGGTATATCACATTATTTACGTTCCTTCTCTGAATAATGGTTATGAGCTGAAAATCTCTGAATAATGTTTATGAGCTGAAAATTATATTTTTAATTACTGTCGACTTTCAACTTCATTAGAATAGGTGAAAGATATATAATGCAAGATTTTTGGTTCTTTACAGATAAGGCTTTTCAACGTAATCATATCTGACACCAGTAGTGTTTCTCCAGTTGGGAATAGCTTACAAAATGCTATACAAAATATCCCACAGTATACCCAAAACAGTGACGTATCCGATGATATTTCAATGTTTCAAAGATTATCAATCGCTTTGCAAGACATTTTAGACGGAGAGTCAAATGGAATTTCCCAAGATTTTGACGGTGGCAATGGTCATGGAATTATGACAAATAATGGAAATAAGGCGAGTCAAATATCTTATCTTCCACCACTTTCTCAAGTTTCACCTTTGGAAGAAAAAGGAAGTCCACAAAGTCATTCTGGGCGCAACATCATAACAAACAATCTTCAAATTAATGACCGGGAAAAACTGGGGCACAATTTGCAGAAATCATCTCATTCTGTTGAGAAACCCGTACAAAATACCTTTCAAAACAATGAGCCTGGGAATTTTGCAGAACCCATCATACCTCGAAAGAAACCATTCAAAAGTACGTTTACTAATATTAATCAAAATGGAGGTTTGCTAAACAAGAAAAAAAGCATCTCCGATGGATCTATACACAAAGGGACTCATGTAGGGAATGAGACTCCTAAAGATAGTCATTCAAATCAAATAGGAAGATCACTTCTTGCTATACCTGGGGATATTGTCTGGAGATTTGATCAACCTAAAGTGCCATCTGACATATTTGCCTCAGACTGCTGCAAAGAAACTGACAAAAATGTTAATAAATTATCATCTCACACAGA
The DNA here is from genome assembly GCF_033153115.1 of Saccostrea echinata. Lineage (NCBI taxonomy): Eukaryota > Metazoa > Mollusca > Bivalvia > Ostreida > Ostreidae > Saccostrea > Saccostrea echinata. The sequence goes on along the minus strand of NW_026889772.1, from coordinate 14,338,922 downwards.
ACATTCCGATATGATAACTACTGTAGACAGTCAAAATAAAGAGGACAGTAAGGAAAAGACAGGCGATGATCAGAGCATGTCCAAAGCTTTGAGCTTAGCGATCGACTCTGTCTATGACAGGCTTTTACCATCTAAGCATCCTTGTTGCGAGGAACTATATCCAGTATACAAACCAACAATAACTGAGCTGGTAACCGAAATAAAAGAGCACCCAAAGTCTTCTGCAGAAAACAGGGAATGTCGGGAACTTTTCGCCATGTTATGGAGAGATTTGAAGGAATGTGAAAAAATAAATATGCACACAACAAGACAGTTTATAAATCAGCTTAATATCTTTGATAAAAGTGAAAGAAAATACAGCAAAGATCAATCAAAAAATTTAATGAAGTCCGGAGCAAGAAGAGCTAAGAGATTATATTTACGAAATGCTCTCCGTAGTAGAGCTAAAATGTATAGTATTTCAAAGGGACAAGATAAAACAAACGACAAACCTTGGTGGCGATATGGAGGGAAAATAATACAATATCCAAGGTGGCGGTATGGAGGAGAAGTAACACAGTATCCAAGGTGGTGGTATGGAGGAAAAGTATACAACAGACCAAGGAGATGGTACGGGGGAAAAAGAAGGCAGTATCCAGCATACTTGGGTTATTGGAATAACTTTGGTCCTCGTGGGTATTATCAAAGGCAACATCCATGGATGTTTGGAAAAGCTCCCTATACTAGTTCACAAATAGGGTTTGAATGTGTTCACTGAAATTAACATATAGATTTGTTCTAACGGATATACATATTCATTTAATTAAATGTTTGTCATAAACATTAAATGAAGAACTTTATTCTTCAATGTCATCATTAGAGGTTACAAAGATTAAAAATCAGAAAACTAAAAAAAAAAAAAAAAAAGATTTATAATATTAAAATAAACAAATAAATAACACTCGAAAAAAACCTGAATTGTTTGTGACAGAGGACTTTTATTTTTTTTACCTATCTACAGAATGATTTTATAATCATACTGTTTAATTTTGATTTCAAATGTTTCCTGGCTCTTGATTGGTGTATATTATGTGCAACTTCAAATGTACCTACTTTTGGCAAAGCCTTTAAATTGTTAATTTCGCAAATCTATCAATAGTTTGGACATTCAGTGTGCTATGATATAACACAATCCAAATCAAAAAGAGAAAATCAAAATTCCTTTTTTAAACCTGATTTTTCAAATCTGAAGTCGAAAATGGTCTAAAAGTCAACAAGGGAGGGGAGCTTTTTGAGAAATTCACCACTTTAAGTGCAATTTAAGAGAGGAACGTTCCTCTTCATCAGAAATCTTCCTCGTTGTCTCCTTAGTTCTATGCACAAAAACTGTATTTGAGGAACGTTCCTCTTATAGTTCAGATTGTTTATAATAAATATGTGTGTTTGTATATACAATGCTATACGAGGAACGTTCCTCTATCAATTTCAACTGATAATACATACTATATCCATGAACCCTAATACAGATTATATTTGAGGAACGTTCCTCTACCAATTCTAATCGGTGGTACAACAAACATCAATCTAAATACACTGAACATTTGAGGAACGTTCCTCTTCCCATTTTAAAATATTAACAATATATACATGAATCTGAATCCAATGAATCTGAGGAACGTTCCCCTCCTAACTGTTGGCACTGGCTTCATAAGAGGAACGTTCCTCTCCTATTTGTTGGCAATGGCTTAATTCATAAGAGGAACGTTCCTCTCCTATTGACACTGGCTTCATAAGAGGAACGTTCCTCTCCTATTGACACTGGCTTCATAAGAGGAACGTTCCTCTCCTAACTGTTGACACTGGCTTCATAAGAGGAACGTTCCTCTCCTGTTTGTAACCCTTTTTGTAAATATGGTGGTTTTTATGCATTTCAACCACAATAATTTTAAAGCAACAGAGTGCAAAGATTCATAATCAATTTGCATTTCCTGTACAGCATGACATGTTTCATTCATGGTTCACCATTCATTTGGTAATTCTTCTGGATTAAGTATAGAGAAATATTTTTAAATGTATATCATTATTTGAGTGATGTGTCAATCATATGATTCGTTTCCATCTATCAATAAAGATTCCCGTTAACTTATGAATTAATAGATATGTTTGTAGGAAAGGGAACACTGAAAAAAAGCTATGTTTAGGCCTACATGTACATTCTTGTGTAAAGGTGTGGAACCCCCCCCCCCCTTGAAAAAAAATCCTGGATTTGCACATATTGCTTGTAAATATAAATATCATTTATCATTTTAAAGATGCAAACCTGCAACTTAAGTAAAACAAAATGCGTTCATGATTTATGAGCCTTAATTTCATATGGTAAAGGGAACTGGGGGAGAATACAGTGTGTGTAAAGTACTGTCATGTAGCTCGATAAGTCTCTCTGTGATCTCGGGTTTGTGCCCTGGCTGCAAAAATGATACCGGTAAAAGTAATATAGGTAGAAACTGTTCCTTCACAAAATGTTTGGTACTTTGAAGTTTAAGTTGCAGGTCATTCAGTGAGACCTCGAACGGGCGCGCCATGTCTGAGGTGTTTGCACGCCAGAAAACCTTCACTGCTCAATTGCCCTGAGTATCATGCGAATAAGTAAAGGTCTAAATTTGAAGCCTTCACCAGCATCAGGTGACCTCTCATACAAGTGACATTTTCCTCCAAGAGACACACAGAACTACAACAATCAATCAATCAAAAAGTTATACTGTATTCTCCTGAACACATATAAATACCACCGATTTGATATAAAGCTGCCGTATAAAACATACACGTAGAAATTATAAAAAGAAATGTAACAATGGCAATTTTCTTAAATATTTAAAATTGTATTTATTATCTATATGAAATGATAAAAATTGAAACTAAGTATCCTTACCCTTAGCTTTTCTAGTTTTTTTCATCCGAGATTCAAATGTAAATGACCAATCAATTCTATTCGGTTGAACATCCACTCATTTAATGGAAAATCAAATAATATTACAAAGATGTGTCTCTACTGATACGTATCCCGGCCCGGTTTGTTCATACAAATCTTCATCGCATACATCAAGTGCTTGAACAAGAATAATTATTTGTCCGTATCACGTACATTATAATACACAGGTATATCATTGTCAATTTCTCCATTTCTTAATCCCCCATTCAATCAAACTACAGTAAATTGTCTTCTGATGAATACTATTCCTGCTAGTCAATAAAAGCAAGCTTTTCATGTGCAATTGACCTACTGAATGGAAACACGGTGCCACTATTTGAAGAAATGTCAATCAAGACACTCCACACTGAAATGATTGTGGGTGTGTTATCAGACTTTGGGCATGTGGATCTCTCAAACATAGCAAACCCATGTTCTCGATGTCAACTTTGAGAATAGTCATGAAACAGAAAAACTACTTTGCTGGATAAAAACAGGATGTTGCAGTCCCTCACTATTAAGGATGTATCAAGGTACATATGCAAATATTTATTTATATAAATGTATGATATATCTTTATGTATACCATGTATTGTTCGCATAAAAAAATGGAAATAAGATTTAATCATTACAATAACTTTGTCAAAGGTTATTGTAGCCTATTGAAATGCTAGATTAGACACTTCTAAATAACATTAAATTATGAATGAGAAATTTATTGTTTTGATAAATAAACTAGCTAATGTGCCTTTGGTTTCAGTGTAATCTATCCGGTCATGACACCTGTTGCAGCAGCAGTTCATTACTGAGAGAAGGATCCTAAACAAATCAAGTATGTAGTCATAATTATCATTGAGAATTAGAAATCTATGACATCCAGTGCATGTTTTCAAATGTTGTGCATAGCAGCAATGAGACTGCTTGTTTTTATTTTATTTATTTATTTCGTTGGGGTGGAGGGGGGTCCATGTCCATGATTTAAGAAAAACACTAGTATTGAGCAAAAAAAAAAATTGATACCATACGATATTTTATTATGCGCTTTCCGATATATTGGATTCTTTAACAAGTCTATAAAAAAGTCTTATAATTCATTTAATGCATGAATTTTATATAAACTAATTGCTTTATATCCCATTTCAAAGTTCTTGTCTCACTGTCATAACAAATTACACTTCAAATTCAAACATTAAATGAATGTGAAAAAAAATAAAGTTGTCTATGTATTTTGTAATATATTTATCTAAGATGTGCTATTTCCTGAATGATTATATCATTATTGATCAATTCTAATTCAAAACAGTGAAAAATATAACCTTTGGTGATTGAAATTCCCAACTTTTTCACAGAATTAAAAGAAAATCTGCCTGTCCGATATGTATTGGAAGTTCTTTTTTCGATACGATATATTCTTAAAATATTGATACGTATTGATTATTCGATATATTGATACAGCCCTAAAAAACACATACACGTAAAAAAGACATCACAAACACACAAATATTTTTAATAAGAAAACTGATGCCTAAACAATAAAAGTTTTTGGGAAATAACATTCCTTGTTCATGTTGTTCATGATACTGTTATGCAGTCAAAATACCTAACTCATGTAAATTAGTAGGAGTTTTTTGTGTTGGGACACCACTTTTGACATTTGTTTTCCAAAAGTAAAATTGATAATAATTCTTATTGATATTTTTTCTCCTTAAAAAAATTGCCCATCTCCCATTAAAAACACTGAACTCCTATATAACATTTTAATAATATTTATAATAAACATATATATAGTAGAGTTTTTTCTTCGTATAATATTTTTTGTAAAATGGAATGACTTGACATGTACATGTATATATTGAAGAGGTACATTATCTCCAAAAGATTTTTCAATTTTTTTTTTCTTGCATTTTGAATTATTTGGAAAGACCCAGTATTTTTAAAGTAAAGCTGTATTTGCTTTCTTTTATCAAACATTGATTTGATAAAGAAAATGCTAAAGCTCTGATTCACCCAGTTCCATCCATATGTCATCCGTGCTTCACTAGGTGGTCAGTACTGTTAATTTCAATGGCGTTAGAGAGCAGAGCATGCCAATTCACCCAGGCTCAGGGGAATAATGTCACAGAAGTAATGTGTTTAAACTAAACAGAGCCCTGTAGTTTGTTTATACATCCCCGATACTAAACGGCTTCACATTGTGTTCACTGGTCAATATTTTATACTTTCCCCTGATATCATTACATATAAATCTGCAATTTTGTAATTAATTAAGCTTATCTGTTTATGAATTAGTACTTAGATTGGAATCAAGTGTTGTTCTTTAAATACCAGCAACAGTGACCTTGTCAAAGATCTTACTCAGCCATATAGAAACTTGTTCTTGATAGTTTTGCTAACTGTTTACTTGAAATGTTTTGGAAAAAAGACAAATCCAATTAAATCTTCAATAATGTACTCTTTGAAAAAAGTCTGCTGCAGGTAGCATACATAAGGGATACTTCACAAGATTGTGTAAAATAATTGTTTTCATCACTCACACTAACAACATCATAATTCTCAACTAAGTATATTATATGTTTGAGAGACATAATAAATGCTAAAAAATCACAATTGAAAAATAAAAAAAAAATTAAAAACGTGTTACCAGTATCGGGGTAATAAAAATAACAATAATGTTGTTTCTAATTGAATACTCAATTCTGAGTAACAGTTTCACTAATCGATACTCACATCATTCGATGCTTAACCACGATTCTGTATTTATATATTTATTCATTATGTAAAAACGGAGTAAAAAAAAATAATTGAAGAGGCTCATGCTTACATCACATGCTTGATATGCATACAAAGGTTCTTATGACCATTGATTAAATATCTTAATTTATTCTTATAGCACTTGTCAAGCCATAAAGAGATTTCTTGATGATTTAAAAGAGTTAAAGAAAATCTTCCAATATTATTTCTCCAGATGAAAGCTGATAAGACAAAGGCTATATAAATTGACCTGTAATTTTACAGATAACATGGGCTGTTAATCTTGCTGTAGCTGATCACTAGATTATCAATCCCAAATGACCCACTCTGCAATCCTAGATACAGTGTAACTGTGAAATTCTAATTTTGTTTGTTTCTGCAAACTTGCCAATAAATCAAAGAGACAGAATCGGATCTAGCAGTTTGGAAAAGGGGAAATAGGTGAGGGGGGGGGGGGGGCTAGATCGATATCAAGTTAATAAAACTGAATGATTGTATTACTCAGTACAAAATATCCTTTAAATGTTAATTTTATAGACTCTTCTACATCAATACATATTTTTTAAAGTATTCCAGTGGAAATATGGATTTTTTTTCTTCCCCCTCTGGATCAGGCGATGTTGTTTTCACGTTTTACAAATATTAATTTCTCATGTTGCTTTGCATGTGTATTTAGTACAGGCATTCTTATATGAGTGAAAAATTATTGAGAGGGAATGTTAAACAAAATACAAACAAACATGTAGACCATATATCATTCTCCTCTTGCTATTTTTTTGTGATGATTTTAGTGATGATAGTTAGTATATATGTAACATCTAAAGTTACTTAAATGGCCCTTTTTTTTTTTTTAAATAATCATTATTTAGTCATATACAAATGACTGATATACATGTTTTTGTTTTTTTTTTTTAAACTAGAGTGTTCCAAGGAAGGCATGTGTCGCCTGCTTTTAGCTTCATTGAAGATGTTAATAAATGCAAGAGTGGTCAGCTCTTTATTTGCTACTATAGCCGCGATTATAGTTCACATATTTTTGGTGGCAAGGAAAAAAATCCATGGATAGAAAGCCGGATTGCCATGGAGTCCAACAATCAAATAGAAATATAAATCTCCAACCCCTCAAAGCTAAAATGAACATTAGAAAAATTTAAATTATTAGAAATAATTATTTATCATTAGTTATCTCAAACAACACCGTGTCCTTCAAAAGAGACTTCAGTCTGTCATTACTGCAGTTGTCAGTCTACATCATCCATTTTGGAATACCGATCCCAATGTTTTTCATAGTACTTTAAAAATTTCAGTTTTTAAGGTTAGTGTATATCATACAGTGTCAAAGTACACTGTCAACATGTATAAATGCTAATTATCAAATCCCTGCCTCTCTAAATTCAAAAGACATAAGTTAATTTAAACCGTCTGCAGTATATTTTGCAAAGAAAGTCAAAGGTCAAGGTCAAGTGGACTTTTTTCAAAATATTTTATTACAAACAGTGCTTATGCTATATAGCCTAGACTTAGCTCTTAAATGTCAAAAGTAAGTTGAATATTGGCACTGTGAACTATTTTAAAAAGTCGGTCAAAGGTCAAGTTCAAAGGTCAGGAGGTTGGTAACCATTGTAAAATACAAAAGCCATTGTTCAAAGCTATACATGTGCAAAATATGAAATACATACCTTTTACAGTTCTCGAGATATAAGGTGTGACAGACTGACGGACGGATGGACAGACAAACAGACGCCGGGTAAAGTGATCCCTAAGTGCCGCTCTGCTCTGCAGGCGACACAAAAATGATGTCCAAAGTTTCTTACAAAGTTTAATTTTGTATTACCATGTAACAGTTTACATAAAGGACGTGACTTAGAAACTATTCATTGAACATAAAATTCTGCACTCAGTATTGGAACTGCCCAACTTGCTGACTTCTAATAACTGGCAGTGAACATTGTCAATTTATTCCGATATTTATCCTGTTCTGAAACTCAGCAATAAATGTCAAAACTTGATACCCTCTCCCAATCCAGCCAACTTGATTTGAGGTCAAGACCAAGTCATTAACATTTACATCTACCACACTTACAATGTTAAGATAATGTAAAATGTAAAACACTTTTTTGAGTCCTATGTTAAGTATTTTTATGCTATCTATGAATTTTATATCTATCTTATTTTTAAAGATTGCTCTGAATTGTGTAATGTTTTACCAATAAGAGCATTATTAACCTAAGGGACTGGGAATATATACTTCTATACATTGACCATAGAATGCTGTTTGATTTGCTATCTAGGAATACTTCAATTTTTTAAAGTGCTAAGCATAGCTAAGAATAGCTGCAGTGCTCTAATTTTTGTCACCAGTTGGCAATTAGATTTTGTGTTGTAGGATAACTGCCACCTATGGGCCTTAATATATATTATCTGTGCTTAGCAGGTTATTTTTTAAAATGTTTTACTAGCGATACAATATAGTATACTATGATTGCTTCGTGTCAAAGGACAATTAAAACAGCAGTGTGGAAATATAGTTTCTGATTAAGAATTTAAGTGGGAAAAATAATTTTCAAAAAAAACCCAACAACTCTTAGTTAGTTAAAAAGAATTAAATTCTGCCTTAATGACTTGCAATTGTAAGCTACATTACCCACATTCCTTTTGTCTTTTTAAATATATTGACATTATCCTAATTTTTAAGGAGTTGGAATTGAAATTGTCTAATCAGTTCAATTACAGAATGTTAAATTCTCTTAATTAACTGCTTCGATCTTCTAACTGCAGATCTTTATCTATTATTAGACCCTGACTGATATAAACTTTCAGCAAGTAATCAGATATCATCATATTATCAGCACTGGTCTTCACTGTCCATGAAGCCTGTCCCCCTGCAGTCTCAGGGGATAGATAGGGGATATAGTTGCAAGAGCCGGTTTAAGGCAAATCTCATAATGTTTCCCCAGCATGTATGATTGGCAGTGATTGATATAAAGTAATCTGTGAACAGGGCACGAGCAATATGTCAAAATCATTTGTATAAAGCATGATCTGGAGGGGGGGGGGGGGGTGTTAATAGACAAATCACTATAGAGTCAATACTTCATTTTTATAAAGACACAGATTTCAGTTTTTGAAGTTTATCTGAAAGGTTACTAATGCAAAGTAAAAATGAGAATCAGAATTAAAGTAAGTTCTAGTAAATTAAAGTAGAATAGATATACTAGTATAAAACTCATGAAATCAAATTTGACAGCTGCATTTTTCTTTGGAAAAGGATAAATGAAACTTTTCCAAATTATGACCTTATAATTATTATCAAATATAACAGATAACAAATTAAAACTTGTGAGAGAGATTCTAATGTGATGTCTAAGATACAATATCTATTTCAAAGAAAGGATGAATAAAGATAATTTGTGTGAGGAGTATGGGTCTCAATTAAGACCTCACAAAATAAACACTTCTCTGAGAACATTACCTTTTGTTTTTCAAGATTATACATGTATTTTCATAATTCATAGCAAATAAAATTTCAAAATTTTAATCCAAGTTCTCCATTTTTCACTGGTTTTTTTTTAAATCTCATTTTAGATGAGACATCATACATAATCTTATTACCACTATACAAATATTTTCTAATATTCTATCTCTGCTACTTTATCTTTAAATCACAATTTTGAAAATCTGGAGGGCCCTTAAGTTATTACATGTACTTTATTTAAATTTTAAAATGTGATACTGAATGTGACATTTTTCCAACAGATGATGACACTAAAGAATTTGTTGACGAAAAAAGCAGTTATGAACCTTTGGAGACCAAGGAATTGGATACAGGTTTTCTCCCTATTACCGATATAAAGGAAGATGTGACTGAGAAAGAACCATGGTGATCCTCAATGATATTGTTTAGTTTCGTGGTTTAAAATTAAAAAACCATGGGTGTTAACCCGGGTAGACATTGTAGAAAGTAATGTGAATGCCATTCAGTGAAAAGGGTAGTATATTGTTTGAAATGCTTTCTAGAAGTAGTAATGAAAATTTTAAAATTCCTGAATTGTATTTTGTAACTATGGCACTTTAAACTTCGTAATATACTAGTATGTACTAGGCAAGAGTTTTTGTTACAACATTGAATAGTTTAAACACACAATAAAATCAAGTACAACAAAACATTGGAATTTTTGTAATAAGTTTTAACATCATGTTGAATTTTAAATGTTCTTGAAAATGTGTGCAATGACAGAACAATTATTCAGAGAGGAAGATTATTTTGGGGATTTTGGAGTTTAAATATATTAAATATGGAAGCCCTTTCATTTGTTCTGCAATTAATTTTCCTAGAACTAATCTTAAATGCATCATATGTCATCCAAGTCCCTTGAATTCGTGTTGATACATGTATACTGTACATTGCACATACTTATACTTAAGTCAAATATTTCTTTGTGCATGATTGATATACTGCTTTAACATAACTTTATTAAAATATACTTTTTTAAAATGTCAAAATGACTTTTCATATATATATATTTTTATAGTGTTTGCGGATTAAAAAAAAAAGTTTCTACAAATATGAACTGCATTTCATGTACTAAAGAGGAACGTTCCTTCAATGCTTTATGCATGCATAGAGAGGAACGTTCCTCCAATGTGTCATACGTAAACATGCAGTGTAAGATGCTTAAAGATATAGGAAAATTTGAGAGAGGAACGTTCCTCAAATGCCTGATGTTGATCATGCATGAGTTGTCTACAGATTTTTGAACTTGAGAGAGGAACGTTCCTCAAATGCAAGTCTTAAGCTTCACAAGATATAGTACTCAACAGCAATGCAACCATTTGTGAGAGGAACGTTCCTCAAATGCCTGCTGTAATAAACTTTATGAAGAAGGTAACAACAGATAGAAATCTGAGAGAGGAATGTTCCTCGCATGTGAATGTCTATAAGATGTTTAAAGATATAGGTAAATTTCAGAGAGGAACGTTCCTTGAATGCCTTATGTTTGATCATTCATTAGATGTGTACAGATATGTGAACTTAAGAGAGGAACGTTCCTCAAATGCCGGATGTGTTAAGATTCATGAGGTATTTAAAAATACAAGTTTATAAGAGTGAGGAACGTTCCTCTCTCTGCCTGATGTGGTAAGATTCGTGGTATTTAAAAATACGAGTTTATAAGAGAGAGGAACGTTCCTCAAATGCCTTATTGTAACAAATAATTTGAAATGTATAGAGAGGAACGTTCCTCAAAAACCTAAAAAAAATCACCAAAAAGTGAACTTGTCTAGACACATATAAGGTTTTTCAGACCAAAATGACTTCAGATTGTAAAAACTGGGTAAAAAAAAGGAATTTTGATTTTCTCTTTTTGATTTGGATTGTGTTATATGCTTATATTTACGTCATAACAAACTGTCAAACTGACATTAACTGTATACTTCACACTAGAACAAGTATAAAAAGTGAAAAATCAGGTAAAATTCACCAATTTTTTTCCGCAATCAAGAGGTAAAGCTTACGTCATCTCATTGTTCATCACGAACATACGAAAGTCCAAACTATCGGTAGAAATGTCCTAAAGATAATGCTGATCCATATGTCTTTAGGTACAATATATACACTTATTGTAATGATTCATCAATATTTTTTACTATTATAAATACCGAATAAATATACTTTATTGCAATTAGATAAAAAATAGTTGTTAACTCTTTTTTAAATGCTGTAAAGTCTGACATTACAGAATTAAGAACTTTATTGCGAAAAATCGCAATGCCAAATTCTATCCTAAGAATTTCATAAAATTTCGATCTACTGGTACATATTTTCTTAGCAACTCATTGGAAGTTAACCGCCATCATGTATCACCATCTATAGCAATGTTTTTCAAAGGCTCCAACGAGAAAACTGTATGACGCAAGCGTCAAATCGGCTGCAAAAACGTATCTACGTATACATCATAATCATCATTATTGCATTAGGAGCATCAAAAGAGAAATTATGAGTTGCCTCAGCCCCTGCCTATTTAGTCTGATTTATTATATAGATCAATGGTAAGGTTTTGCTGCATTGCTGCTTGAGATTTAAAGAAAACTAAAGTAAAAATTCACTTGATATTCTTTAATTAGAATTTTTTTTTTTTTTATAAATGTACGAATATCTCCTTTTGTTTTGTTGTTTAAATCTACATTCTTTTCCCTTCAGCATAATTATGAGGTTTGTTATGAGCTATGGTATTTTCACTACAGAACATGTGTGTACTAGTAGTTGCCATATTTACATGCATAAACTGCACACACTGCACTTTCTTTTCCATTTGCGATGACCTACTTGGTTCACACATTGTAGAGCCATGCAATCTTTCCTACAGAGTTGTCGATCGTTCCTCTCTCAGACACCCCTGCAATGGGCTCTCTCCAAAATCTTTGATATGAAGTTAAAAAAAACCATGATATTTCAATGATTTTTCAAATTAAACTAGTTCACTAGATCTACAAAGTAAATATATATATCTACCTTAAAGGACAAACACTAGCGCAGGCATTTATTTATAATAAATTAAAACAAACGCACTATTCATCGTGCTTATCACAGTGATATACACGAGCAAATGACAGAGGTGAATGTATAAACAGATGGTAGAGTTTGCTTATAAGGGTCATTCAAAAAATAAATATACTTTCGTAAATTTATCTTTTTAATTTAATGTCATATTATTAACAAATTTGGTAGATATATTTTGTCAATAAATCCAATATATAATGCTATAGGCATATCTCTAATAAATGTAACTAAAAAGAAAGTTCAAATTATAGCATTGTTACATCATTTCAATCACCAAAATGTGATGTTATATACTACTTCGTTGAAAAGAAATCAATTTCAGAAGACAATTTCTCATTGTAAAATAATAAAAAGTTGACGTCGAAGGACGTAACGGAGCAGCGAATAGCGATTCAATTTTGTATTGCACCCGGGGAAACCTCTGAAACAAACTCCGAAAATGCTGGAGAAACAAGGAAATACATGAATATGAAATGTAATATATGGCAAAGACAGTTTTAGAGTGGTAGAGATATTGAATTGGATAGTGGATTGTCTGCAAGGAAACAGATTATAGGTAAAATTCAGGTCAAAAGAATTAGCAACGTCATGGAAAGTGATGTGTGTTTCACTCTTGCGGAACTTGTGAAACTCACTGCAAAAAGAATTTGAGAATACTGACAAACTAATTTATGCTCTACGAAATTTTAAGAAACGTTTACGACGTTGTTTTAAATGACGTTACAATGTTGTTGAGAGTGTTCCTTAGTGGCAAAACATGTTGATTTTTAAATCAAATAATAAGAGTTCCATAAAAAAAAAATGGAATGGAATTTAACACATCTACAATAAAATTTTTACATATCATCATGTGTTATTAAATTTTGTAAAAACAATATGCTGAAAAGCGAGTTTGTCTGCTTATATTTTGAATGAACCTCGTATATACATGAAAATGATAAACTAAAAATTTCATTTTTTTGAAATATTTGAATTTTGATTTGCATGGAAATATATATTTCATATCAAAACCTATTTACAAACCCTTCAGAAAACAGGACACAATCTCCTAAATGTTTATCGAACAAGTTTATATATATATTTTATCAATTGAAATCAGCAACATCTGCATCATACTTAGATATTTTACTGATTATAGAGGTAAATGGCCAACTAACAATTAAACTATAAGAAAAACGGGATGACTTTATCTTTTCCATAGTCAACTTCAATTATTCATATAGTAATATTCCACTTTTTCACCTGCATATGTTGTTTATTTTTCACAACTGATTCGAAACTCAAGAACATATTCTGAGTGCGACGACTGCGATCAATTTAAAAACAGAGGCAGGCTACTTACAAATAAGTTGATGTAACAGGGTTTTCAACTAAATGTATCTCGTTTAAAGTCAGCACTTAGCTAATTATATGATTGTTATAAACCTAGTTTGCAAATAAAGCCTATCGTTTGTCGTATTTTGACTGATTAGTACAAATTGTTGGGCCATTGTTTTTATATCATTTTAACTAAGGATTACTCCGTTTACTTTATTAATACAAAGGGCTCACGGCGGGCGTGACCGGTAGACAGGAGATGCTTACACTCCTGGGCACCTGATCCAAACTCTCGTGTTTCCAGTGATCCGTGTTTATACTCTGTTCATGGTATTCTTTATCGGATTTATGAGATTGAACACTTTTCGGCTTGGCCAAGATCAGGTGCCCATGTTGATTGCAGATTAACAAAAAAAAAATGAAGTCAAATGAAATGTATTACAAGTATGTTCTATGTAACACTACATCCTTTTGGCAGATTGTCTGAAATTTCTGTCCATTTCTGTCGAGCGGTTAAAAAGATTTCACTCTTACTATAGCAGAGACCCAAGTGGGCTACGGACTATACATATTTAGGCATAACATTTATATTTATCAGATTCAACTTAACAAAAAAGTATAATTCAAATACAAACTCTTCACAAAATATTGTCTGAGCAAAAAAAATCACATAATTCATTTCCGTTTAAATGTTACCGTATATAAAGGACATGGGTAAATTTGTTAATCTTTGAGAGTTTTTCTACTTTTAATATTTGGACATTTGAAATAAAAAAAAACATTAAAGTACTTTTAATTTTTCTAAAGATACTGTATATGGGGGTGAAAATTTCAAACTTATTTGGTAATACTCAGAGAAAAACTGTGTCAGATATTTTTTGATTGACTGTTTTGAGACCTTGGGCTACGGACTATACATATAGTATTTTCATTTAATGAGAGACCATATAGAAAAAAAGTTGATTTTTTCAGTAAATATTTGTTGAAATTATCATCTTGGAGTTCACATTTGTTTAATAAATCCTTTCATTTGGATATGAAATCAATTTATACAAAATCCTATGAAATTTAACAAAAATAAACAAAAACTTTATATAGATTCACAATAAGAGTAAACTATACATAGTCAGAACAAAATAATACATGTCAAAATTACATGTATTGGTGTTTTGATAATAAAATATTGTTCAAAACCATCTAAAGACCAAGAATGAGCTTTAATTTAGCATTTAAGAAGGATGAATTTCATGTAAGCATGGGGGCTACGGACTATACCGTTAAACATCTCTATTGTGGACAATCAACATAAAGAAAATATAATTGTTTAATTAAATTTTGGGAATTTATTTTTATTAATTGGTTTTCTATAACAGTTCACACCACTTAGTTTGAGTATTTATAATACCATACTTAAAAATCAATTGTCTAATGTACTATGTACTTTCAATGCCAAATGAAATTTTCCAGTTAAACTAATTAGAGCATAATTGGTGTTCAAACTTTAATGAATAAAAGCAACAGGAGCTGAAATGAAATCAAGGCATGATTGTAGAAGGGGGGGGGGGTGGGTTACGGACTATATTGCTTCATATTTTTTTTCTTCGATTTAATTTAATGCATATAACTCAACATGGTCATTCAGAAGGTGTATCAGTATATAATTTATCATAATCATATGGTGTAATTCAAAAAAGAAAAATAATAAATAAATAAATTGCAAAACATGATTGACCATTTGTAGTAAAATACATAATAGTACAATATTTACCCATAAAGAATCAATGGGTTTTTTTTTTTAATTAACAATTCAGTGACAAGTAGATTGGGTGGCGCAATTATAAGAGTGAAGGCCTCACTTTGTACTAAATTGCATAGTAAGGAGTTGATCCTTATGTTTTGGGATCAAATCCCACAATGGGATGTTAAGACTGGTCGATGAGAACTAATAAACCATTGAATCCCCATTCTGCAGTAGATACAAGTAGGAAAAAAATCTCTTGCTAATACAGATGTACTGTTATATGGTCTGTAAATTTGCTAAATTTATTTGTAGGTTCCGTAGCCCTTTTGTAAGTAGGATTTGTGTGGCTAAATATTCTTTTAAAAATATTCCAATGCTTATCATTGCTAATGGATTGATAGTATGTATCATGAGAAGGAAAACTTTATCATGTATATTTAGAAAATATGTTGTGACCACAAACATAACAGGACAGACTACAGAAGCAAGCCTTTAGTTGAAAAATGTTAATTTTCAGATATTTTATTTTTAATTACAGTGGTATTTGTAATTAAAACATTGCATTTCTTCGAATAAACATATTTTTGTATTGTAGTTATTGTATAAATAATGTATATGACTTTTTCTGGAAGTTATTATATTGGGGCTACGGACTATACAGGGCTACGGACACCAATCATTCTTCTATAATTTCTTTTGGTGTTAGCGCAAAAGCTATTCATTACTGTTTTTTACTTTACTGATAACTGTGAAGATATTAAACAAGAGCATGATTAATTCTACATTCTTTTGTTGAACACAAACTATAATGAAATATGGGGCTACGGACTATACAAAATATTAGATCAGTATGGAAAATAAAATACAAAATGCGCACACATTTTACAATGTAACCACTATATTTTTCTCATAGTACCTTTTTTCTTAAGTTAAATAAAAAAATTTAAACAAATTATATTTGCTCTTTTTTGATAGAAATTATGCATTTATTCAAACATTGATAAATCTTAAATTATATAACAAAGGTATATCTGCACACATTTATTTACAATTGCCACAATTTTTATCCTTTTTCTTTTCTGTAAAAAATAAACTTAACCAGAATGATTTCTCTATAATACAGTACATTTATTTTGGAATGTTACATTCAAAATAATTTTAATTAACCATTATTTAAAATGTAAAAAATTAAGTGCAACAGCATAACGCTTCACAAATTATGAATTTTTGACTTTATTCTGTTGTTTTTTAAAAAATGCAGATACTATATATATGATATTATATACCAACGGAAAGCTCTCATTCTGATCTTTGCAATGCATTAAAAGACATTTAGATTAAATGTAACTATAAAGAGTTACATCTGTATAACATCATTTAGTTGGAAATGGGCACCTGATCTTGGCCAAGCCGTTTTCTTTATCTTCACCTTTCACAATTTAAAAAGATTGAAACTCTTTTAAAATTGTTAAATCGTATTAGATCACCAACAAATTATCACCCTTGGTTGAACAGCATTTCAAGCAATAAAATAAATGAATTTTTCATATCATATACATTTGGCATTATCCTGTTATTAGCATCGCGGTGCTAATAATTTTTGACGTTATTGACGTTATTGGCGTTAAAAATAATTTATAATATGATATAATATTAATGTTTTTTTCTTTACATTCCAATTGCATTTATTCCGTTATAGGCCTATGTGATTTTTCTTAGAAAAAACCTTATTTTGAATGGCAATTGACTTGTGACTAAGTGGTTGGTATATATATATATCATAAAATGTTTCAATAATTGTAGCATGATTCAAAGAAGTTTTAGATGATGTATGACTCGATTGCAAGGCACGGTAAAAACATTTATAAATATTACAAAGTTTAATATTGTTCGCTTCCGTTTCCATACACTAGTACCTTACGTATATATCTTTTTTCTCTCCGAAGTAAATTTATAATGGAATAAATGTATTGATTGAAAATGGGAAGAATTACTTTATTCCGTTATAAACAAACTTGGGGGGAAATATGAAAAGTAGGGAGGGGGTCTTGATTGTGCTAATAATTGTTGTAATGTACCATTTATTCCGTAATTATTGTATAAATTATTTTTTCTGACAAAAATTTTATACACGGAATAAAACTATTGATGAAAAATGGTATGAATTCAAAAGATGTACTGTATTCCTTTATAAGTAAATTTAAAAATAAACAAGAGGCCCAAGGGCCTTAACGGTCACCTGAGTATGATACAACATAGAGTATAAAATGAACTGAAAGGTGAAACTTTGTTGCCAAAAAGCAAGAAAAATAGGGTGATCATGATCAACAAAATAATTGGTCTTAATATTCATTAACAGTTTATAAATTATGTTCTATAAATCTGATCCCCATTTATCACTATCACCATACAGTATATTAACAAATTATCAATGCTTCTGTACTATTTTAATCCTTTGTTGAAATTTCTTACATTGGCCTCTCTTGGTCCTTGATGAACATTTAATAAGACAAGTTATTTTTGTCTCATTTTTATTTATCTACTACTAACAAGTCTTTCTGATCATTAAAACTATGAAAGTACTTTTTGTATTATACAATAAAAGTTTTTGCATAATTATCTTATTCTATTTACCTTTCAAGTACATTATTTACAGTGATAAATTATCAAAAGTAAATGGCAAAGGGGAATAACTCCTCTCAGTAGAATACAAAATAATAGAGCCCTGGCCAGGACCAGAACACTTGACCAAATGGTCCAGATGTTCAAAAATCTGGTAAAAATAATCTTCCTTATTAAAACTTTTACTCTTTTTGCCTCTGATATGCCCAGGTGCGGAGAAGATTTTTAAAGAAATAATGCATTTTTACTACAGATTCACTATATTATCAATAGAGCCCCCCCCCCCCAAAAAAAAAAAAAAAACCCAGAGCTTCTGACCCTGGGACCATAAGTTTGCTCATCATAACACTTACGATATAACATCAATGTATACGAATATGACCTTCAATGAACTCTTAGTGGCGGTAGAAGAAGCGTTATCGAATTTCAACTGCAGCTTGCATTCAAACATTCCTTGTCCTGATACAGCTGACTTGATGTTTTTACTAAAGTGCATTCTCAAAAACACGTTATTTGAATTCAATGGCAAATATTACAAACAAACAATCGGGTGTCCAATGGGAAGCCCAAGTTGTCCAGAAATATCGGACCTAAGAGTATATCAAATAACTGAAATGCTAGTAAACAACTATGAATACAAACACAAAATTTGCTTCCATGGGCGATTCCGTGATGACGGATTTATGATTTATGAGGGCCCGAGAAACGAAATTGTTCGCTTTTTCGAAATAGCAAATGAATGTCATCCTTTATTGAAATTTACCTATGAAATATCTGAAGCATCACTACCATTTCTGGACACATATGTATACAAAGGAAACCGTTTCAAGGAATTTCATATTCTTGATGTTAAGTCATATATTAAACCAACAAATACATTCCAATATTTGCACCGCCACAGCGCTCACCCTAAATCAGTTTTTAAAGGCTTTATTAAGGGGGAATGTACAAGACATGTACGCAATACAAGTGACAAGGAAATATTGCACAACGAACTTCTTGAGTTCAGATCACACCTTTTAAACAGAGAATACAAGAGAATTGAGATTGACCCAATCATTAATGAATCCTTAGCTGTAAACAGAGTCATAACGTTACATAAAACCAAGAAAACAAAGGAAATACCTATGGTTCTAATTACAAAGTATGACCCAAGAATCAAAGGTCTGAAATCCAAATTATTAAAATACTGGTCATTAGTTTTAAAAGATGAAAAATGCAAAGAAATCTTTCAAACAAAACCAATGATTGCTTATGCTAAACATAAAAGTATTGGTGATTTGCTTACAAAAGCTATTTTGCCACAATAGAAATTACGGTTGGATCCCTGAGGAAGGCGGGGTCGTGATTTTAAATTTTAATACACCAATACGATATCAAACCGCCAAAACACTTTGCTGTCATAATAATACAGTCAATAATTAATTACTCATTCAAAACGATGTGAGTATGAAATAGAAATAAGATAAGTCGCAGCACTGTGTCGGGTCCTATAAATTGAGAATTGCGTGGCTGATGGGTGTTGCCTAAATGCACAAGAAATAATTCACCTTCACTACAGGATCTATATAGCCCCACCCTAGCACCAGAACTCCTGTCCCCGGGGCCATGAATTTCACAATTTTGGAAGAGGCATCATTGCTTATCATAACAATGCACTTAGTTTGTTTGAATAATACCCAGGGGCAGAGAAAAAGATTTTTAAAGAATTAAAACATTTTCACATTAAATCAATAGAGCCCTGCTCTAACACCAGAACCCCTGATCCAGGAGCCATGAATTTCACAATTTTGGAAGAGGCATCCTTGCTTATTAAAACTATGTATTTAATTTGTTTCAATAATACCCAGGAGCAGAGAAGTAGATTTTTAAAGAATTAAGGCATTTTCACTATATAATCAATAGAGCCCCTCCCTAACACCAGAACCCCTGCCCCTGGGGCCATGAAATTCATAATTTTGAAAGAGGCACTCTTGCTCATCCTAACTATGTACTTAGTTACTTTATTTAATACCCAGGAGCAGAGAAGATTTTCAAAGAATTAATGCATTTTCACTATATAATCAATAGAGCCCCTCCCTAACACCAGAACCCCTGCCCCTGGGGCAATGAAATTCACAATTTTGGAAGAGGCACTCTTACTCATCCTAACTATGTACTTAGTTACTTTATTTAATACCCAGGAGCAGAGAAGATTTTCAAAGAATTAAGGCATTTTCACTATATAATCAATAGAGCCCCGCCCTAACACCAGAACCCCTAACCCTGGGGCAATGAAATTCACAATTTTGGAAGAGACACTCTTGCTCATCCTAACTATGTACTTAGTTACTTTATTTAATACCCAGGAGCAGAGAAGAAGATTTTCAAAGAAGTAATGCATTTTCACTATATAATCAATAGAGCCCCGCCCTTACACCAGAACCCCTGCCCCTGGGGCCATGAAATTCACAATTTTGAAAGAGGCACTCTTGCTCATCATAACTATGTACTTAGTTACTGTATTTAATACCCAGGAGCAGAGAAGAAGATTTTCAAAGAACTAATGCATTTTCACTATATAATCAATAGAGCCCCGCCCTTACACCAGAACCCCTGACCCTGGGGCCATGAATTTCACAATTTTGGAATAGCCACTCTTACTCATCATAACTATATACTTAGTTAGTTTATTTAATACCCAGGAGCAGAGCAGAAGATTTTCAAAGAAATAATGCACTTTCACTATATAATCTATATAACCTCCCTAGCACCAGAACCCCTGACCCTGGGGCCATGAATTTCACAATTTTGGTAGAGGAGTCAATGCTTATTACAATCATGCCAACAGTTTGACTGCTTGATGTCCAGGAGTAAAGAAGAAGATTTTTAAAGATTGCATTAATTTTGGTGGTTTTAGCCCCACCCCTCAGGCCCCAGGGGGGCAGGGACCATGAAATTCACAATTTTTGTTCCCCTTCACCCATAGATGCTATATGCCAAATTTGGTTGAAATTGGTTGAGCGGTTTCAGAGAAGAAGCTAAAAATGTTCAAATGTTAACGCACATCGCACGACGCACGTCGCACGACGCACGCCGACAGACAAAAACGGATAGCAATAGGTCACCTGAGTGACTCAGGTAACCTAAAAAAGGGTGTGTGATTGTCCTAATAATTGCTGGAATGTAACAATGCATCAATTTTATTCTTTCCGAGGTAAATTTATAACGGAATAAATGTATTGATGAAAAATTGTAAGAATTCATAAGATGCACTTTATTCCGTTAAAGAATTCGAAAAAAAGGAGGGAGGAGGTAGGGGATTGTGCTAATAATTGCTGGAATGTTCCATTTATTCAATAATTAGTGTCTAATTCTTTTCTATTTCCGAGGTATATTTATAACGGAATGAATGTTTTTATGTAAAGTGGTGTGAATTTAAAAGATGTACTTTATTCTGTTACAAAATATGAGAATAAAAATTTGAAAAAGGGGACTGATTGTCCTATAATGATGGTAGGATGTACTTTTATAGTTTTTAGAAGTACTCTCGTTTATTCCGTTTAAGATCAATGGTCGTTATTTCCATTATTTGATTTCTGCACGGATTTGAATGTATTCCAGAACAGGTGAGGAATAAAACGCCTTTGTTAGTGGCATGACACTGTAAAGAAGTCCCGTACACTACCTTTTACAGAATACATTGAATTGAATGAGTCGCTAATCATGATGCTCTACTACATGTTTTTAAAAATACTTAATTCACTACAAGAAAAACAGAAGTTTTTTTTCTTCATCGTATCTTTATTTTGTAAAATTCTCTCTGTGTATAATACTCCTAGTATTAGAATCGCGATTCTAATAAGTTTTGAGGTATTTATGTGAATGTCGTCTCTCTCTATATACTCCTGTTACTGGCATCGCGATGCGAATAAGTTTTGAGGTATATAAATGTGTCTCGTCTCTCTCTATATACTCCTGTTATTGGCATCGCGATGCTAATAAGTTTACAGGTATGTAAATGTGTCTCGTCTCTCTATATATACTCCTGTTATTAGCATCGCGATGCTAATAAGTTTTGAGGTACCGGTATATAAATGTGTCTCTTCTCTCTCTGTATATACTCCTGTTATTAGCATCGCGATGCTAATTAGTTTTTGGGCATTTCACCTTAGTAAGATGTGCCATTTTTAGAGTGATACCCCCCAAAAACTCCAAGCCCCATTTTTTTTTAATGAAGTCCCCCAAAAGAAACCCTTTTCCCAGGAATACTTCCCTTTGTGTAGCTTATAATCTTGATATTTGGAAACGTCCTCTCTCTATATATACTCCTGTTATTAGCATCGCGATGCTAATAAGTTTTGAGGTATATAAATGTGTCTCTTCTCTCTATATATATACTCTTGTTATTAGCATCGCGATGCTAATTAGTTTTGGGCATTTCACCTTAGTAAGATGTGCTAATTTTAGAGTGATACCCCCCCCCCCAAAAAAAAAAAAAACAAACTCCAAGCCCAATTTTTTCTGATGAAATCCCCCAAAAGAAACCCTTTTCCCGGGAATACTTCCCTTTGTGGATCTTATAATCTTGATATTTGGAAAAGTCGTCTTTTTATATATACTAGCTCCTGTTATTAGCATCGCGATGCTAATAAGTTTTGAGGTATATAAATTGTGTCTCGTCTCTCTATATATATTCCTGTTATTGGCATCGCGATGCTAATAAGTTTACAGGTATGTAAATATGTCTCGTCTCTCTAAATACTCCTGTTATTAGCATCGCGATGCTAATTAGTTTTGGGCATTTCACCTTAGTAAGATGTGATACCCCCAAAAAATCCAACCCCATTTTTTCTGATTAAATCCCCAAAGAAACCCTTTTCCCGGGAATACTTCCCTTTGTGGAGCTTATAATCTTGATATTTGGAAACGGCGTCTCTCCATATATACTCCTGTTATTAACATCGCGATGCTAATAAGTTTTGAGGTATATAAATGTGTCTCGTCTCTCTATATATACTCCTGATATTGGCATCGCGATGCTAATAAGTTTACAGGTATGTAAATATGTCTCGTCTCTCTATATATACTCCCTGTTATTAGCATCGCGATTACAAGTTTATTATTTATTTTTGTCTAAATTTTATTTTCAACCATTTAAAATCATTAAATATTGATATTTAACAACTTTTAACGCTTCTTACGTTACGTTGAAAAACGTCAATTATTATTAGCATCGCGATGCAAATAATAGGATTATGCCATACATTTTCCACCATTCACAAAGGACGGGAAGACTATGAAATATATACCGTCTTTCATGAGTCAAAGAGAGATAACTGTAGAAGGCTCTGATTATCTATAATTATGCTTGAGAAGGTGTGTTCTCTCTAAATGCTCTCTATTTGAATTGCATGAAGATGATGCAACAATAAATGGATAACCAAATCTCTTATAAATGAACGAAAATCATGAAAGGACAATAGAGTAAGATCTCCTTTTGGCCCCTGGTTTGGGGTATCTCTTAGAATGATGCAATATTTCATAATCAAAAACTTCCCGCATCCCTGTCATAAAATGAGTATTTGATACACAGGTCACAGGAAGGTAAAAAAAATTATTCATTTCCGAATTTGTTTCAGAAAACACGGGGCACATGCTTGCCTATCTACTAAATTTATTTAATTTATGCACTAGTTTCAGGTACATCTTGTTCTATGTTTTCTGAAGTGAAAAATGTCTCAAAAATCGGAATGGCGGGGTTCTTCTTAATTTAATTTCTTAATTCTTACTTCCTTCTCTACGCTTAAAAAGACTTCAAGAATTAAAATAGCACCTGAAGCGACAAAATTACCTAGTGAACCTAACTGAAACTTAATTCAAATTAATCGGGCAAAAGACATACCAGTACCTATATCCCAATGAAAAAAAAAAAGAAGGCCATCCCATCCCGAGGAAAACGATGAAGAGAAAATTCCATATGTAATATTTCATAACCCACGTAACCACAATATTCTTAATTCAGCGTAACGATTTTTTTACACTATTATAACAATCTAAAAACATAAATCTTCTGGACAAATTATCAATTATTCACAACAGAAGACAAGCACCAAACCTGAGGAAGATGCTATCCAAAGCAAACTTTTCCTCCAACAACCAGAGAATATAATGAATTATCTCACTTCCAACAGTCGTCATTTACACATCTACCTGACAGGAACCGAGAGCCTTCGAATTTATTTAATAATGCACACGCTGATTAATGATGCATTTCCCAAAGAATTTGAAACCTCTGCATTAGGTATTTGCACGAATGTCATATTTAAAGAAGGAGTTCTTAAAGACAATTAATTTAAAGAAAAATTGATCATCTTTTATAGGGCGTGATTCTTTATAATGAAATATATAGCATGTAAACTAACAAACATGTTTTCGTCTATTATAAGCAATGCAATGTTTCTCATTTTTTTCGTCGTTGAATGATAAACCTGTTTTGTTCTGCTAGACTTGTGACTTGCCCCCTTTTTAATCAAAGGATTAATTAATGGCCAGTTCAAGTAACCTTTTCCAAATAAATAAATAGATAAATACTAAAAAGAAATCCGATAACGATTTAACATAAAATGTTTAAAAAAGCAAAAACATAGAAACATAAAAGAAAACAAGAGTTTAGGTGGGATTCTAAAGGGGATGAATAGAGATTGAGTGTTCTCGTCATTGGGAAAAAGAAAAGAACCCTTTCTTCTGGTTATCAAATAAGCCTTTAAAGCTTGTGACATAACAAACACACATTCATAATGTAACTTTTTTTTTCATTTTAAAAATTGCCCCAGGGAAGGAGTGTTTTGACCAAAACTTTGCTTACAAACATTTTTATAGGAAGCAAAACTTTCCAAAAGCATGCAAACATTAAAGGACATCTTGACAGAATAACCTCCGAGAGGAGTACATATTCGACAAAACATTGGTGTTGTTCACTTTTTATTGCTAAATATCAATAAAACATACCTTAAATATTAAAGATAAATGATTTTTGACACGTTAGAAATGACACAGATTTACTCAACATTTTAATTGTGCACTATTTGCAGTAATTGTAGGATATTTGTTTATATTGACATCCACTGAATATTTCCTTTTTGATTTTTTATGAAAAACACTTTCCTTATTCAATCCATTAATTGAAAAAAAGGTTGTCAAAGCCAGCTGTATGAAAGATTCCTTGCGCAATGAACTTTTCATCAATGAAACATATTATGACGTCATAACCAAGTTCATGAAATTGCAGCAACATGATTTAATTGTCAGGCTCTCAATTGCTAAGCAAGAAAAAAATTAAAATATAAAATATAAGAAAGGGGAAAAAAAATTAAGCGAAAGACTTGTAGTTAATTCATAATAACCAAGGATGGTACTCGGGTCCATTTCCTTGGGAGAGGCATGTTTAATTACAATAATTATATAAATTAGATGGGATATTAAAATTTTTCTTATATGAAACTGTAGAAATTTAAATGCACCAATCCCATCTTGAAGCTAAACATTAATGAATCCGTACATGAGATTCATCAAAGCACCCGATTACATTGAGGAAACCTGCCATCTGGTAGAAGCCTGTTTTGATCGAAGACTTTACTGTTGCGTCGGGTCATTTTTTAAATGTGTCAGCTCTAGCAACCAGTGCTTCAGTGACTCTCTTAACAGTGCGAGATACTGTACTTTTGTCAAACCCTATTCAAATTTCAGTAATTTGTATATTTTTTCATTATGGAAGGACTATTTAATCTGCGTTTTACCCTCGTTTAATACATGCGGTATATAACCATGGAATTTTTCATGCACTATGTTATTATTTTTAAACTTTAATTAAACTTCATTTTTAACATTTATATAGTATAGTACTGTATTCTATTAATTGTACCTATGGTGTCCCCGACAACCTGCAAAAAACTACCACTTGCAAGGTAGCGCAAGGTTATCATGACGATGTTGGACGCTAAGTGCGCTGTTTCTTTTAGTGACTCTTTCTAAATCATTTTTGATGATTTCCCCAATAAAATCTATGCCACGTTTAACAAATCTGTACCTTCTTCTTAAAGCTGAACACGATTCGTAAAAGGAATGTGTCCGCCATTTTGGAGCGGATTCTCGCTATATCTGAGGACTCCTATATAAAGCGGCCGAGTTAGTCACTGTTCAGTGTAATCAGTCGTCACCTGTGTAGACGGACGTATACTGTACAGCACTCGGTAGCGACGAAAATATAACTGTATACTTCTTCTTATGCAGGAAAGTAAGTTATCAAAGAAACTTACAATGGTTGCACAGGTCAGTGCAGTATACAATCAAACACAAATACACGTAACTGCAATAAAATGTAAACAAAGGTAATGCAAGATAACCAGCACGAACACGCGGGTCGCCATGCCACGCCGATACGTGACAATAAAGCAGTCAGGTGTAACGAATGCGAGGAGTATACCCTGGTGCTGATATCGTAGATAGAAATATAAAAATGGCGTATGCCTTTTTACGAGGTTCAGCTTTAATTCATTCTCTGACCAACCGTCTAAATTGGTGTGTAGTCGAAAAACACGCTGTTTTCTGTGTCCAGGCGTGTGAATAAGGAAATTAGCGGCCATATTTAATTACTGTGTTAACTTCTTAATCCACCTATCGTAGTTGGATTAAAGAAGATGGGCGTGTTTGGCGTGTGATCTGCTGGAATAAGGCGTACGAAACATTTATAGTTTAAATGTCTACGATTTGGTCGGTTGACCACAGCTGGACATACTTTACAAAGTTACGCACATGGAAAAATGTTACATTTAGTTTGAAATACTTTGTCAAATTTAATATATCAAGACGCTTATCTTAGTAATTACTACATGTAAAACTTAGCAACGCTTCACATATATAATAAACACAAATAGGGTATATAGTTAAATGCAATTACAAGTACATGTATATATTAAAGTGTCAGTAGGTTGGAAGAATTGCTTTCGCTTTCGGTGCAACACAACCAGAATTTAACTATTTGAAAATAAATCAGTACATAAAATTAAACTGACAAAAGAACTGATTGTTTGTAATAAAAAAAAAATATTAACGCTGCATGCGAGGATCGAACCAAAAATATTTCTTTTTCATTGCACTGGACGGTTAACGCATACTAATGAGCTATCACCGCTACACACAACTTACGGTTTTTAAAGCGACAATGAAGCACTGCATTTACACATTGGGATTTTTTTGGAAAAAGTTCATTTTTTATCGTCTCTGGGTCTTCTTTCCATTTTTCACAAATGTTTGTTAGTTTCTTTGAATTAAAATGCATACAAATAACGTTTCAAAATCATGGACAGATGACCCAGAGATAACAAATTTTTAGAAAAACGTGTTAAAAATGTAACATTTTGTACCGAATGACCCATCCAGCCAATTTTCAAGCTCTTTTTTAGCAAATCAAAATACAATATCGGGAAAATATTTCCCTTTCCTGTTTCACAGGAACCCGATGCATGAAAAGAATGCTAAAATTTCATGTGACAGATCAATGAAATTTTCACTTTTCAAGTGCGCCCATATTCCTGCCGAATGCCAATTAAAAGCACCCTCGTTCTTTAATACAGATTTAACACCTTGTTAACACAAACCTACCTTTGAACAACAACTAATCATATGGTTAACTTTTACATACTAGTTAACACAGAGATAACACTGTGTTAAATTTAACCTCCTTTTGAACAACCGGGCCCTGATCAATAATACAATCGTAATTAAACCTTTCTTATACGATTATTAATACAGACTCATTGAAATATAAATAAAAAGGAAATTCAAAGAATTGTGGTCCACGCTTTCGGTGTCTTAGTGGATGTGATCCCATTATTTATGGCATATTGTAACTTTCTTGTATTTGGATCCTTTCTTGTCTGTGCATAATACAAAAAAGATATAAATTATTGAATTAATAACAGTTATGGCAAAGATTATAGCTTCTGAAAACTACACCAGACTTCAAGATCAAGGTTAAATATCATAATAAAATCCAAAAGGCCTTGTCACAAGAAATGCACATGTGAAAAAAATCAAAATCTAGAGAATACAATCGGAAAGGTCTTGAAACAGGGAATGTACAAATGTAAATGCAACATCTTCTCTCAATCAAAAGCTATAAGCAATGATAAAATTTCTGAATAGTAGGTCGAACTTCAATGTCAAGGTCATGGGATTAAAAATCATAGAACATTTGGAAATGCTTGTCACGGGTAATGCACGTGTCCAATATGAAGCCGTATCTTCGCTCCTTCAAAAGTTAGCGACACTGATGAAATGTTTGAAAAATGGGTCAAACTTGAAGGTCAAGGTCACAGGGCCAAATATCATAGCACATTCGGAAACATTTTGACACAGGTAATGCACTTGTCAAATATGAAGGCCCTAACACATGTCATTCAAAAGTAATCACCAAAGTTAATTTTTTTTCAAAATTAGGTCAAACATGAAGGTCAAGGTCAAGGGATCAAAAATCATAGCAAAGCTAAGAAACACCTTCTCACTGGTAATGCACAAGTCAAATATGAAAGCCCTAACTTTTCTTAATTAAAAGTTATAAGTAAAGATAAAAATTTCGAAAGTAGTTCAAACTTCAAGGTCAAGGTCTCGGGCTCAAAGGGGGTCAAAAACCATAGTAAGATTGGAAAGGTCTTGTCACAGGTAATGCACATGTCAAATATGAAAGCTCTATCTCTTCTCAATCAAACGTTATAAGCAAAGATAAAATATTGAAAAGTAGGTCAAATTCAAGGTCAAGGTCAGGGGGTCAAAAATCAAAGTACATTTAAAAAGGTAATATACATATATCATATGAAAGCCCTATCTTTTTTCATTCAAAAGTTATGACCAATTTAAAGTAATGTTAAATTTTTTGAAAAGTACAAAGGTCAAGGTCAAGGTCACGGGTCAAAAATTTATACATTATGATTATGAGTACATTATGTACAATATGTAGTACATTATGATTATGAAAGGTCTTGTCAAAGGCAATGTACATGAAAGCTTATCTCTTCTCATTCAAAACTTATGAGCAAGGTTACAGTTTTTGTGACAGACAAACTAGCATACGGAAGACAGACTGACAGACAGACGAATGAGATTTAATGTCCCCTCGCTTTCGCGAAAGCGGTTGAAAAAATGCCTTTCCTTGTTTGTTAATACGTGATTAATGATTGCAAGCAGTGCACAAAAATGTATATGACAGCTTACTCGGGTTGTATATTTTTTCCGCAATAGTTGCAACCGTTAATTCTTGCATTAATTATAACAAAAAACATTTCTATTGTTAATACAAATGACAATGTCAGGGATTAATGTTCTTTGCTTGAGGACAAACAAACGATGAAGTGATGACAGATAACAAATGATAAAGTTTGCACTGAAATGTTGAAAGTTTGGTGCGCAGTGTTTTCATTCATAGAATAGCATGTGGTTGGAAACAAATGTATTCTTCTACATCTCGCAGCATCCTCTGTCCTTGAGTGTCTAAGAGGCATGAGCCCATTTATCTAAGGTGTTACTGTATTTAGATGTACAAAATTTTGGACGAGTGAATCAAAGATAAATGAATATGTTAAACATTGTTAATTGTTTCTTGAATCTAGAAGTATTTTGCTTTTTTGTGCATGAGGCTCATTAAGATCTTGCTAGTAAAATATTGCATCTATTTTTTCTGAGAAACGTCGAAGTACGAGCATGACTTCAGCTCTTTTGATCAGAGCTAAAAATAGACAGCCCAATTGAAAATAAGCCAATCAGTCTGAATATTTTTTTCATAAGCCCTGTCTCTCCTCAATAACAAAAAAAAACACTTTTTCTAGTATTAAATCTTGAGCTTTATGCAAATCACAAACGCATGTTATATTTGCAGCGTGTTGTGGTCCGTGAATTTGAGTATAGATCCTTAATCAAGACAATTAATCAAACAAATGATTAGAAATGATAAGTGACAAAGCATGTGAAAATAAACGAGTCAATATATGCAGATATAATAATAGGATTTCCTATCCTTAACATAAAAGCATACAACTTTTTTTAAACAATAATGGTATGGGTCTCGCACACGGACAGGTCTGTGTCCTGCATGTATCAGTACCAGGACAGGTATGTATCTCGAACCGGGATGTGACCTATACTCGGACAGGTCTGTGTCCTGCATGTATCAGTACCAGGACAGGTACGGATCTCCGAGGTCTCTGTCCTATACACAGACAGACCTTAATAAAATTCCAGGAAAAAGTAATAACAACTTTATTAACCTTCAAATACTATGACCCAGTATACTAGACACCGTATACTGTATTAATGACAAGCCTTATTATCCTCCGCCGTACCTCACTGTTACGCTTCTTAGGACCTTCTACCTTGAGCTCCTACCGTCAACTGCCAGCTTTCTGCTGAACGCTCATATATATATATATATATATATATATATATATATATATATATATATATATATATATACTGATCTATACCCGGACTACCCTTGGCCGCTATCGTATCACATTACGATAAAGTCCGGCTGACGTAATGCATAAAGACATCCCGAACCCGATCTCTGTCACATTATATTACTCACAAGACAACAGTTCAAAAATAGGGTATTATTATATTAAGGCATAGCTCTATAAACTTAAACAAGATTACACTAAATTATGAGGTTTTTTGTGCTGTGTATTTGAAAAGCTTTAGAAAAATCAAGCATTTTTTCATGATAATTAAGTGATCATTTTATTGTGTATATCCTTTTTATCAATAAAAGTGCAACTATGCAAGAAATAAGAATAAGAGCGAGTATTTCCCATTATATCACATTTGTACAGAGTTCATCACTCAGAGTCTGACCGACTTATTGTTCTACACGGATTTTCTGATAATAAGATGTTTAGCAATGTATCCCTCAATAAATTTCCTTTCAAATGTTTTATGAGTGTGTTTTTATTATCACTTCCCTTATAATATATATTTAAAAATATCTTAAATAAACCAAAAAAAAAAAATGACATCACCTTTTCGAATTCTAATGGCATTTAAAACAATTATTCAGGTCAAATTCTTTATAAAACTGTCATCAACGATAATTACATGATTGTTTAATGACAACATATACAGTATACCTTGAACAAATGACTTAATCTCTTGTTCGCATTCGAAAACATTCTAAGATATCTGTTGTTATTTCAACCTGGCAAACAAAACTAGCCATTAAAAACACACCTCTCCCTATCAACACCACTAATTAAGCAAATCACCTACCCTAACCAATGGGATTATCTATAGTTATACTCCATGCTGATGACGCAGGCTTAAATTGAAATTTCAGAGTAAAATCTAACAAGACGAATAACATGAAGACCCCAACTACCATTTAAACCAGTAATTTATCATATACTTATGGTCATATTCTCACAGAAATTTATGAGCTGTGCTTAATTTTCTTAGAAGCTTTGAGAGTATCTATCTCTTTTTATGTATTTGATTTTGAAAATGATATGACCCTAGCCTACAAGTCTAAATTTGTAACAGCTTATATGTATTAATGTCAGTGAATGACCTTAAAAGAGGCCATTAAAATGATTCTCCGAACTCTTATTAATACCTTTTTTTATGAATATCTCTTTGCCATTTCCAGGTATCTGCACGAGCAAAATACCACGAAAAAAAGTTGAAAATGGTTTCCTATTTTTCTTGATTTGACATGTTCATTTTAGAGGCTGAAAGGGGAAAATCATAGAAATCCCCTCTTAAAATCCTTAACCATAAGCTATAAAAAAGAATGAAATGAAATTTTTTTTTATCATAAGGAATTGGAAGGATGTTTCACTTCATCTTTGTGGTATGTTGTATATTAATATGTTATAATATAAATGAGAGAAATTAAAAGTTTATAGAGGTAATAGGGCCTTATATCAAACCTTTATTGCAAACTTAAAACATGTTAGATAAAAGATTGACTGCCAGCTTTTGCAATGCTTATGTATTTTAATATATTAATCAGAGTTAACAATGATTTTAAATTATCTTTATTTGAATGATATAAAAATATTATTTTAAAAAAAATTAATATTAAAGTAATCCATCCCCAATGCTAGCCTCAGATTCATTGAAATTGAATACATAACAGATACATGAATGTATACGTATAGGTTGAAAATTCAGTATATTCATTAATAATTCAGATTGTGTTTTAATTTATGACCTTGGACTGCTCTTGAAGAGTTATCTTCCTTTAATTAATAATACCCCCCCCCTTTTTTAAATCTATCTTGTTAAAATGTTTTAATTGTTTGTTGTTTTATTACATTTTCAACAGTGAAATAAAAGTGATATTTTGACAGAGTGTGAAAGGATATCAAAATGGTATTCTCAAAGTGTGAGAGAATATCAGAAGTGCGGCAAAACTCGAGATTTTCCTTCCCTTCACGTAGAGTGTTTTTTTTTTAAAAAAAACTCCCTGGCCTGTTATAAGATAAAGTAAATGAACCATCCCGACAGCTAGAGACTAAAAATGCCAGAGTTTCTCCAAATATGTTGTTAAAAATCCATGTTTATTACATTTTCAACAGTGAAATACTGTGATTTATTCATTGAATAAAAGTGATATTCTCTCACAGCGTGAAAGGATACATAAGTGATATTCTCTCACAGTGTGAAAGGATATCATTTATATAGGATTTTTTTTTATATATTTTCACTCTTGCATTGCACTCGTGAAAATACCAAAAAATCCTGTCCCACTTGTGAAATAAATTCCATATCCAACTACACAACATTGAATATCCTCTATTTACAACGATTTTCAATCTCTCAGTCGCTTAGCTATGACGTCTCAACCGCACAACTATGACGTCACAGCCTATGACACTATGTTACGAAAAGACAGAGGCAAAGGGAGAATCAAAGAAAATGTAATCAAAGGGAGAATCAAAGAAAATGTAATAAACAGAAAATTCAATGTTTCGTAAATGAATATGGAATTTATTTCACTCGTGAGAGAGGATTTTTTTTTTTATATATTTTCACTCGTGCTTTGCACTCGTGAAAATATAAAAAAAAATCATGTCCCACTCGTGAAATAAATTCCATATTCATCTACAAAACATTGAATATCCTCTATATATTCATGGTTAAACACATATTTCCACCACAGCATTGATTGATATTCTAAGTATTTGAATTTTTATTTTGAAAAATATGATTGTGCACATAGACCTCAAAGCAATAATCGATGATTAATTACAGTTTAGGTAATTACATTGTTGAAAATTTCACTCGGTAAATCCTTTCTTACTCATGATGGATGTTTAAGGAGAGAGATATTTAATCCTATTAGGGATGGAATACCCAAAGGTACGTTCGGGTTTTTCAAAAACTTTTACCGATCAACATTTTTTTTTAAATTTTGATACATGTAACTAAAACAACTCACAAAGTAACTAAACTCCCAATCAAGGAATATCTTTGCATGCTTATTTAAATGTGTACCCCAATTTTGGTGATATCAAGTTCTTAATAAACGTTGCAAACTTTGAAAAAAGTAACATGGGAAAAGCAAATACCTATACAGTCCTAAAATTAAGATTAAAAAAGAAAACAATTCAACTGGATGAAAAATCTATGACATATGGTCTATCTGTCTGCACAGATCACAAGCAGAGTAATCATTTTCATTTCATGAAATTATTGACAAACTTGCCGTGTTTACTTTTCGATGATCTGGCTCTCTTGGCTTTCTCTAGTCTTCCAAGCCGGCGGAGATGCAATGCTTTCTCAATCATGCCTGTTTGATCGGGGTAATCTTGTATTTCTATTGTCTTTGAATATGTCGATTGACGAAATGACAATCGGGAGGTTATAATCGGTGTATGAAATTTAAACCGGTTGCGTAGGACAACAGCTTTATCTTAATAATAATATACCCAACAAATCAATCAATTAATCCTTGGTTTAAAGATATATCTCAGGTTACAGAAAAACTTCGGCCTTTGGATTTAAAATCCATCTTAACGTCGTTAGCCTGTCATCTACTGAGTCTTTCCTCGTCATCAACTTTTTAATTATTACACGCATTTGGTTATTTGCATGGTTCTGATATTACCTATGTGAAAATTGAAAGCTTTTGAAAACCCAATCAAAAACATCAAGACTAGCAATCAAGAAAATATAATTTTAAAAAATGAAACTTAAAATGTATCCATGAACGAAGTCTGATTTTATTGTTTGGATATTTTCATACTTACGTAATTTGTAAAAATGAAAATGGCTTCATATTTGATGAATAAAAATATAGATTTCTTTATATATCATATAAAAATTATGTATGGGTATTGGAATTTCAAGTTTAAAGAGAGAAAGCATGAACATGCTAAAAAGTGTTTAGAAGTTGAATGGAAATCAATATTTTAACTGAGAAAATTTCTCTTTTTTCCATTTAGGTGTTACTATTCAGTAGTGTTTCTTGTCAATCAAACCCGGCTTCAGTTGAAAACAATGCCCCGCCTACTCTTCAAAACTTCCGTGAATTGTTACCGGCAAATATGTTACCGGAACTCGAAACCCTATCCTCAGGTGATGGCCTACTGAGGGGAAGTTTGCGACAAGCAACAGAAAACATCCAAAGGGTTATTCCAGATGGTCGGTTATCTGCAAGTAGTCCGCCACTTCCGGAAGTAAATATCGGGGAAATTGACTCTTCACCCATCAATCAACTGAGCCTTGGTTCGCATATGCTCCCACAAGGTCTTGAATTTTCCAGCCCTTTCAGCAACTTTCAAAACTTTCAGCCAGGTGGACAAAACCAACAAGCAAGAGGTGCACCAATTTTGACGGCACTCAATCAGAATGTGTTACCATCAGCTCTGAGGAATAATTTTGATCTGCAACAGTTGGAGAATTTCCATGCTCAAAGAGAAATAAATCCTCAGTTTTTCCCATTAGCCCCACGTCAAGAAAATCAACGTTTTGATTTGCGGTTTGCTGAAAATAATTTTCGAAGACCACCTTTCCCAATGAGTTGGCAAAACAACATCCGAGATCTTTCTTTCCTTCCAATATTTTATGGACCTTTTAGTGGTCGCCAAACCACTCGTCAGAGAATACAATTCAATCGAAGAAATTTACAACAACGTAGAAAGCAACAAAAGAAAACAATTCCAACAAAAAAACCGGTAACACCAACACCAGAAACCACAACACATATATCTACCACAACTAGGAAGTATCAATATTATATTCCAAAATATTACGCTCGCGATAGACTTACAAAAGACAAAAAGAAATACAAAAATTCAAAAAATAATCAGTATGATAAAGGTTACACAGGACTGACGAAGAGCTCTGATAAATACGAATCTCCACGAAACAGTCACCCAAAACAATACGACATAATTGGAAAGGAAGAGTACTCGAAATATAGACGCCCCGGTTACCAAAAAAGACAGAATTCACGGAAATCAAGGCAAAATAAATTGTCACGAAAACAGTCACAGAGAAATCAAAAAAGAAACCAGAGACGAAAAAATTCTAGTTCCTCTGATGAGTCCAGCGATGAAAAGTCAGACTCAGGGTCCAGCGAAGATAGGTCAAGAAAAAGCAAGCGGGGAAAGAAAAGAGGGAAAAAGCCACGTAAAGCAAATAGAGATTCGTCCTCGGATGATTAACGTATCTAAAAAGATTTCTGCCCAGTAATATGGCAGTGAACTTTACTTCTTAGTACCAATTTTTTTTTTTTTTTTTTTTTTTTTTTTTTTTTTTTTTTTTTTTTGTAAAACAGTGAACATACTTTTTACATTTTATTCTTGTGGGTCGGGGAAACATTTTTATTTATCAGTATTTATGTTTTGAGTGTGACTTATATGACTCAAATTAAAAAAAATCTTATATTTCCATGTTTTGAATTACTTTTATCCATTAGCAGTATGGTGTCCATTGGTCGAATAGTGATGTAATGCCCTTCTGTTATAGCTTGCCATGATATATTTGTGTAATACGAATCTGCTCGTGTAACGAGCTACATTTCTATGTGCAAGACAACATTAGCGAAATAACGTTTAGAGAAATCTCTCGAAAGGAGAAACAAGGGGAAAGAAAAACATATTTTAAAAACTTAATCTTTAATGGTAAGCATTAAAAAACTGTACCACTCTTATACAATGAAGTATAAGTTAAACTTGTTTGGGGTCAGCTTTATGTTATAAATTCTAAAGAATGAATACTTCGTATGGAAGTTTCATTTTCATGTCGCAAATCAACCTTGTAATTTTGATTGAAATACAACGTCAGCAAATGAATATATATATATGTATATATATATATATATATATATATATATATATATATATATATATATATATATATATATATATATATATATATATATATATATATCATAAATCCATGATTAAATTCCATACCGAAAGCATTAAGTGAGGAACTATATTTTGTGGCGAAAGGTTTTTAAGAAGAAAATGGTCATTTTGTTTTCTCTTTAAGTATCTAAAGTAAGTTAAGTTTGGATTCCTATTTTTCCATGCAGCCTGCACAGAGTTATTCTGTGCCGTGAATTATTTTATGCCGGTCCTAAATTATATATCAAATAAACTATCATGAATTCTATCATCATATTTGATAAATATAGCATATATATTGTGAACATCCCTCTCCCTCCCCCCCTCCTCCCAACAATAGCTCCAATTTAAGCTTAAAATTAGCACTATTTTAGTAATATCTAAAAGTTAACATCACAGACCCCCACTTTGAATTTTCTTTTCTGAATATATAAGATACTTCTAACTATTCTTCTCAAATTCAGTAAAATGTCATTACTTTCAAATGATTTTATTGCTTGTTAAACATTTAATGCCAGAAAAATAGCATTTTTGAGTGTGAAAAGGTCAAATAATTAACATGCGAAGTAATTTGAAAATTTTTTTTTGTCAAAAATTTTAATGTGTCTATTCAAGATGAAATAAGACTGTGTTTGTTCCCATAATTTATTTGAATAAGAAATATTGGAGGAAAAACTTTAAAAATTGATTTACCGGTATGTGTAAGACGTATTTACAGTGCAAAAAGGTCAAACTAAATGCTCCGTAGCGCCAAAAGAAGGGCATTGACCCCCATTTTTTGTTTTGATTTTTAATTAAGCTATGTGTGTTGATTCTGAAAATATACTTGATAAAAAATTCTCATTACTTTTCATGGCAGGACCCAACCTCCTTATTAATAAAATATTCTTGAGTTTCTCCTTGACAATTCTATCTAATCTTTGGATGTCAGACATTCCAACAATCTGTTGGAATTCTCTTAGGTATTAATTGTGCCTCGTTATTAACAGATCTGTATTTTTTCTTATGAAGCAGAATTTGTTCAAAAACGTCTACATGAAAAGAAGAAATCTTTTGCTGTGGCCTTTTATATTGACGATAGTTTATCAATTAACATTGTTATATTCAGTAAAGAATAGTGTCTATATTCTCTATATAGAGAATCAGTCAACATAATTGATATTAGCTCCTCCAAAAAATATTGACCGGTCATTTAATTATACCGGTAACTATTGACCGACAAAGAGAGTTTTCCCACATTTTTATTGATTTGGATTCTGATAAGAAGATTGATTTATTGTGACGTAATGATACCGTCGCAATTTCCAAAAAACATTACGTCACAATAGAAAAACCAAGTAATACACTCAAGGCAAGATTCGCTAACACTAGGTCTACACTCAAGTTGCAGATAATTTATTTAAAACAAAATCCTATTTTAATGATTTTTTTTCATATAACAAAAACAATGTTTGACTGTGTTTTCGGGCAACATTGATTATGTTAGCCATCTGGGGATGAAAATATTGCCCTCGCGTCGGGCAATGTTTCATCCCTTTGAGCTAACATAATCAATGTTGCCCTCAACCCCGGTCCATATTTGTATAATATTCCTATGTTGATTCGAAATATCTCTTTGAACTAAAAAAAACTCCAGAGTGGCTGACACATTTTCCAATTTAGATGATTTACTAGAGATGACTTTGATGGCAAACTGACAACTAAACTTCAGGATAGAATTAAACTTAGGGATAGAATTCACTTTTTCTTTCGTCATCTTCCCTTATTAGTCCCCTACCGGTGAAACCGGAGGGGACTATAGGTTTCCTCTGAGTCTGTCCGTCCGTCTGTCTGTCTGTCTGTCCCTCTGTCTGTCTGTCAGTCTGTCTCACTTGGTTTTCCGCACTTTTTTCCTAAACGCTTGCAGATATTGAGCTGATTTTTGGTATGTGAGTGTATCTTGATGAGTTACAGATCAAGTTTGCATTTTGTTCCGCTTCATCGATTTTTTACGGAATTACAGCCTTTTCAATTTTTAGGGGTTTTCCGCAATTTTCTTCTTAAAGCTTTCAGATATTGAGCTGATTTTTGATATGTGACTTTACCTTGATTAGTTATAGATCAAGTTTGCATTTCGTCCCGCTTCACTGATTTTTGACGGAATTATGTTATTTTCAATTCTTATTGAACCAGATTACACTTGCCGTTAGGGGACTAGTATTGCTAATGCAATACTCTCAGAATGCTTGTTTATGTAGCAAATTAACATTATCACCTGCATATTGGATTTAAGTCTCCTAGTTGATTCGGTACGCAAGAGCATGTTCTATGTGTGAACAATTTCTTAAATCAGGCAGTCTACTGGCAGATAAGTTTATGATACAAAAATATCCACAATCTCGACAACAAAGTTTTCATTTCGCAAATTTTATGGTCGACACAATGTCCTTGTTTGCAAATACAATTTATTGTAAATTCGGTTGTTGACTGAAGTCATTTATAAAAATAGTTAGGCCATTTCTAACTTACCGAAATTGTCCATGGATTTTTCCGATTATCCGATCATGACAAATGGAACACAGCGGGTGTGCCCGATCGACAGGGAGATGCCCACTCCTTTATGGCACCTGATCCCATCTCTGTTTTTAAATGCCTGTGTTTTTTCTGCTCACAATTTTTATTGTTTAATTGGATTTTGAGCATGATTACTGTTCGTTTTCTACACATTTCATGAAAAATAAGAATAACAATAAAGATATTAATTAATAATAACTGTCTGTGCATTTTTACTTTGTGTACAGTGTGGCTAATTTTTCTAAAAAAAATTCTCTCCTCAAATATAGTACATGCTCTTTCAAAATCAAATAAGGACATGGAAACAAAATTGCCATACATATAGTATTTTAAAACATTTGATAGAATCGTAAGTTTCTCCGTATTACTGAGATATTGTGCATCAATTTTACCAGACACTGAGAAGGTCAAGAATGTCCATATGGCTTTTTCTGGTAGAGGGTTGTCCTAAATATAACGTGTAAGAGAGCATAAATAACATGTTCTTCACTTTTCAAGTCTGTTTTACTAAAAGAAACCGAAATGGATACACCGGAGCATATGTTTCTTTGTTGGCATGGAGGATTATACAGCTTAGCACAAAAGATCAGTGTACAAATAAATCATGGTAAGCCCTCATTGTGTTATGTCTCTGCTGTGTGTAAAATTAGTCATTTTTACACTAAGCTGGTCTGAGCTTATATTTCCTAAACGATATCTAAAGTCTTAATCAATACTTTTTGTAAATCTTTAATACATTTTTGTAATTCTTATACAATCCTGAGTTTTCCTGAATATCATAGTTAATTATTGTTTAGGGGGTTCATGATCCTATTGCATTCGTAATATATCTTATTCAATTGTTTATTCCTATCAAACCTGACAGTATAAATAGTATATATTTAAAAAAAAATATGTTGAAATATCTACATGATACTTTTTCTATTCCAAAACAACAAATCAAGTCTGCATAATTGTACTGTTCCTTTATTGATGAGAATTTAAGCACAGATAATCTTGAATACTGGTCGTTATCTCCATAGGTCATTGTTCGTAAATACAATTTTATATATTTATTATATTATTTATATCTGATTGTGAAACGGTATTTATTTACCTAAATAAGAACTATCTATATTCTTATTCAGTAATACATCGATATTACATCGAGGCATTCTTGTTTAAATTTTCTGAATGAGAAATTGTTTTAATCAAAACTTGAAATTCCTATCTGAGATTAATGTTAATTTAATAAAATGGCAAACAGGAAAGCTGTTACCATCAAACAAGGTTTATTCTTGGAATAACAGCTACTGAGGGATAACTCTATGAAAAGTATCATGAAAAATTCTAACTCATGCTTATGAATTATTGACAACTATTCCAAATTTTCAGTCTAAACTTAATAAATGAAATTTGTTTTTTATGACCTAGCTTAATATATTACAAAGCGTAAATACACCAAAGATACCATTAGAAGATATCAACATGAAGTCTATTCCTCTAAATTTATCTTAAGCCTATACTTGTGCATGCATACATCCTTAAGTTTATACATGTGAATATATTTTTAAATCAATACGTATGTATACGTTTGTAAGTCTATATATATATATATATATATATATATATATATATATATATATATATATATATATATATATATATATATATATATATATATATATATATATATATATATATATATATCCAAAAAATGAAAAGAAATATCACAGTGTCCGGTAATTAATATGAAAATTAAAAATAACAAGGCAACAATGTTAGTAAAACGTAAGCGCTTTCATTATACTTCTTCAGACGTTTTACAATTCAAAACAATTCAAACATGTGACGTTATAACGCTACCTGATGATAACGTCAACAACAATGCAATGACGTCACAATGCTTATAGAGGAAACAATTATAGAGTCTAAGTAAAATTACTTTGTTCATTAATAGCGTAATAAATAATAAAGTCATGAAACAGTCTATATTAAACTATTTAAGGACGGTTTAAAAATCTTGATGAAATGTTTTTCTTTTTCCCGTCTTTCTAAAAGATTTTCTGTTTTGAGTTTATAAAAGGGATAAACTGAGAATTGTCCCTGTCCACAAACAGCAAGATGTTCACTGAGTTTTATTTTTCTGTACTCGGGTTGGTTGATATGTTGTCTATGTATGCGTATACGAGTGCGTAGTGTGGTCCCCGTTTCTCCTATGTATAATTGTCCGTATCCAGTGCATGTTATACAATAAATAACGTTTTTAGATGCACAGGTCATATCTGCATTGATAGTAAATTCTTTATTTCCGAGTGTAAAAGTACTTCCCTCTTTAATATACTGGCAGGTTCCACAACGTGAATCAGAGCATTTATTGACCACATACAAATTCCGTTGGTGAAATGTAGATTTACACAATATTCTTCGGAGGTTTTTAGGTTGTCTTTTACTGTTGATGAATTTATATTTTTCCAGTACTTTGGACATTTTCTCATCCGTCTGTAGAATGTTGTTGAGGTGACGCACTGTAGAGGTTATATTCCTGTTCTTTGGATTGTATGTAGTTACAAGCGGTAATATTGCAGAATCTGATGTGTCACTTTTTGAAGAATTAATAAGTTTATCTCTGTCGATTTCTATAGCCTTTCTGATTCCGTCCTCAATGATTCCAAGAGGATATATATATATATATATATGTATGTATCCTTTTTGAGACTTACAATTAATTTTTTTTTATTTCCCCAGAACTTTGATGAAAACTGGCTTACACTCTCCTTGTTTATTTCATTTCAAATGTAATCATTATCTTCATTATTTTTGCTGCGTATTCAGGTGTTAGAAATGCCAGGAAGCTTCCGCTGGTTGACCTTTTAAATCAACTTGTATGATAAACGAAGTATCAACTGCAAAGGTCGGGAGAAGGATGTTTAGGGGAAAACTAAACAAGTACCGGCATCGCAACTTATATAAAGACAATTCCAAGTATAATTTATATATCTGTAACGACATACACACAAGATGCTCGCAACATTACTTTTGGTAAGTCTTTATTTAGAAATGGTACTTATATGAAAAAAAATCAAATTTTAATAAAATTGAATCGTCCTTTGTTTAAATATTCAACCGAAATCAATTTTATCTCTGTTGCATTATTGAACATTTTGGCTTTTATTATTTAGGTATCAATACATTTAAGAATAAATTAAAGTGTAAATCAGAATTTTTTAACACTCGAAGTATATCTCCTTGCATGTAAGAGAATGATTATTGTATGCTTACGTTTTCAATACTTTTGTTGTTTTGAAATTTCCTATGACTTTCGTCGGGAATTTTTCGGAATGAAAAATATTTAATTCAGGCCTCTTCGCGCTCTCTTTCATCGTAGTTTTAAGATGGACGTTTTTACCTCCATCACGATCTTCCTTATCTTCTCCTTATTAAAAGTTTATTAGTTTTTAAAAAAAAAATCTATTTTTTTAATTTCATTTTGAAATCGCTGGGATTTTGTAACGTTTTTTTTTCTTCATTGGTCTTTGACTTTGTGTCCGTTAAGATAATGGCATCTTTAATGTTTCTTGAGGTAATTGCAACTTATCATTAAACGTTACAAGTTTATCAGTCATTGGAGAAAGGTGAGAAATTGCATTTTACTGAAAAAAAAAATTGTGGAAAGAAATGATAAAGTACTGTAGTCATCAAAAAATGCCTACTACAATGATATAAAAAAGAATATTCACATAACATCATAAATGATATTTCAAGAATATTTTGAAAATTGATCGCAGCAACCTTGCATTTCTTAGGAATTTAAAGTCTGAAGAGAGTTCTTTTTAAGCTGGCGACTTGTAAGAAAATCTGTTGCATTCTCTTTATGCATAGGAGTACCATATGTAAGATGGTTTTTGCATGTATTACAAACTCTCTGTGCATAGTGAATATGTTTCAGATGTTAGCCTGAAATAGATGACAAATTTATTACGAAATTGAGCTAATTTATCTTTTCTTGGTCTTTTTCGTAGGTTTTTTTGTTGTTGCAATTTTATAAAGGTAAAGTAAACACATACATATAAAGTATGAATCTTACTTTAACTTCAGTTAAAATACCAATCCCTTGAGATGTGTATGTAATATATGGAGAAAACGAACAGTATTCAAGTCCATTAAACAATACAAATTTTGGAACAGAGCAAACACGGACTTTTAAAGCATCAGAGGTGGGATCAGGTGCCATGGAGAAGTAAACATCCTCTGCCGGCCGGTC
The DNA here is from genome assembly GCF_033153115.1 of Saccostrea echinata. NCBI lineage: Eukaryota > Metazoa > Mollusca > Bivalvia > Ostreida > Ostreidae > Saccostrea > Saccostrea echinata. The sequence continues at coordinate 14,295,803 of NW_026889772.1, read as the reverse complement.
ACACCGGCCGTGTACTCCTTGTCGTGTTCGGGAAATAACGGACAATTCCTCTGGACAATATTTCATCAGCAGAATGAAAATGTTTACAATGCTTATTTTTTCAGAGTCTATTTTTCACCGCCGTTCTCTCCCAAAATCCAATAGACCAAAGTCAATTTTCTACATGGAACGGTTCACCAGACGCATCTTCATGGACTCCTGGCATTCAACCAGATCAGCTTTCTACGAGTGGTTTTTCTTCAACTTTTGGGACTCAGCCTGGGGGAATGATAAGTGAAGGGCAGTCTAACCTGAATAACCAGTTTTCTACTCAGCAATTTGGACAAAACTTTCAGATTCCCTCTACCCAACAAGACAATACAGGAAGTATAGAAAGTCCAAATTTTGCAAGCCTAATGGGTTCAGGTATGCAACAGTCGTTTGTGCCATCTAATTTTATGAATGACCCGAGCACTCCTCGGTTGTTTCAGAATGAAGGATTGAACCAGATCCAAGATTCATCCATGCTTGGTGGAAATTTCGGTGCGTTAAATTTTGCAAATCCAAACCAAGCAAGCATGTTTCCAAACTCAAATTTTCAAACTCCTTTTCCCAACAATTTCCAGGGTGGTTTCATGAGCAATTCACCGATGAATTTTCCTAATGGTCCTGGCGGTGTAGACATGTGGAATGCAAACCGATTAGATATGATGGACACACCTGTCGCACCAACACTTTCACAGGGACAACAAGATAACTCTATATCTTCTTTTTCACAGGGACCACAAGATAACACTATATCTCCCTTTTCACAAGGACAACAAGATAACACTTTATCTTCTTTTTCACAAGGAACACAAGATAACACCGGGTCCCTATTTCCACAGGGACCACAAGATAACACCATATCTCCCTTTTCACAGATACCACAAAATAACAATTTATCTCCCTTTTTACAGGGACAACAAGATAACACTATATCTCCCTTTTCACAGGGACAACAAGATAACACTATATCTCCCTTTTCACAGGGACAACAAGATAACACTTTATCTTCTTTTTCACAAGGACCACAAGATAACACCGGGTCCCTATTTCAACAGGGACCACAAGATAACACCGGGTCTCTATTTCCACAGGGACCACAAGATAACACCGGGTCCTTATTTCCACAGGGACCACAAGATAACACTTTATCTTCTTTTTCACAAGGATCACAAGATAACACCGGGTCCCTATTTCCACAGGGACCACAAGATAACAATTTATCTCCCTTTTTACAGGGACAACAAGATAACAACTTATCTCCCTTTTTACAGGGACAACAAGATAACACTATATCTCCCTTTTCACAGGGACAACAAGATAACACTATATCTCCCTTTTCACAAGGACAACAAGATAACACTTTATCTTCTTTTTCACAAGGACAACAAGATAACACCGGGTCCCTATTTGCACAGGGACCACAAGATAACACCGGGTCCCTATTTCCACAGGGACTACAAGATAACACCGGGTCCCTATTTGCACAGGGACTACAAGATAACACCGGGTCCCTATTTGCACAGGGACCACAAGATAACACAAGATCCCCATTTTTGCAGGGACAGCAGGATAACACAAATTTCCCTTTTATTGCTTTAGAACAGAATAGATTTAGAGACAATCGTCCAGGACAACTAATGACAGATCAACAAGAATGGCGGCGTAATAATTTCGGATAGCCTGGCCGTGGAATAATAGACCTAGATCGCTGGATATCTTCTCACAGTTTGACAACCCTCGCCTTTTTGCTTGTTAAAACTGTTACAATGATAATGATAAAAATTATGCAGATAATTCAATAGGTTTTTGAATATAAATAAAAGTTCTATTACGTCATGATATGAATTTTATTAAACAAAAGTGACAAGCATAGATATTTATTGAATGTTTGAGATATTTTTACTCTGAATTCAAAGGCCTATGTGTTTAAATAATGAAAATTCAATTCCTGTAAACTTTTGAACATGTAAAATAGAGTTCAGTAATACTTTCAGGTAGATTAATTCGACATGGGCATAAGATTCAGTTTTTAAAATTATGATAAGAATGTTTTTGAAAGATTGTTGAAAGATAGAAAATAACTTAGGAAAAAAGTATTAAGGATGTAAAGAACTATGAAAGTTCATAATCGATTCACAATTTGAACGAGGAAATTACAAATACTTTAATTCAAGTTTAATGAAATAAATGCATATATACATATTTCATTATAGATATGCATGTAAATGTATGTCCAATTAAGTAAATATGAATTTTGTTTGAGCTATTGCATTATGTAAAATATTTGTTAATACTATGATTTTTACAATAAAAATGAAATTCATATTTTCAGCGATTATCTTCTTTTATTTCAGTTTTTGTACTGTTTTATTGAACAAATTCAATACACCCATTATTTAACAGGTAAATGTTCTTTTACCTTAAATATATCTCTTGCACATAATTTTTTTTCTCAAAAATGAACTTAAAAATCCAGCTTTAAAGTCCTTTTACATCAACAAAATGGTACCCACAACATTTGTTAACTTTTGAAACAACTGCAACATAGTAAATTATTCTCCAGATTGTGATGATGTCAATCATGTCAATGATGCTAAAAATGTCAGGAGTGCAACACCTTTTTGTGGCATTTTGAAAATGCAATAATTTTTGATGATCTGTGAAATAAATAAAAATGGTTTATGTTGAAAAAAAAGACTTTCCTGATAATATTCAAAGTAGTGAGCTTTAAATGTAAACTGTAGCAACTTTTGTTTGACCAAGTTGTGGTCATGGTTGATGTTGAGAAAAAATAAGTAATAGCATGTCAGGAGTGCAACAGAAAAAATGTAGTGTTGCCAAAAAAATCAATTTTAAAAATCTGAAAGACAATTAAGTCAAAAAATAATTTCAAAGTGTAAAACAAAAACTGATATACAATTTTAAAGTTAAGAATGTTATATAAATCACAAGCAGCATCAATGGGAGTCAAGTATCTGTGCATACCCGACAATGTTAGGAGTGCAACATTTGACGTTTTGCTCCCCAGCATAAAATTTTTTTTATACGTATATGATTCTCTGATTTTTATTTTGGATAATAATGACACAGAAAACATTTTATCCAAAACGATTTATCAATTACAGGGTCTGTTTGTGTTTCAGATCTATATTTCTAAGGTTGGGAGTGCAACACATTTTTAAAGATTCAAGTTATACGATGAAAAGACTCTTATTCACTGCTAAGAAATATTCTTTAATTAATAGTGATCTATTTAAATAATTTTGTACTAGATTATTGACAGTTTTCTTTAAAAAAAAAAAAATCTTCCTCTTTTTCAATTTTATAAATTCAGATGTGTTTTTCTTTTCATTTCATATCAAGTACAATAACAGGCCTGTCGATTTGGTTAATCAATACATAGAGCTCACGGCCGGTGTGACTGATGAACAGGGGATGCTTACTCTTCCTATCCACCTGATCCTCCTCGGGAGTTTCCAGTGGTCCGTGTTTTATGTCCTATTCACAGATTTGTTTGTAGGTGTTTTGAAATCGATCATTGTTCGCTATATTCGCCTATTTCAGAATTAATATACTTTTGTGTATCATATACCTATACACTGCCGATAATAATATCATCATAATATTATGAACAAAATGGTGCCCTGATGTTAATAGCAACATACGGATCCAGTATAAAAATATGATTTCTGGATGATAAATAAATTGTTATTACCAGGTAATGAAACTTGCCTAATACTTTGTGGCATACCCTTATGAACTAATTATCTTGATTAATCGTTCTGGAGGTGATTGTAAAGGTTCCGTATATAATGAATGGGAATGGTGGTCTAGCTTTTCTCCGAATTTCCAGTTCAAGGTCGGCTGCATTACTAAATGTGCTTGAGCATTTTCTCAGCTGATCTTTCACCAATAACCAGCATTTTTCAATAATGTTAGCATCTGGTCACTGTGCAAACCACAATAATCATCGAATATTTTTTTTTCAGTTTTGTAATTTTGCACAATCCTTGCACGATGCACTGGTTCATCCCAGTGCATCGTTTCGAAAGATAATCATTTTGTGGGAAATGCTGGGCAACAACTGTTCACACTTCATTATCAATCATTTTTCTGTAGTTTTCTGCATAAATATAACAATTGAAAATTGTCAGAGTAGCTGGTCTATTCAGATATATACCCAATTTATCAGACTAACTCTTGCGCATGACTGTGACTAATGCATTGCGGCATCCACACCTCTCCGCCACACATATACGCGATTATTCTCGGCAATGATCACTTTCCATTCATAAAAAAATAAATAAGTTACCATCAACTTTCCAAAGTCTTTTCCCCCTAGCCCATACAACGCGTTTTCTTGAAGTTGACATCTCGGACTCGTATGTTTTTTCTAACAACTCGGCTGTAGTATTTATGTCAGAACAAGCATCTCTTAACCAAAACTTCTGAAACAGTAATTCTCCGACACTTGTTGAATCAAGCAGTGTTTTCTTTCAGACGTTTAACACTATGTAAAAAAAAACAGGATTTGTTCAGTAATGGCCAATGTCAACAATGATATGTCATCCATTTTCTCTAGATCGGCCGACCGTAATACTAGAAAGTCAAACAACATTATGGAGGTATTGAAATCTGCAAATATGTCAATCGTGAGAAGTCTGTCCCCGATATAACAACCTTCATGTGTGTGTCCAGTGCAAACAAATTCACTCTAGGGTAAGATCAACAGAATACCCCCCTCCCCCCAAGAATCAACTAAAAGAGAGAAAAGATAGTGTTTTAGATGTGCCAATCAACTCAGCCTCTTGTGTAAATACCAATGGATTACAAGACCTATGAGCATCTTACTCAACCAAACCATTAATTCATTTGTGATTTGCCATCAGAGTAAGATAAAGATTTAACTCTAGTTTGAGTACTTGTTAACAGAGAATCTGATTTTTTTTTAAAATGCATTTTGCTGGAAATCAAACTGATATACCAAATGACCTGCTACAGAAAAAAGTATATAAAATTTTTATAATCGCGCAATTGTCTATTCATCTGCACCACAGTGAGAACGCCAAAACTTGGAATTAAGATTTTGAATGATCTAATCAATATACTAAATAAAAGCAACACACAAAACTGTAGGTCGAACATCTTGCCTGGAATATCTACGATTCATACTTGATACTTCAAAGATGGATGCAAGACTACCACAGGAAAAAGTTGTTCTTACTGGGGAAATAATCAGAAATTTTTCTGCTCAGAAATCGTGTGCTAAGAGAGAACTATAAAGTTTACTAAGCCATTTGAACTTTGCATGCAGAGTTATAAATCTTTCATCTCGTATCTTATAAAGTTGTCTACAAAAGTCAAGGAATTACACCACCACAACTCCTTGTGTTCCACCTCATCAACAATGATGGATTGAACGAAGAAGTGAACAAACTGTGGGATACTGTCACCAGTCTCCAAATAGCAAAGACATATCGAACTGCCATTGATCATTTTTGTGTGTTTTGTTGTTCTATGTAGCATTGTTATTAAAGACACATTACCTTGTAAAACTGGAGACGGTTTCACTCATTACTGTTACAATTTATTTATTTTATTATTATTCCATTTAATTAAGCTACAATACCACCAAATTACATGTATATTTAGCAGGTGTAAAATTAATAATAACCATAATTAGTAATGATATTCGAGCAAGATTAAAATGTATTTTGCTGAATATAGATCGTTTAAAGCGAATTTCTAAAGATAAACGAAGATCGCAAAGTTTGTCATCTTGTAATAGTGGTAAAAAAAGGTTTCCTATTCTATTTATTATTTTGTACAAAATCACAAAGTTATTAGAAGCAGCGTTTTTTTTTTCTTCTTTTTTTACCTAGAGTGACAGAATGATGCTGGCTGTATATCAGTGTGGAGTGGAGAAAATATTTTTTTAGCAATGGACATTTCTTTTTTTTTCTTCGTCATCTTCATTGTTTGTTTTATCAGTAAGCGCACGTGCGAACGAATTTTCGCTTCGCGTCAGAGCACACGGAGCTCTCAGGTAAGACAGATAATAGCTGCCCCCGGTAATTTTTCGTTCCAGAAAATTGACAATTGTAAAATGAAGTAAAGTGTACGATGATAAGGTCAATTGTTTTCCAATTAAATTATCGGAAAAAAAAATTAGTCGCCTATGCAATTTTTTATTCTCCAGGCAAATTTTTCTTAGGCTTCAATTTTAAGAGCTGATTTGAGTCAACATATTGTATAGAGACTGATGCGGTAGACAGGGGAAAGGGTGTCTGTTGAGAGTATCTTGGCCCCACCCACTCAACCCCTCTCCCACCCCAAGTCGGGATAGTAAAGTAGGAGGTATCTAGGAAATGTTCAAAGAAGAATTGAAAAAAGACCGTTTTTGCTTTGCAAATATTTTATACTTGATTGACCCCTCCCCCCCCCCCCCCCCCATCTTTTCACTGTCCACATACAATCAATGCATTCGCCAACAAATAAATGAATTTTTCTTTTTTTTAATCATAAATTAAAAATTACCATGAAATATCAGCCAGTTAAACGCTTGTAGATTTTAACTTGAGCCTGCTTGTAAACATTATTAAATTGTATTTTAGAGGAACTGGGATTTAATTCTGCAAGTGGAAGTCAACTTATGTCCATTACTCTCTTTCCAAGTAGGAAATTCTTCAAAATCATATGTCATTTTTAAATATTTTAATAGTCCCAACATTCAATTTGAATTTGAATTACCATATCTATACTGGATTCATAAACTTCATAAAAACCCTAACAAACAAAGATACATGACGGGTTCCAGTAAATGTTCTTCCAAGTGTCTTTCTTTACTCCTCACTAAAGTATTAGCAGCCGTGTTCTGTACAATAATATCTTCGAGAAGTGGTGTAAATCAGATGTGGATACTTTAAAACTCTAAGGAACTTTTTAAATCATCAAATTTTTCTTTAAAAAAAATCAATAACATCAACACGTACGACTTTTCAACACTCTATTCGACATTTCGCCACGATTAATAAAAGTACAGGCTTTCTGATATCACAGAAAACTGCTTTTTCAATAAAAATGGAACTCGTAAATTTACTTACCTTGTCATTGGTCATTTGCAAAATTATTTTGATAAAAAAAACATTCTGATTGTACACACAAGTACTCTGAAGTTGATATCAAAAAGATGCTTGAATTTCTGATTGACAATATCTATGTAGTTTTTGAAGATCGGGTTTTCCAACAATCTGTCGTAATTCCCATCGGTACCAATTGCGCCCCGTTATTAACAGACCTATTTTGCAGAATTTATTCAAAAACTTAATCATGAGAAGATGAAAACACTTGCTGTGGCCTTCAACTCGACATTTCGATATATCGATGACGTATCACTTAACAATATTAACTTCCATTCATATGTCGACTCGTTGTATCCCAGTGACCTTGAAATAAAGGATACAACAGTGTCTGCCACATCTACTTCATATTCGTATATTTTACTAGAGAAAGACGTTAATGGTAACATAATGACGAAATTTTATGATGAACGTGATGGCTTCTATCGTCAACTTCCTTTGTATCATTATACAATTATCACCTGCATGTGGAGTTGATATCTTCCAGTTGATTTGATACACAAGAGCATGCTCTTCGTACGAACGATTTCTAAGACCAGACAAGCTTTTGACAAACAAGTTGATAAAAAAAAGTCTAGTTTATGTCGTCATTTTGCAAGCTCTATAGTCGATATAATGACCTTGTCAGCAAATACAGTCTATTTTGACTGACTTTTTTTCATATAAATTGTTAGGCCATTATTAACACACTAATTTGTCTACGGATTTTTCAATTTCTCCGATCATGACAAGAGCTGGTGTGACTGGTCGACAGGGGATGCTTAATCCTCCATGACACCTGATCCGACCTCTGATGTTTTAGTGGCCCATGTTTGCTCTGCTCTCGATTTGTATTGTTTCAGTAGACTTTTGAGCTTGATTTCTGTTTTTATCTCCATATTTCATTCTTTTCTTAGATTTGAGCATCAACAACAACTTGATCTGGACTGTTAAGAACGTGAAAGAGAGCGACCGTCAAATAATATTTCAGAATTATCTACAGGTCCTTCGGATGAGACCTTAAAAACCGAGGCCCCATGTCACGGCAGGCGTTGGCACGATAAAGATCCCTCACTGCTCAATGGCCCTGAGTGCCGAGTAAATATCAGAATTTGAAGCCCTTCACCGGTATATGGTGACGTCTCAAGAGTGAAAAATTCTCGAATGGGACGTTAAACAACATACAATCAATCAGAATTATCTGCTGGTTTTGGGTTTAAATCAAACTGTATTGTCTTTTACTTAGGTCTAGCGGCCTAACATTTCCTTTAGCTATTTAAAGACAGATGTCGTAAATACTGGTGGTTTTACATGTTTCTTCAACCATATATTGGTTCTATGTTGGCGTTCTCAAGAGCATTATACAGAATTTGATAAAAGTGCACTGCTCCGTCAAATAACGAGACGTAATTCTTTGCAGTTGTTTTCATAGTAATCACAAAGGAGAAAAATCTCAATATGTCTGTTAGTACTTATATATTACATCAGAAATCTAAATACATATCAAAAAAGCAATAAAAAGAAAGGTTAGAGAAAATTGTTGAATTATATCACGAAGTTTAGAAAATACACGAGTAAAATTTTGGATCCCGCACGATTTGTTGTGCTTCGTACATCACCATCAACAATATCAAAATAGCAATTATTTTGAGGGAAATAAGTGAAATCAGAAACTTTTCCCAATATTTACAGGAATATCAAAAAAAAAAAAAAAAAAAATATTTATCTGTGTTATTTTATTACTATTTGACGTCTGTAAGAGTAAATTACAGCAGAGTCCGCGTAAGGTTTGAACGGCCTAGTACGTTTAAATGTTTGTATATACTGTGGTTGTCACTCCTCATATTGTATATACTGTGATAGTCCCTCCTTGTGTTGTTATATGAGAAAAAAGTAATTCTATTGAACAAGTTTGATAAATGTCATTCTAGTTAATTAACCTTGAAATTAAGGATGGTTGTATAAAATGTTGAAAAGTCAATCGTTTTGAAGCGATTTCTTGAACATGTCGTTGCGCAGTATTTCTGAAGTTTCTCCTTCGCAACTGTTAATGTTTCTGAGAGGAGTAAAGATAGAGGATTGAACATTTATTGGATCCTCCAATATATCATTGTGTGTTACCATATTTTAATGAAGTGTTGGAACCAGTATCGATACGGTAATAAGAATTCTCTTCCATTTACGTTAAAAGTAATTTGTATTTAAAGCCGAAATGTTATTTGAATCATTTCATTCCTTGAAAGGAAACTTCGTTTAAGTTTGATTAAGGGGAGACTTCCAAAAATTGGAGCGAAAAAATGACCTAAATAATCGTTGTTGGAGTTTTATAACTGCTGAATTCTAGTATGCAAGGGATTGTTTGTGTAAGACGGTTGGAAAAATCAACCCCATTAGTACATCTCTATTTTGATTGCTACACATTACAACTTTCCAGAGCTTGGGTTATTTATATTTTACATCCTGTTTCATAGGCTTTAAGTTTAATCTTTAAACTTTCCATATTCTTGATAAATGGGCATTAATTAATTTGTGACATAGGTTGACAGTTGAAAAGTTCAAGTGTAAACGTTAATACAGGTAAAGTATTGCTAATATGTTTAATTATTGATATACATGCACACATATTTTATCTCCTCTCCCTGTTAATTCAAAGCTTAGAATGCTAAAAATGCTTAAAATCACTTTTATAAATGCATAGTTTGACTTATGAAATGTTGGGATCAGGATATAAACTGGCATAAATTGAACATCTTTGCTATTTCATAAACAAAACATGCAGGTATTTATTCAAAACCAACCTAAACAGAGGAATACACATTATATGAAGAGATTGTCCGTGGCAGCAACGAACTGCCAACAGTTTTTGGTCTTCACTACCATTCAAGGACACAGAAATGATTAATAGCTTAAACTGTCTTTCCTTTAAACAATTGATATCCCCACAGCCTTGTGGTTTAACCCTTTGTCTGCTTGCGAGTAATTACATATATATTAGAATTTCTCCGAAATACAATATACACATCAACAAGGGATTTCTGAGAATATTTCATGCACTGGCCTGTTGTATCAGCTAAGCAATGAATAGGTCATAGAACTCGAAAAGAAGATATATGATTTAAAGATACTTACTAATAACTACCCCCCAAATTTTTCTCCACTGATATTATATCCGGAGGTCATTCATCACTAATAATATATCAATCAACCATTTTTTTTAATTTTGATAATTTATGAAAGAATATTTAATTTGTCCAAATATCTAATTCGTTCAAAGAAATTCCTAATTGTCCGATTCATAATAGTAATAAACTCGTTATATTGGCTGGGTGATAAATGCCATTGTGCTGCAGTCACTCAAACTAGTGTATACGCTATTAAATTTCGTTTTAAAATGACATGTTTTTGATAATGCAGCATTTCCGTAATCTTCAAGTCTCAGCAATCACTTATGTATGAAGTTCAAGTCCGGAAAATATATGGACTTTGATAGCTTTCTGTGCCTTTGGCCTTTTCAGAATTAACACTACCGAAATTTAGGGTCATGTTACACATTTGTTAGAGTTTCACTTGTTTTTTTCTCCAAACTTTGATCCATTACGTAGGAAGGACTACCACTAGGATGATCAATCTATATTCTGCATGCCGTGAGTATAAATTATGATAATAAAACATTTTTAAGTAAAGATAAAAACTGCAAAAATTTAAAGAAAGAACTTGTGTACTTGATATGCTTTTGAGTGCAAAATATTAGGTGTTTAAAAATGTCATACAAGAGAATAGCAGGAGTTTTTAATCTTCTAGGGGTTTACTATAGCCATAGAATACATTTCCCAATCATGCTTTAAATTTTTTTTTTTTTTTTTTTTTTTTTGCTGTAATAATTGTAACAACTGTAACAAATTCTAGTTTTTATATAAAAAGGGAAATATTGTATTTTTCAAAAATTATTTGAATTTTATTTATTTACTTATTTTACAAAAATTCTCCACTATTAATAGAACCTATTCCCCCACGGGGTAATTCTTTTTAAGAAGCAATAAAAAGATATGTGCGATCTTGCAAGAAAAGTATACTATACATTAAACTGAAAATTCCTGTGGCCTGTTGAAAATTCCTGTGGCCTGTTGAAAATTCCTGTGGCCTGTTGAAGTATAGTAGAAGGTTGTTAATAGAGGTCGTGAGGGATTGTTGTGTTGAGTATGAAAGTGCGATACTCTATAGTCCTAGCATTACATAATTATGATTAAAAAAAGTTGAATCATGTAAAATTGTCTTTATCAAAAACCATGGCTACAAATCTTGGCATTCTTTAGGTCAGAATCAGTTTTAGCTCGTCTGAACCGCCGAAGGCTCAGGTGAGCTTTTCTGATCAAAATTTGTCCGTTGTCTGTTGTCGTTGTTCTTATATCGTAAACTTTTTTAAAATTTCATTTACTTCTTCAGAACCTCTGGTCCAATTTCAACCAAAATTGGCACAGAGTATTCCTGGTTAAAGGGGTTTCAAGTTTGTATAAATGAAGGACCACACCCTCTTTTAAGGGGAGATAATTAAGAAAAAGTGAAAATCGAGTGGGGTCATTTACAAATCTTTTTCTCGAGAACGACTTGGCCATGAAAGATAAAACTTAAGTGAAAGCTTCATGACATAGTACAAATCTTTTAAAAAACAGCAAAGCCATGATTAGACATATCTATAAGGAAGCATCCTCGGGTAGTTTACATTCAAGTTTGTTCAAATCATGACCACAGTGGTAAGGGAGGGACCACAATTGGTGATCAAAGTTTTACATGGGAATACATAGGATAGATTGTTTAAAATCTTCTTCCCAAGAATAGAAAATCCAAGATGACTATAATTCAGAAGCATTCCCAGGTAGTGTAGATTCAAATTTGTTCAAGTCATGTTCATAGGGGGTAGGGCAGGGCCACAATAGAAGATCAAACACATAGAAGAAAATCTTCTAAAAGAATCATGCCCCCCGGATCACATATATTTAATCTTTTCAATGCTAAACTGATTTCTCGCTTTTTTTCCTAGCCAATGTGCACAGGTGAGCGATGTGTCCCATGGGCGTCTTGTTGTATTAAGTATAGCCTCCATGAAGATGCTCGTCCAGCACACGGTTTTGTCTGACATTTACATTTGACACTTCTGATTAATTGATATTTTATAACGCCGAGTCGGCAATATATTAGCCATATTTCGACGGTTTCGACACTTCTGAACCTGTGACCTTAATTCTGTCTAATGATCTTTTTGTAAGGTCATGACATGTCCTATGATCATGATAACCTCAAACATGTATGATCTTCTAAAACTATTTCATTACGACAACATTGAATTGAAGAAGAATTCTACAATTCATGCAACCTTTTTACCCCGTTTAATCTAATTCCTCTCTAATTTAGATTTTTGACGAAAACAAATCTTTAAACCTCTTAAAGCAGTGACCTTGACCTTGACCTTTTTCCAATACCCTTGAGCCACAAGCAACTTTTGTCTTAAGATTAGCTTCTATAGTTCCTCCGAATTTCAAATTCTCGTTAACTTATAATTTTCTTTATATACGTCACTCCCTTATTTATGTAGCAATATACCATTATCACTTGCATGTCTCCCAGTTGATTCGATACGCAAGGGCATGCATTACGTACGACAATTTCTAAAACTAGGCAAGCCATTGACAAATACGTTGATGATACAAGGATATCAAGTCTCGTTTTAAGTAAACATTTCGAAAATTCTATAGTCGATACAAAAACCTTGTCACCAAATACAGTATATCATTAAGTAGAATGTTGATCGACTCTTTTCATACAAAATGATATGTCATTATTTTCACACAAATTGTCTACGGATTTTTCAATTTCCCTGATCATAACAAGGAGCATACGGCTGGGTGTGACCGGTCGAGAGGGGATGCTTACTCCTCCATGGCACCTGATCTCACTTTGATGTTTTTTTAAAGGTCGCGTGTTTGTTCTGCTCCCAATTTTCATGGTTTCCGTGGACTTCAATTTGAGCTTAATTGCTAGTTATATTCATGTAGACATTTTAGATTAAAATGAAAATAAATAATGAAACTATGTGCATCTGGGATTCAGAGTAGATTTTATCATTAAAAAGATTGTTTCGATAACTTACTTTTAGTGGGCAATTTTTTTATTATATACTAGTAATATCATTAAGCCAAATTTTAGATTGTGCGATTGAAAGATAAATCTCAAGAATACTTAACAGCAGTTGAAAGGATCCGGATGAGTGCTGCCCAGACGTAAAATATATTGGCCCCAGCTGCCTATGTAAATGTTTCATTTCTACCTCAGTTACTAGTAGTTACTGTACTTAATTCGATGTACTGGTCAAGAGGCTTGTACACCTTGCGTAAAATCTGTGTCATGATAGTTTTGCTCCAATTTAAAATGAAAATGTGGTTCTGTTTGTCATATTATTGGGGTGGGAGGGATGAGGAGAAAATGTTTACCCCAAATGTCAAATATCAATAGCTGAATGAGGAATGTCTTGTTCCTTGCAATGCGAGCATTTTAAAAATATTTTGATGGACATCGTGGGAGTTGAAACCATTTGTTGATGTTTTATGAAGACAAATCTTCAAACGATGTAATGAACTTACAGGTTAGAAGGTAGAAGAGGAGTGCTAAAAATTACCTGTACTAAAATATATATAAAGAGAATCAACGGCCAGCGTCAGCTTCTTAATCAGCATGATGATAGCAGTGTTATTATTGGTGAGTTATAACAGTAGTATTATTGGTTTAAATTATTTAGCCGTTTCATAATTAATAACAATAATATAAATAATGGTAATCTTTTTTGTTACGATGAAAATTTTCAACAATTTATATTATATAAGAATTTTAAAAACACATAATTAAATCCTTTCTTTCATGACCAATTTATTTCACAGGAACTGTCGCTGATTTCTTTTTCTTCATAGATACTGATATAAATATGTAAGAATAATCACAAACAAACAACGCTGTAACATGTTTTTGAGATATTTTTGCGACGTTGCATAGCAGTGATATACATCTTGAATATCGTATATTTTGCCAAGTAGAAGTACTTATTGGCAAACGAGCTTTTGTGCAATACCAGGATTATAGGTGATCTTGAACTTGACATTTGACTCACTATTACAATAATTACAATGAACATTGGTAACGATATAGGACCATGATGATTTACATATGCAATGTTTGTCGTGTGTCCTTTTGCAAATATCAAGGTTATTTTTATTGTAACCTTACTTCACTTAGACATTATTTCTGAAATGTTAATCTCACCTTAAATTCTTTGAAAGTCAAAAAAAATATGGCCTTGGTATTTAGTTTGTATATCGCTAATTAATATATCTTCCACACGACATTATGCTTATGGTCGATGTGACTTTTTGAACTTGAGGCCATCTTTAAAAAAATCTGAGTTGCCCTCTCCCGACCGACTGGCTAAAATAGCCAGACTCAAAACTTTTTTCCTCCAGGAAACGATTTTTTTTAAAATTTATTCCAGAATTTTTTTTTATCCCGAAAACAATTTTTTTAAGTTTATGAAAACCTTCATCCTTAGTAGATTTTGAACATTCAGCATTGATGTTGAAAATTTCTGGAAAAAAATGTCCCACCTACCTACCGACCCAATTTTTTGTCCAGAGTCGAGAGAGGGCAAACAAACATTATTTTAAAGATGACCTGAACTTTAAATATTCGATTAATCTCTTTAACCGTTTATGTTTGACCTTAATTATCGACCTTGAAATAACCGTACGATTTGGGGTTAGATTCCTTTCATATAAGACTTTTCGAAAAAAAAAAAATGAGATTATTAGCCCATGACCATGAACTTTACCTTTGACCTTCATAAATATTGCTTTACACATTTAGAACCTTAAAAATGCAGAAATCGATATTTAGCATGTTATAGGACTTTTTAGAGAGCATTATTTTACTGCGTTTGAATTTCACGGTGTGTTTTGGGGAAAAGGGACATTTTTATACTTTAACAATAAGAAATAGGATATGATATTTAACGTATTAATTTCTAGAAATCTTCAGTAGGTTAAAACCACTTTGTGACCATGAGTTTTAATCTTCCATTTAGTTCTAGGATAAAACTAACTTGGGGTTTCTACATGAAAGGTTAAGTTAACAATATTCTTCATGTCACTGTTGCAGCCGACTCATGTTTTATGAAAATAAAATCAAGTTTTCTTTACACAAAAATTCTTAATTAATGATGCGGCCATTCTTAAGCAATGATGTGGTCAACGTTTAACAAATGCAAATCGTAAATTGGAAGATGAGGCATTTTTGTTAAATATATGACGATATCCCTTGGAGTAACATTTACACATCCTCGACTTTCCTTTGAACATCCGTCATGAAAACAGCTTACGGTGAAGATTACCACGAATCTTACTTTTTAGGATATAAACCTTCACTGGTGACAAAGCACAGTTTCATCACGATATTTAATGACCTAGAAGTATGAAACACGCAGAGGAACTCAGTGTACTTGAATAATTGAATAACAATATAATTATCAGTGAAACATTCCAGAGTTACTTGCACGTTGAGTATTTTTTAACTAAATCTATTTGAAAAAAGGACTAAATATTTTTTTCGTTGTGTCCATAAATAAATGCTCCTATATACTTTTTTGTAACAAAAAAATGTACTGAATTCTTTTGGTAATACTTTTTTCAGTGGTAAGGCTGCTTTAAAACGTGCATAGAGTACGCAGGAGTCCCTGAAATAGAAAGTTTTTTTAGCTTCAGAGAAGGATGTAATATGCACAAAATCAACCGTTTGTAAACTTCGATATGTAAATGCTAGTATGCAATATATGTACACAGTCAATATAAAATCAATTTTATATCTTTATAGACTGGATTTTTCAGTGGAATTCTATCCCAAAACCCGACTGATGTCTCTGGCACATTTCTAAGTAGTCATGCTTTTCGTAAAGTGGCTCCAATGTCGAATAGATTTACAAAGCACAAGAAAATTCTACCAGATAATCTGCAGCCACAGCTCCCTCTTACATCTTTACGTTCTGGATTGTCAGAAGCTATCCGACAGAACCATCCAAACGATTTTGTTCCAAATTTTGAGAACACAGATGATAACAGTTTAATTCGAAATATTCAGCATACTGTCTTCCCTTCTACACTTGAAGAAAACCCCAACGTAGCAAACAAATTTAACAGTTTTGGAATACTTTTAAACGATGAATTCTCCGAAAGAGAGAGTGTGGTAGATCATTTCAATATGGTGATAGCACCAGCAGCCTTATCTGGCGAAAGGAATGTTCCAGCATGGGTAACAAATTCAATATCAGAAAGGTTTAAACATCCGTTTATGTCTGAATTCCATGATTCTTACAAACCACATACAACTCACACTTCACAATTTACTAGTCAATCAGGATCTTTCGATATAGGTGCAAGTTCTAGCCAACATAGGTTAAATGTTCCCGTTATACCGGATCCTCATGCGTTTTCCAACTCTGATAATCATTTGGTATCGGATGTCTCTCCGGTAATTTACAAGAAAGAAACAAATGATAATAATAAGAATATTCAAGGAATATTCACAACCGATCAGGAACACAAAAATGACTTTACCTTCCATTCTCCATCCCTACAAGACAACGACTTCTACGGACGTCTTGATGATTTAGAAAATATACTGGATTCATTCTTTCAAGACAACGTGAGAAAAATGCCTTGTTCTGTCAAACTTTATCCGGTTTATAGGCGAATCATGGTAAAAATAGCGAAAGAAATTCAAAAGAAGAACATTGCTTCTGAAGAAGATACACTAGGGCGGCTTTTCGTCATGTTATGGCTAGACCTAGAGATTTGTGACCAGATAAAAATGTCAAAAACAAAAAGACTCATAGAAAAGCTAAAAAAATTCGACGAAAAGGAGTCGAAAGACGATTCAAGGGAAACTAAAAAATTGTCAAAGTATGTGATGAAAAAGAGGTTATTTTTACAAAGAACCTTAAGCAAGCGATACAAGTATTATGAATCGCTTATACGACGCACTGAAAAGAAAAGAAATAAAAATCGAAGCTTTCCTGATTTTCGACAAAATGATTCAGGATCTCAGGGCCATTTGAGTAAAATACCAAAGAAAAAATTGGAACATCATCATAGCGGCGACTCTTCTTCTAGTTCTAGCGATGATTCAATAGAAGGAAGAGATTAAAATTCATTAATAAAGATAATTCTTTTGTGTAAGTATCAACTACAAACACGTGAATGTTCTTCGCACTGATGTATTAATTTTTAATTTTTTTTTACTACTAGTATTTTACAAACTAGTTTATCATGTATACCGTAGTTTAATTTTATGCACTGTTTACAATGTCTTTCATGAAGAAATATTGTATAATATATACTAAAACTATGTCTTTCGATGAACGATTTTTTTTTCATTTCATTTACATTTCATTTTTTTAAATCATGTTCAATATTCTTCATCTCTGAGGGATGTCAACGAATATTCAAATACTAGTACTCGAATATTCATTCGATGAGTTGATATTCAAATACGAATATAAGATTGGAGTATTCTCGTGTTTTTTTTTTCAGATTTCACAAAAGAAATTTATGATTTATCTGAATTGGAACAGTACTAAAATTATCCGTGTTTTATTTACTAGCGATCAATTTCAGTCGCATGATTTCTTTCAATACCTTCTGATGTTATTGATCTAAATTATTTCGTTTAGTTATTTATTTAAAAAAAAAATGTTGTTCCCCAAAATCAAATACATGTATTTGGCAATATTTTCGAGGGTAGCTATTTGACGTGTAAACATTCCAATGGTGTATTAGGATTTTTTTTTTTTAATAAATCAATATGACGGTATCTTAAATCGAGGACAACAAAATGAAATCCTTCTTCAGTCAATTCTTTATTCAGTGGTAGACAGATATCCCATCAGGTCTACAATACGTAGTGTTTTTTTTTATTAAATAATTACATATAACTAGAGCAGAGCTCGTTGCAAAGCAACGAGTAGGTCTTCCGTTGGAGCTGCGAACAGGAAAAAGTGACCTTGAGTCAAGGTCATGCCACATTCTAAGGTTATAAGCAATCTTGTAAGGGGTATCAACTTGCAATGTCTCACCAGTAGAAAGACAGTTAAGGAATGTTGTTTCTCCGTTGATGACCTTGAACTCGTTCAAATGACCTTGCATCAAACCATGACACACTCTGGTTATAAGCAAACCCCATCTATGTGTTACCGACTCGACAAGTTCACACATATTCTTTCAGACCATTCATCCAGTCAAAACATTCTTTCCTTAGTGACCCTAAATTTAATCAACATGGCTGTAGGAAACGAGGGGGGGGGGGGCGTGCCCCCCAATAATTTTGCCGATATATAGATTACTATAGTAGACATAGATACTATAGCTTGTGCCACCTCAATAGAAACGTCTGATAACCTTCTTTTTTTTTTTTGCTTGTCAAGGAATTTTTGGTAGTTGGTGACCTTTTTTTTGCTTGTCAGGAAATTTATGGTAGTAGTGCCCCCTCAACTGTCAACTGAAAATGTATGGCTGTGCCCCCCCCCCCAAAAAAAACCCCCTGAATTTGCTTCCTATGGGCCTGATCAAGGCAATGATACACTCTGTATGATATCAGCGATACCCTTTTGTGTGTTTCGCAGTTGACAAGTTCACAGTTTGCATTTATTGCATGATAGTGAGGGAGACATGAAGATTTCTTCGCCTATAAAAAATCATATTCCCCGAGGGCAACTTGAAGATTTCTTCGCCCATGAAAAATCATACTCCCCGAAGGCAACGCCCGAGAGAAATATGATTTTTCATTTGCGAAGAAATCTTTATGTCTCCCTCACTATTATGCAATAAATTGTTTATAATACCGAATTAACCAAAATGCAGGAATTACAAAGGAGATCCAATGAATAAAGCAAACATGCATTTGATGAGAACGATATGAAAGAGATGTAAGTTACAGGTACACCAATAGCCTCGTTTCATTAAAAAAAAATCCTACGTGACAAGTTTGTGTGATCACACCAGTAACATTCAAACACCATTACATTTTTACACATTTAAATCGACACAATCAATCAACGATAATATGCTGACGGTGCGACCGTTGGGCGAGTGCATTGTTCACTTAATTTTAAGATCCGCCTCTTCAAACAGCACGAGACATTTGGAACGTCTAGACTGTGACGTCTCATGACGTATGTTAGCTGTATTTCCATAAACGAATTTTGAAAAGTGCAAACATTTTAATAAAGAACGTTTAATCTAATATCTGTATGCAATTCCATTAATTAAGGTGATTTTTTGGGGTGAATTTTTAGTTGTTGTTACCGCGCGAACGAAGTTAGCAGCGTCGCTATAAACAATCTAACTCCTCACTCGTTTAATTGTGACGTCACAATCGTGAAACACGACGTTTTGTTGCAGGGCAAACATGATGGACACGTGACTTTCTCGGCCAATCAAATTCTATTTTACTAATGATTTTTCACTTGTAAGCTAGTTTTCACAGAGGTATAATAAACGTTTTTTTAGACCATACATCGAAATAAATTATCATAATTTCTATAGTCGTAATTTATTAGGTTCAACTCACTGCTTTAAAGGATCATTGTAAATGTTTTATGCCCAATTTGGATACTGAACAACATGTGATTTTTGAAACACTGATGCCCCCATATGGCATCTTATGGCAAAAGTTAAAAGTTTCTCAAATGCAAGTCAAACTCCATGGTCAAGATCAAAAGATAAAACAAGAGGCCCATGGGCCACATCGCTCACCTGAGCACATTGGCTAGGCAAAAGCACGAGTTCAGTATTGAAAAGATTACCACCGCGGGGGGGGGGGGGCTTGAATTTTAAACTACCTGATGATGCTTCCATGTCAATATAACAAATGGCTTTCTTGTACTTGAGATGTTCAAAAAAAATTTCCCATATATTCCTTTGTAAAAATTTTATCCCCCATTGTGGCTCCTCCCTATCCCAGGGGTCATCATTTGAACAAATTTGAATCTACACTACCTGAGGATGCTTCCAAGATATTATCCTATATATTTCTATTTAAGACTTTGATCCTCCATTGTGGCCCCACCCTACCCCCGGGGGTCATGATTTGAACAAAATAAAATCTACACTACCTGAGGATGCTTCCACATAAATATGATCAATCAGGGCTTTGCTGTTCCTGAGATTATAAAAATTTTTCCTAAATATTTCTATGTAAAACTTTGATAGTCAATCATGGCCCCGCCCTACCCCCGGGGGGTCATGATTTGAACAAACTTGAATCTACACTATCTGAGGATGCTTCCAAAAAAATATGACTCATCATGGCTTTGCTGTTCTTGAGAAGAAGATTTTTAAAGGTTTTTCCTATATATTTCCATGTAAAACTTTGATCCTCCATTGTGGCCCCGCCCTACCCCCGGGGGTCATGATTTGAACAAATTTGAATCTACACTACCTGAGGATGCTTCTATATTAATATGACTCATCATGGCTTTGCTGTTCTTGAGAAGAAGATTTTTAAAGGTTTTTCCTATATATTTCTATGTAAAACTTTGATCCTCCATTGTGGCCCCGCCCTACCCCCGGGGGTCATGATATGAACAAACTTGAATCTACACTACCTGAGGATGCTTCCATATAAATATGACTGATCATGGCTTTGCTGTTCTTGAGAAGAAGATTTTTAAAGGTTTTTCCTATACATTTCTATGTAAAACTTTGATCCTCCATTGTGGCCCCGCCCTACCCCCGGGGGTCATGATTTGAACAAACTTGAATCTACACTACCTGAGGATGCTTCCATATAAATATGACTCAACATGTCTTTGCTGTTCTTGAGAAGAAGATTTTTAAAGGTTTTTCCTATATATTTCTATGTAAAACTTTGATCCTCCATTGTGGCCCCGCCCTACCCCCGGGGGTCATGATTTGAACAAACTTGAATCTACACTACCTGAGGATGCTTCCCCTTGAGTTTCATCTTTCCTGGCCCTGTGGTTCTTGAGAAGAAGATTTTTAAAAGATGCTATTAATTTTTCACTAATTCTTTATTATCTCCCCTTGAAAAAGGGCGTGGCCCTTCATTTTAACAAACTTGAATCCCCTTTACCCAAGGATACTTTGTGGCAAGTTTGGTTGAAATTGGCCCAGTGGTTCTTGAGAAGAAGTCGAAAATGTTAAAAGTTTACAGACAGACAGACAGACAGACAGACGGACAGACAGACAGACGGACGCCGGACAAAAAGTGATCAGAAAAGCTCACTTGAGCCTTCGGCTCAGGTGAGCTAAAAAAAAATGTTATTACCCAAATAAAGGTCTTGAACAAAGAATATACTGTGAAATATATACTTGTATGAAAGCCACAGCAGCAACAGTTTAAAAGTTATGGCCAAGGTTAATTTCTTTAAAAGGTCAAACTCCAAGGTCAAGGGAACATAATTGTTTGTACTTGAGGGAAGGTCTTAATTGTTACAAGGAATACACATGTGGTATTAAAAAAGCCTTAGCACCAACTGTTCAAAAGTTAAAACCAAGGTTAAAGTTTTTCAAAAGTAGGACATAATCAAAGGTCAAGGTAAAATGGTCAAAATTAAAGGTATACAATGACAGGCCTTGTCACAAGAAAATTACCTATGTAATATAAAAGCCCTAGTACTAGTCATTCAAAAGTTATTGTCAAGGCTAAAGTTGTTTAAAAGTTGGTCAAACTCCAAGGTCAAGGTCAAATGGTCAAACATATTTATACCCAAGGAGGAGACTTATCACAAGGGATACAGATGTGAAGTATAAAAGCCGTAGCACCAACTGTTCAAAAGTTTTGGCCAAGGTTATAGTTTGGTAAAATTTTGCGAAAGAGGATCAAACTCCAAGTTCAAGGTCAAGAGGTCAAATATGTCGGTACCTGAAGGAAGTCCTTGTTACTAGGAATACACATAAGAAATATGAAAGCAGTAGTTCCAACCAATCAAATTTTATGGGCATAGTTAAAGTTTTTGCGGACAAAGAGGCTAACACAGTCTAACAGACAAATAGACAGGTGGACAGGACAAAAACTGTATGCCCCCCGGATCTTCGATTACAGTAGCATAATAAAATGTCGGCGTCTTTGGGTTTTCGCATTGGCCTTAAATCTGAAAATCCAACGGATTACAAGGTGCATTACGATACGCTTTCACATCATGTTCTATAACCCAGAGCATATTGTCTGCAAAGATAAATATTTAATTCAGTATTTAATTAGCTATGCATAATTATCTATGTTGTTTTAAAAAGGAAATATATAAAAAAAAAAAATATTTGTTCTATATTTTTCGATGTAGAGATATACAGAAAATGTTTTCCAATTTTAAGTCCTATCGCAATACACATTTAAAAAAAAAGTGTGTGTTGGAGGGGGGGGGGGAGGGGTCATTACATTTTTGCTGGGATTCGCCTATGTATGATCGTAGAGAAACAAAGAGTGGGGAGGGTGCAAGCAGCAACTAAATCAAAATTTACATATTAAAACTACAACAAAAGACTATTTTCAGAAGGTCTCCCCCCCCCCCCGTACAATCCGTACAACGGACCTGTGAGAAAAATACTGATCCTACATTCAGAGTCCCAGGGCACCAGGAAAGAGTGGCAAAAAGAGAATATGGGTTTATTTCAGTCTATAAGTCGAATCAAAATATCTTTTCCTCAAGAGTCTTCTTTCTTTGAGTTCTTCCCAGTGATCGTGTGATTTATTTCATTTAATTTACGTTCTGTACTGGACTTGGAAAATGAGGACATCTTTAGGTTCCTGAGCTGGCCTTGAAGCCCGCAGAACAGATTTTCAGCTTTATGATAAATTCAAGTGATATGTAATACGGTATTAATTTTGTATTGATTTTATTAATGTTAATTTCATCAAGAAATATGAAAAATTAATGTTTTAACTATACATAGTGAGGCATTTTTTGTGTGGAACGATTATTTTGGGGTTCTCACGATTTTTTCATATGGTACACATGATGAGTAAGTGCAATAAATATAATTTGTGGGGTCTGTCCACAAGTACCTGTTGTCAAGCCCGTAGAAAACAATTTCAGTTTTTTTGGGAAGGGGGGGGGGGCAAATAGAAATTTCCACAGGTACTTGTACTCGATTTTTTCCTATGGTACACATGATGAATAAGTGTAATAAATATAATTTGTGGAAAAAAATGTCCAACAAACATTGGGGTTGAATTTGGGGGGGGGGGGGTCCTGTCCACAAGTACCTGTGGAAATTTCTTGATACATAAACAGAATTTAAAAGCATGTATTAGACATCTTTTGAAGGGGAGAGGGCACGGCCGTAATTAAAAGTTATATAGAGACTAGGAAGGAATGAACTGTCATTAAATTTTGGTTAAGAACTATTACCTAAACTCTTCACTTTCACATTTTCAATTACAGATTCTTGTTTTTAAAAAGCTATACATGTACATTTATATGTATCTATTAGATGCATAAATTATGTTATTAATCATTTTATCTTAAAGGAAAAGTAAAAATCTCAATCAAACTTGTTCCGCATATTATGCTCTCTGATTCATTACTCAACAGATGCTTCATATACATGTAAGAAGGGAAGACTGCAGACTGCAGGTGTGATAAATTCACAGCATGCAGCTCCAGCCTTAATTCCAACTTTGTTCCAAAATATTATTATTCAACGCGAAAAATTAGAATTAGCCGATAGAATATTTTGAATCACTTCGGAAATGCTGCCGTAACACCAGACTGAGTTCACAATATCGAGTGATTTTGATTGACAGGTGTAGCGCCGTTGTGCATGGATTTCGTGTAACTATCATGTACTGCAGATTGTGGTTGAAAATAATAAACAAACAGATCTAAAGAAAAGATATTGTATACTGTACATATATTTGTTAAGAACCAGTTCATTCATGAAACGAATTTAGCCGTATTATGTGGGCCCATGTTAGATTTGACAGGTTGATTTACTAGTAGAAATTCAATGGACCACCGTCATTTAGGGTATTCCGAATCACCCCGCACATCGCGACTCTCGGTAATTTACCTTACCGCTGTACCTCGCACGACACATGCACAGGTGTGACAACCAAACAGTCATTATTAGTAAGGTCTATACTTATTGCATACAACAAATAAAGAGGTAAACATAATGCGTTAACTAAAAGAATTAATTATTTTAATTCATTAACTTCCTATCCTTTTCGAAGAAAATGCCCGTGTAGAAACGTATTTCTCATCGATGTCGTGGCGTTGTTGGTGGATGAAACATGGCATATAAGGTATCGATAGAACGGCAATTTTATAAGCTTTTGTGAGTATTATTTGTTTTTTATAACACCTCAAAAATATACTAGTTATGGCCGCATTTGTAGCCCCCTACAGTTTCGAACCACGTGTGTACATGCCCCTAGCCAAATAAATTGCACACGCTACATGTATACTTGTTATATGTCAGATTATTATTTTTTTTATAACATTGTTTTTCTTAAATGCAAGGGGTATGAAAGTAATGATTTGACAAAGCAAGAGCTATAATAAGACTATCCCGGGTCCCGGTATACACTTGATCAGTGTTGATCAATGTTCATATGTACGAGTACACGTATGCAAATAATTCGAGAGCTTTTGAAGATTTCAACATACATTTTTGTAACACGCATATTTGTAATAACCACTTTATATACAAAACAAAATTTCATTCTCTTATATGGTAATATGGACGTCGTAATAGATCTGACTGAATGCTTAACATGCCTGTTTCAAAAACGTTTCCTAAGTTATCTTAAGATATGCCTAAGTTATAACTTTAGAAGTTCCTAAGATTTATCACAGCTGTATCGCGAAACAATCTTATCTAAAAAAAAAAATTATAAGTCATTTCTTAAGTTGTGCCTTTAAGGACTAATAAAATAACATTCCCGCTCTATATACAACACTCAGTATGGTATATATTTTTAGATTCAAAAAGGAAGGGTGCGAGGATTAGGGATTGCCCCCACTTTTAAAGGATTTGGACACAAGTATGCTTAACTTTGCGAAGTGTTTTGCTAGATCTAAGCATTCACAGACACACCCTTTCAAGCCATCTTCCCTTCCGAGCACACGATATTTGTATTTTAATTTTTAAACATTGTTCTAGGCGTTATACATTTACTTTATTTTGTTCTTATAAGGTATCTACATGTAAATAAAATTTTAAAATGAATGCTTCGTAGCGAACACATGCGAGTTTATATTTTTCAAACAATCTTTGCCAATTACTACACTGCATGTACACGCTAGTTGTTTGTGCGGTGTAGAGCAACAATGTATTTCAACATCGAGGTGCCCGCGGCTCTCTGTGGCCACGTGTATGTAAACGAGGACTGGACTACAACACTTAAAGACACAAAGCGACAGAGACGGATGAAACTGTTTGCTATATTACAAAGACTTGAATTATAGTACATGTATATTTGAAGGAATTTTTATTTATGTTAATGTTTATTTAATTCTATAAATAATAAAGGGACATTCACAAGAGTGGTGGTAAAAATAATATGTGCTTAGCATGCGTAGGAATTACAATTATTTACCGAAGCCCCCATTCAATTACAATTGCAGATGAATTAAAATACAACAACACGGGATAGAGCAATACTTTTTTTAAATGTATTGTTGCGTGAACAGACAAAAACAGCGATTAAAATTCAAAATGATTTTTATGCACCAGTGTTTGGAATTAAGATTATAAAAGATCGGTAAAGTAATCTTACTGATTCGATATAATTAAAAACATAACTTTCCATTAATTAATAGCTCTTTGTACAAAATTGACATTATACGCGATCACAAATACTAGCTTTGTTTATGGCCACAGGTGGCTAGTACACTGGTGACCTCGATCAACAGCGTGGGATTCGCGCGTTGGGTTACATAACTAAACATCGAGCTGAACATGGAGACCGTAATATGCATACAGCTAATGATCGTGAATTATTCAATGCATACAGTTTAAAATCACTTACAAAGTTTGTTGTAATAATAAACGTAGAAAGATAGATTTAATATTCTCCGCTTTTGAACACTATTAACCTAATTTAAAAAAGAAGAAAAGAAAGGCTAGTTGTAATAAATAATTTAATAGTGAACCATAAACCACGTTTTAAACCTTATTAAAAAGAAAATTAACATTAAATACCGCAGGGTATATTATTGATAGCAAGTCTGTTTAAGTTATACACATGAAGAGGTCTGATTTCCTTGCCGAATGAAAAACGTTACCTGTTTACCTGGCCTGCTTTCTTATACGTATTACGCAATACCCATGGTATACTCGAACAAAACAACATTTTCATTAGATCAAAAAGGTGTAAAAGAACAATTTTGTTCCCAAGATCCAGATCGAAATATTTACCGTTTTTGAGTTATAAAGCAAAAACTTTTAAGGGCCCAAGATCCCTAATCATAGGGGCCAGCCCCTTTTAAATAGTATAATATGAAAGCCCTTGCAATTATGCACAACTTTTGTTCTACATGTCTTAACAAAATATTTCTAGTTTTCAAGATATAAAGGAAAATATGTCAAATTTTTTGCTGTTTTCCGCGTTCTAACTTTTGACCCCTCTCTAGCGCCATTTTTAATGCAAAAATCAAAAAACAAAAACCAATGTGCACAACTTCAATGCTTCCTCTTTTCAATTTCAAAGGGTTTTGTGCTCCAATTATAACCATTTCTGAGCCTTTGTCTGGAAATAAGAGGCATGCAAAATTCAATCAAAGGAGAATAACTCATGAACAGAAGGTAATTTCCGAATTGTATTACGGTATTCTGACAGTGTTTTGTAAAGTCTAAAAGCTCTGAAAATTTGAACAAAATATGTTTAAAAATGAGGAAGATATGAAGCGTCAAAGTTGGCGTCTAGGAAAAAAAAAAAAAAAGAATAATCTTAATCATCACAATCAGTAGAAGGTCTTCCGTTGGAAACGGAAGACCTTAATAACATGTTATACAATTACAAAATTAATATACTTACATATTATACTGACATATTACTGATATTTTAAGCATTCTTATCATTGTTTGTTAGCATGATATAAGAATTGTCTTATGTTACAATTTCTTTTATGTTTGTAAATAGTAATAAAATAATTGTATAAATTTGAAGACTTTTGGTTTTCTGGAGTAGTATTTTAAAATAAACTTGTTCCTTACAAAAAAAAAAAAAACAAATATGTACAAAAAATGAAATCCATTTCAATATCATTCAAATCACATTAATTACATTTCCAATAACCTTTTGTTAAGTAATCATACATTCCAGTTTCGCAATAATATATTGACGGTGCGACCGTTAGGGCGAGCGCAGATACCTTTCAGTTTTCATTACTTAGATCGGGCTCGTCAAACCGCACGTGGCATTTGCTACTTTGCTACTTCTAGACTCTGACGTCATATGACGTCGTATGTATGTTGCATTAGCCTACCAAAACGAAGTGTGAACAGTGCTTATTTAAATCAAGTACGTTTATTCTACTATTTGTCTGCTATATATCCATTAAATGAAAGTGATTTTATATTTTGTTGAATTTTATTGCTACCGCGAGAACGTAGTTTGCGACGAGATGCAATTCGCTAAGCATTATGGGACCACAGGTAACTGCGGAAAAAAAATCATTTGGATCAATGTGCAAAGTCCGAATTTTCTCTTCGCCCAGGCGTTGCTTTAACGCAGTGACGAGGGCCTGCGCGCCACTCGCTGCGCTCGCTAATATGTTGACGGTGCGACCGTTAGGGCGAGCGCAGATACCTATCAGTTTTCATTACTTAGATTGGGCTCGTCAAACCGCACGTGACATTTGCTACGTCTAGACTTTGACGTCATATGACGTCGTATGTATGTTGCATTAGCCTACCAAAACGAAGTGTGAACAGTGCTAATTTTAATCAAGAACATTTATTCCACTATTTGTCTGTTGTTTATCCATTATATCAAGGTGATTTTATTTTTTGTTGACTTTTATTGCCACCGCGAGAACGCAGTTTCCGACGAGATGCAATTCGCTAAGCATTATGGGACCACAGGTAACTGCGGAAAAAAATTCATTTGGATCAATATGCAAAGTCCGAATTTTCTCTTCGCCCAGGCGTTGCTTTAAGAGCTCGCAGTGACGAGCGGCGCTTCGCGCCGCTCGCTGCGCTCGCTATAAATTATGTGATGATAATCTAAACATGTGATTGCTTTTTCTGTATTTGACATAAATGTATAGGTTTCCTCAAGAAATAGCCTTGCAAACAAAAATAGTCAACAAAATGTTTACTGTAAATAACTTTTTTATACGCGAGAACTTTCTTTTTTTAAGTGTATTTATGTATAATTCTACTATTAAAGGTTATATAGAGCTATAACAAAAAAATCGTGAATATTTTTCTCGTCTATAAATACCTAAAAACAACTCACGAAATAGGGTGTCGCGAAAATTTAGTGATTTACAGTAAATAGCATGTATTTTGCAATTCCTTATGCAGAGTTGTCGTTAGTTCCTCTCTCAGCCACCTCTGCAATGGGCTCGCGTCAAGATTTTTGACAAAACGTAAAAAACATAAAATTTCAAGGATTATTTCAAATTAAACTAATAGTTTTAGATCTAAACAGTAAAATAATATCTATCCTTAAGGACTATCATTTATATAGCTCAGACATTTATAATTATAATGAATTAGAAGAAACGCACTATATATTTCTCCTGCTTATCACTGTGATATACGCGAGCCAACGACAGAAGTGAATGTATGAGCCGATGGTAGAGGGTGTGCATTTTGATGATTCACATATATCTGATGTTTAAAAACTCTCACATTTTATTATATGTTACATTTAAAATAATATTACCTTTTCGATTAGTCGCCCGCGTAAAGCAGTGGTTAGAGTGCTGCTCTAGTAATTAAGGAGCTGATCCTTACGTCGCGGGTTCGAATCCTCTGCTGGACGTGGAGATCGGTCCTTCGGATGAGACCGTATAAACCGAGGTCCCGTGTCGCAGTAGGTATTGGAACGAAAAGGATCCCTCACTGCTCAATGGCCCTACGTGCAGAGGATAGGCATAAATTTGCAGCCCTCCACCGACAAGTGGTGGCGTCTCCATATGAGTGAAAAATTCTCGAGAGGGAACTTAATGAACTTAAGTCTGTAATAATATTACATATCTGGTCCCAATATAAAAGTTTATTGTTCAAAACACACGTCGTACATAGGTTTGCTAAACAACTAACCAAAATCATGCCTCTGTAATTATTTGGTTCTTGTAATTCGCCCTTTCTAAAAATTAGTACAATATGCCCTTTTGACCATCTGGATACATACCAGATTAAAAAATGTCGTTATATAATTTACATAAAATAGAAATCATACCCTCTTTACATGCAATAAAAAATTCATTAATTACATCACAGTCTGCATTACTCGTAATACACCTAAGTTTGAACTTTCATAATTGCTTTCCCTACTTTCAAGTCCGAAATGTGGATTTTTCAATTCCTCTTAATATAAATTTCATTGATCATTTTACTATTCTTTTAAGAGAATCAATCTGTAATATTGGGATGGGCTCAGTTTTAGAATAAAACGTTTGAATTGCTTGATTATTTTGGATTGTACATCTTCCTCACTTTAACAATTATTATCGGGAAATTAGTTAAATATCAAAGAAAATTGTCTATGGAAGTGTTTGTTCAGTAATAAATAAATATATATATATATATATATATATATATATATATATATATATATATATATATATATATATATATATATATATATATATATATATATATATATATATATATATATATATATATATATATAATGTGTGTGTGTGTGTCAATTAAGGGGCTAGGACACAGATTTGAAGTTTTATCTACAATTTAGTATAATATCATGACATATCTTTCTGGAGCATTTCACAGCGAAATATGATGAAAGCGTGTTTAGAAATAATGAAATATGTTGCGATAACATACAGTTTTCAAGCTCAAAAGTCCATTTAAACAATACAAATCGGGAGCAGAGCAAACAAAGACCTCTAAAACATCAGAGGTGGGATCGGGTGCCATGGAGTAGTGAGCATCCCCTGCCGACCGGTCACACCCGCAGTGTGCGCCTTGTCATGATTGGGAAATAACGGGAAAATCCGTAGAAAATTCAGTGTGTAAATAATGGCCTAACAATTAGTATGAAAATGTCAGTCAGCATTTGACTTAATGATAGATTGTATTCGCTGACAAAGTCATTGTATCGACCATAGAACTTCCGAAATAATGACTTTAAACGAGACTTAATATTCTTGTTTCATCAACTTGTTTGCCAATAACTTACCTCGTTTCAGAAATTGTTCATAGGTGTAGAGCATGTTCTTGCGTATCGAATCAACTGAGAGATATAAACCCCGTATGCAGATGATACTGGTATATAGCTGCATAAGTAAGGGATCGAAGTTGACGATTGAAAAGTTAAAGTCGTCATGTTTATCATAAACCTTAGTTGTTACGTTACCGTTTACGTCTTTTTCTAGTAAAATATCTAAACATGATCGAAACAGATGTGTCAGATCTGTGGTATCTTTTATTTCAAGCTCACTGGGATATATATCGTGTCGACATATGAATGGAAATAACTATTGTTAATTGATAATACGTCGTCGATATATTAAATGTCGAGTTGAAGGCCATCGGAGGTGTTTTTCTTTTTCTCATGTATAAAATTGTGAATAAACTCTGCTTCATATGAATACATAGATAGGTCTGATAATAACGGGGCGCAAATTTTACCAGAGAAGCTTAAGAAGATTTAAAAAAAAAAACCCACTGCATTTTGACTACATAATCAATAGAGCCTTGACCTAACACCAGAACCCCTGACCCTGGGAAAATAATATTAAAAATTTTGGAAGACGCACCCTTGCTCATAATAAGTAAGCACTTTGTATAATACATAGGAACAAAGAAGATGTATAAAGAAATAATGCACTTTCACTATATTATGATCTATATAGCCCCGCTCTAGCACCAGGACCTCTGACCCTTGGGCCACGAATTTTCAATTTTAGTAGTGGGGTCACTACTTATTACAAAGTTGTCAACAGTTGAGTACCTGTAAAATGCGAAACGAAATAGAAACGAAACGGAACGAAATGAAACGAAACGAAATCTGCCGAAACGAAACGAAATGAAACCTACCGAAACGAAACAAATCAACAGTTTTTTTTAAAGTTATGTTTAAAGACATTCGCAATACAACAGCTAGTACAGTAACTTTATTTCTATACGTAAATAGAAAAGCTTTTACATGTAGCACATCAATTATGAGAAATTTATTGTATTTCGATGGTTAAAGGCTAAAATTAAAAGTAAGACATAAAAATTAGAGAATACTACGCTTATTTTGAAATGAGTATTTTGAAATTATATAGTATGCTCGTGCATATTTGTAGCTGGCAGTTGATTTACAGTATATATAAGCATGTATAAGTAAATACATCACTAGAGAAGGGAGCATTTATCGGTGTTTAAATATTCTATTAACAAGTGCTTGAACTATATAAATTTTATATGAAGTAAAAATAGTCCATATACAGTTACACATTATATATAATGATATACCTTGATTTGAAAAAATTCTGTTTCGTTTCGTTTCAGTAGGTTTCATTTTGAGTTCGTTTCGTTTTGTTTCGTTTCGGTAGGTTTCGTTTCTATTTCGTTTCGCATTTTACAGATTCCCGTTTCGTTTCGGTAGGTTTCGTTTCGTTTCGGTAGATTTCGTTTCATTTCATTTCGTTTCGTTTCGTTTCTATTTCGTTTCGCCCTTTACAGGTACCCGTCAACGTTTGCTTGTTTGATGTCCAGGAATAAAGAAGATTTTTAAAGATTGCAGTAATTTGATGGTTTTAGCCTCACCCCTCAGGCCCCAGGGGGCAGGGACCATGATATTCATAGTTTTTGTTCCCTTCCACCCCATAGATGCTTTATGCCAAAATTGGTTCAGCAGTTTCAGAGAAGAAGCTGAAAATGTTTTTAAAATTAATTGTTAACACTCGACGCACGACTAACGACGACAGATAAAAACTGATGGAAATGCAGATAAGCGTCTGATATACACGGTTTGTAACATGTATAATTTCTCTGTTTTTGACAAGTACTGATTCGTTGTAATTTGAACTTTCCTTAATTAAGCTGTGACAGGGTTAATCTCAAGTGATATTAACCTGTTAGAGACGCATGCTGCATCACTTCATTTTAGAACATGGAATTGAACTTGGAAAATTGATTCAAGAATTGAAAAGCGGTTTAATTTTATATAGTTTTATTCATACTTGAAGTATACTTACATGTACTTTGAAAAAAAAAGAGAGTGGAACATCATCTTGTTATGTCTCATAAAATTTAGGGAGTTTAACTGCATGTATGTACCTCTTAATATGTGCGAAATTTTCGATTGATTGTAGCACTATTGCATTCGCGTGGATCTAGAGGGAGGTCCGGAGCTCGAGCCCCCCCCCCCCCCCCCCGGGGATTATTTCTATGGAATGTCAGAACAAAATTATCTTCCCCCT
Organism: Saccostrea echinata; assembly: GCF_033153115.1. Lineage (NCBI taxonomy): Eukaryota > Metazoa > Mollusca > Bivalvia > Ostreida > Ostreidae > Saccostrea > Saccostrea echinata. The sequence goes on along the minus strand of NW_026889772.1, from coordinate 14,262,995 downwards.
GTAAATCCGTAACGGAGCATGATACGCGGTAACACCTGTAATATTTATGGATTATATTCACAAGCAGTTGCACTTCATTTGGTTTCATTTGGGCGGAAAAGATAATTTTTGAAAATTTTTGATATAAGGTGGGGTGGGGATGTTTGCTTGGAACGCCTCATTTGCTTTTTTCTGACACAAAAAAGCATCATTTGCTTTTTTTCTGACACAAAAAGGCAGAGATGCAAATGAAAGTGCAAAAAACTATTTTACTTTTTTTTTTTTTTTTTTTTTTTTTTGACTGGGTAATATGAAAAAATGAATTGACATATTATTTTCAAGTATTACTTGAAAAAGACGTTAATGGTAATCTAACAATCAAGCTTTATGATAAACGTGATGACTTTAACTTTTCAATCGTCAACTTCCCTCAGTTACTTATGCAGCAATATACTTTCATCACCTACATGTATACGGGGTTTATATCTCTCAGTTGATTCGATACGCAATTTCTAAAACGAGGTAAATTATTGACAAACAAGTTGATGAAACAAGAATATCAGCAGTCTTGTTTAAAGTCATCATTTCGTAAGTTCTATGGTCGATACAATGACCTTGTCAGCAAATACAGTCTATCATGGAGTCAAATGCTGATTGACGTGTTTCATACAAATTGTTAGGCCATTATTTACACACTGAATTGTCGACGGATTTTTCCGTTGTTTCCCGATCATGACAAGGAGTACACGGCGGGTGTAACCGGTCGGCAGGGGATGCTCACTCCTCCATGGCACCTGATCCCACCTCTGATGTTTTGGAGGTCCGTACGTGTTTGCTCTGCTCCTATTTTGTATTGCTTAATGGACTTTTGAACTTGAATACTGTTCGTTATCTCCATATATTTCATTTAAAGTAATTTAAAGTATATACTGAAGCAAATAATAAATGACTTTGGACCCTCCTAGAAAACGTGGACCCCACCATCACCACAACGAAATAAGTCTTTTTCACGGTTTTTTTTGTGTGTGTTTGTTTGTTTGTTGTTTTTTTTTTTTTGTTTTTGTTTCGTTTCGTTTTGTTTTTTTGCTTGTCAGAAAATTTCTGGGTTGGAAATTTTTTTGACTGGGGTGGACCCCCCCCGGCAAAAATTCCTGGATCCGCGCCTGATTCGTTAACTAAATATGACACAAAAATAGCTGTTTAATATTGTGCTTGTGTTTGTTTTTAGTCTCTTGTTTGATCTGTTAGTGTATCGTCAACTTAAAAATTATAATACACTTCAGTTTTAATTAAAACATTGGATATAGTGCTAAACATCTATAATATACAAATACAAATATTTTATTGGCACAAACACAATTACAGTAATTGGTAAAGGCCCATACAGAACACATTAATAAGTATAATAATACAGTAGAACACAACTAGAATACAAACAATTGGTGTAGCAAATAATGTAGTGTACTCATCAGATACTAGGTGATTCATAACAATGTAGTTACTCATTTATAGCTAGAACATTTTTTCTAATATCAGATATTTGACATAAAAATGAAGATAATATTTTAAGAACCCTTTTACACCTGGTTTTCATCAATGATTTTAACAAATTGTCATTATTATGGATTGTTTGGTTGAAATTAGGGAAAGTAGATAATTTTGTTTTGAATATTTTTCTCTGTGGTTCATATTTCGGACAGAGCAAAATGAAATGTTTTTCATCCTCAATATCAAGGTTTTGACAAACTTTACACAACCTATCATTTTTATTAATTTCAACATATCTACCTTTTTCAATTTCTAAATTATGTGCACTTAACCTAATTTTTGCTAAAAATGATCTATCATGCAGTGACTCTAGTTTATCAACATAATGTGCACGTTTATTATTAAAACAGAAGTTTCGATAGAATGATAGTTTTGAGGAGTTCATAATACTTGCATTTTGTTCTTGTAATATTTGATCATGAATACGTTGCTTAACAATGCTAAGCACTGGTTTCAATGACATATTAAAATTTGTTAAATAAGAAAACCCTAAGTTATTAAGACAATTAAGTCCTTAAACACATAGACCATGTGTTATTTTCTTTAGTTTTGATAAAAATATCATGTGCCAATGTATGTTCAAATGAAATTAAATGATCAAGGTATTTGATAGCAAACATAATAATTTTTTATCTGACTGGGAGTCTTCCGAGTTCAGAATAGCAAACATTATTTGAAGTTTTGCAATGAACTCCTAAAATTTCTTTCAAAAATTTAATATGAAACTTTTCATAAGATGCCGAGCCTGAATTTTTTATGACCGACTCAATACCCCAAACTTCGCTTCCGTATAGCAAAATGGGAATTACCATGGTATCAAACAATTTTTCAAGTAATCGACAGGAATTATGTATTCCAAGGGTTTTCTTTATCTTGAATAAAGCTTTTCTGGCTTTATATCTACCAACTGAGCTGCAGCAAGGTTAAATTTGCCATTACATTTAAGATTTATACCAAGATAGCAATATTTGTCAACAGTTTCAATACAGATACCATTTATAGTAAAATGGTTTTAAAAAGTTTTACCATTAGAATTAAATACTATAATTTTTGATTTGGACGTGTTAATCTGTAGCTTCCAATTAACACAATAATTTTCAAGAATATTCAGGCTACATTGTAGACCATCAGGACTAATTGACAACAAAACTAAGTCATCTGCATATAATAAGCAGTGTATTTTTGTATCTTTTACTAATATAAGAGGGCAAATTTTAAAACCGTATAAAAAAATACACAACTGTATGTTATGCATGGACAGTTAATTTAAAAAAATCTTTTTGGCAGTCATTATTTTTTAATTCACCCTTATGCAGTATATTTTGAATTTTTTTCTTTGTTTTTCTCGTCTCAATTTCCGGGGCCACGGGCAACGGAAATCGAAATCGCCACGTATATTTACCATATGTTAAATTTCCCGGTGTGTTGTAAAAGAACGTTTACGTCACGGCGGAGTGATTTAAACTTTATCAAATTTTGAAAACAGACAATGAAATATTTTCATCTTCATCTGATTAGAATATCTATATTTTATCAAAAACTCTATAATTGTACAATGTTGAAGGTAAATTATAGCATAAAGAAACATGTATTTTAGAACTATTTTTATGCGTAATAATTTCCTCTCTTCTTTTGATATATAGAGCACTACTCTCGTCACTTCCTTTGAGTCCCTCTTCTCTCCACGCGAGGTCATAAGATAGTGTTGTGTGTTACATTTTAAATCACACACCACGGAAAAAAGTGGACAAAAAAACTAAAAAACTTTTCAAAAAAGTACAAAAAAATACGAAAAACTTCTAAAATACCAAAAAAAGATTTGAAACGGTAAGTTTTTAAATCAGCTTTTCACCACCAAGTCTCCAACGACATAACGCAATCCTCGAGCGCCATATTGTTTGAAGAAAAGGAAGAAACATGTCTACAACAAATATGAACCCAGCTGGTCCCAGCTACCCAATGGCTTCCTTGTATGTTGGGGACCTTCACCCAGACGTCACTGAAGCTATGTTGTTTGAAAAGTTCTCTACGGCTGGTCCCGTCCTTAGCATTCGTGTTTGCAGAGACATGATCACAAGGCGATCCCTGGGGTATGCTTACGTCAACTTTCAACAACCTGCTGATGGTAAGTCATTGCAGTAATAAAAGTTATCAACATTCAATTCTGCGATATGTAAACAATAGATAAAAACACCAATTGGTAGGGAAATTAATGCACTAGAGTATTTTAGAAAGAACTTTCTTTCGTATCTTGCCAAGATTCTTGTTTATGACCATTAACAGCATTGACATTTGTCAAAAAAAGGTACATAGTGACAACATTTAGTCTTGAGTAAGTAATTGATTGGAAGGTTGTAAATGTATAAGATGCCACAGAAAGACTGCAAGTCATTTCAATATATATCCTAGTCTCTGTGAACAAAACCTTGGATATATGTTTTATGGTATAAGTGGTATGCTTTTATTGCAGCTGAGAGAGCTTTAGATACCATGAACTTCGACACCATCAAGGGACGGCCCATCAGGATCATGTGGTCCCAGCGTGATCCATCCCTTAGAAAGTCTGGTGTTGGCAATGTCTTCATCAAGAATCTGGACAGGAGTATCGATAACAAAGCTCTCTATGATACATTTTCTGCATTTGGCAATATTCTGTCTTGTAAGGTATATAAGATTATGCAAAGAAATTGAGTGGCTTCTTTTTTATTTCAAATTTTAGCAGAAAAAATTGTGATGATGACTTAAAGCCATGATTCTTTCTTGAATTTCATGATAGTATATTTTGTAGTGATTGTTATAATGTAAGATGTATTTTTTTTTCAAATTAATTGTTTCTTTTAAGATTGTGTGTGATGAACATGGGTCCAGAGGGTATGGCTTTGTACACTTTGAGACTGAAGAAGCTGCTAGGAGTGCCATTGAGAAGGTGAATGGCATGTTGCTGAATGGAAAGAAGGTGTAAGTACTGCTGGAAAGGAATTCATAATATATATTTGTTTATGATAAAAGAAATGTAATGGGTGAGTAATGCGAATAAAATTTAAGCAGTTACTCTGATAAAATATTTTGAAAAGGAGTTCTTTTGCATCAGTCATTTGTAAATAAATCCTGAATGTGACTATCTTTTTTATCAATTTATGGAGTAGTTCAAGATTCATAATGAAATGATGAAATCTGAGCATTGGGCTATGAAAGTCTATGATTCCATTGCTTAATCTGATCAGCTTTGTGATAATAAAGAGCAGGCTTAACTTTTACAGGTTTAAACAATCTTTACCAAAACGAATTTGCTCCTTTGGTCTGTAGGATCTGCCAACCAATGAAAACTACGCCCTTGGAAAATATGAGGCTCCCTCAATTTTCTGTTCATTCAAATATCGGAAAAAAAGTGTTCCTTATAAATATCAATAGGCCTTATTATTAATCTGATATTCAACTTCTTGAAATGTTTTCTATTGTTTATCAAAATCAATGTGAATATAAAAAAAGTGACTCAAGTAGTGCAATCTAAAGTATATCTTCAATTTATAGTGCTGTTTTATGAAAAGAATTAGATGTGCAGGAGACTTGTAGTGACACATTTTATCAAAGTTGTCTTTTCTTTTTGTATTAAATATTTTAAATGCAAGCATAAATATATTTTTGTATCTGAAAAACCTTGTATAACATTTATTTTTTAGTTGAGTAATTGAAAATATGTATGGCATATCTTTGAGTTAATGGCCATTTAAAGATGTTTAATTTATCATACCTTTTCATTTGTCAGAATAGGATTTGACGTTTGTGATTTTAGTCGCCATTAAACCTCTTATTCACATCTCTTGATGTATATAACAGGTTTGTAGGCCGATTCATGAGCAGGCGGGAAAGGCTTGAAGTGCTTGGAGACAAGATGCGGAAATTCAACAATGTCTATGTGAAAAACTTCAGTGAAGAAATCGATGATGAAAAACTGAGGGAAATGTTCGAACCTTATGGCAAGATTATCAGTGCCAAAGTAAGTTAACTGAAAACTAGAGGTACTGTGAGCACTGAGCTCACAAAATAATACTCCCACTCCCATAAGAGTACAATAGCAAAGTCCATTTTTTTGCCATGGGAAAGCCCAAATAATTGTCTGATCAATATGTAAAATAGGAAGTGCACAATGGCACTATGTTATAAAGATTCTGGGAAAATCTTATTTAAAATTTTTTCAATGAATTTGCTGTTTGATTCCTTTGTAAAATGGTCTGCAGAAATGTGGCTGAAATACAGCTAAATCAGCATAAAGGAATAAACAAGCAATTTTTGTAAAATGGTAGAGTTCTCTTAAGATGTTTTCCAGTTCTGTCTTGGCTGAGTTGCCCTACAAGGGATAATCTGTCAGTAAGCCATTTTTAGGTCACCTGAGTCACTCAGGTGACCTATTGCTATCCATTTTCGTCCGTCGGCGTGCGTCGTCCGTCGTGCGTTAACTTTTGAACATTTTTAACTTCTTCTCCAGAACTGCTTAACCAATTTCAACCTTATTTGGTATATAGCATCTATGGGTGAAGGGGAACAAAAATTGTGAATTTCATGGTCCCTGCCCCCCTGGGGCCTGAGGGGTGGGGCTAAAACCACCAAAATTAATGCAATCTTTAAAAATCTTCTTCTTTACTCCTGGACATCAAGCAGTCAAACTGTTGGCATGATTGTAATAAGCATTGAACCCTCTACCAAAATTGTGAAAATCATGACCCCCGGGGGAAGGGCGGGGCCACAATAGGGAATCCAAGTTTTACATTGAAATATATAGAAAAAATCTTTAAAAATCTTCTTCTCAAGAACCACCTGGCCAGAAAAGCTGAAACTTATGTGGAAGCATGCTGGGGTAGTGTAGATTCTAAATTGTTAAAATCATGATGCCCGGGGGAAGGGCGGGGCCACAATAGGGAATCCAAGTTTTACATTGAAATACGTAGAAAAAATCTTTAAAAATCTTCTTCTCAAGAACCACCTGGCCAGAAAAGCTGAAACTTATGTGGAAGCATCCTGGGGTAATGTAGATTCTAAATTGTTAAAATTATGACCCCCGGGGGAAGGGTGGGGCCACAGTAGGGAATCCAAGTTTTACATTGAAATACATAGAAAAAATCTTTAAAAATCTTCTGCTTAAGAACCACCTGGCCAGAAAAGCTGAAACTTTTGTGGAAGCATGCTGGGGTAGTGTAGATTCTAAATTGTTAAAATCATGTCCCCTAGGGGAAGGGCGGGGCCATAATAGGGAATCCAAGTTTTACATTGAAATATATAGAAAAAATCTTTAATAATCTTCTTCTCAAGAACCATTGGGCCAGAAAAGCTTAAACTTATGTGGAAGCATCCTTGGGTAGTGTAGATTCTAAATTGTTAAAATCATGACCCCCGGGGGAAGGGCAGGGCCACAATAGGGAATCCAATTTTTATATTGAAATATATAGAAAAAAAATCTTCTCAAGAACCACTTGGTCAGGAAAGCTTAGACTTTTGTAGAAGCATCCTGAGGCAGCGTAAATTCTAAACTATTCAAATCTTGACCCCTGGGGGTAGGGCGGGGCCACAATAGGGAATCCAAGTTTTACATTGAAATGTAAAGGAAAAATCTTTAAAAATTTTCTCCTCAAGAACCTCTTGGCCAGTAAAGCTAAAACTTATATGGAAACATCCTGGGGTAGTGTAGATTTTAAATTGTTAGAATCATGACCCCCATGGGTAGGGCGGGGCCACAATAGGTATTACAAAAAGATCATCTGGTGAAGAGCAGCAGGGCCAAAGTTATTCAGGTGAGTGTTGTGGCCCATGGGCCTCTTGTTTGATTGGGGAATTCTTATAATCCTAATTATTATCTTAAAAAAAAATAAAGTGTCCTTGAATATTTAGTTGATAGATGGTGTATATAATTAAAACAAGATGTGTAAAACTACGGCTACACCTTATGTTAACACTTACCAGATTGTAAGGAAGTAAAACTAGGTTTGAAAATATTTTGTGTGCAATTCTATGATGATTTGATGAGAACTGAGCATTGGGCTATGAAAATATTATGATTCCATTGCTTTTTCTGATCATCCAGAAGTTCCTCTCCATATATTGAGTATTTTTTGTTTTATCATCTAGAAGTTCCTTTCCATATACAGTGGCTTCCATTTTATCGGATAGCGGTTTAACGAATATTTCGGCTATTTCAATATAATATCAGAGCACAAAACCATTTCTTATATATTTATTAATAATTTCACCTGATATTCTGATGAGAAAATATTGGAATTTCGTTTTATCCGATACAAAAATTTGGACTATCATAGTGTTTGTTGATAATCAGCACCTTGTTCACACCTCCAACTTCGTATGTGAAGCCTTTGTTTACACAGTTTGACACCAATTACCTTGACTGGCTTGAGTACGACAATGAGGGGATTAGTTACGGCTGGACGCACACAGGCACCTTACCTGTGTCAATAGTGGGCATAGTAAATAGATATGTTTTGATTACCGTTGTGGTGATCAGCTTGGGTTCAATGATGCACTTGTTAATTATGACAATTATTTGCAATTTTTTCGGCGTGAAATTTTAATTATTGAACTGATTAGCTTGTGTATGACAGTTTGCTTGGATAATGAAATAAGCCTATTCAATCGTTTAACTTGGTCAATTGGCTTAATATTTATTCACTTTTCAGTGCAAAATTTATGGTAAAAATCATAAATGGACTGTTCTATAAAAATACGTCTCAAAATTCATACCATCTTTCTCCACATGGCTCTCAAAATCTCTCTTCAGCAGACAAGAACGAGACTGGTAAACTCACACACAGTATAAAATATGTAACCGTATTAAAGAAACAAATAAAAACGAAACAATTACATATATTTAATATTTTTGTTTATTTTTAATTTACAATCTATCCAGGGAAAAATAGTTTACGGTTATTAGTCAAGCATTTAGTCTACTTCCGTTTCCGAAATGGCGACCATCGAAGAAGGAATGTAAACATGTGCTGAAGAAAGATGGCAATAACTATCAAAGAATATATTCTATACGTCAATTTATTTGAAAAAAAAATTCATATTAAATTCATAAGTAAGTGAAATAAATCATTTTTAGTAAAGTCATTAAGTAAACATGTCAAAAGAAAACGAAAGTGCAAGCTTGAAATTTGCTACGATGTATTATCAATACATGTAGCTCTATACATCTATCTTTGGACTCGGTATGGAGCAATCGGCTATTCTAATTTTCGGCTATTCGGATAAAACTAGGCTGACAACATGACTATTCGGTAAAACGGGAACCACTGTATTGAGTATTTTTTGTTTGATCATCTAGAAGTTCCTCTCCATATATTGAGCATTCTTTATTCGATAATCTAGAAGTTCCTCTCCATATATTAAGTATTTTTATTTGATCATCTAGAAGTTCCTTCCCATATATTGAGTATTTTTTGTTTGATCATCTAGAAGTTCCTCTCCATATATTGAGCATTCTTTGTTTGATCATCTATAGGGCTTTGTCAATATATCGACTATTCAATACGTATTGATATTCTGGAATGTATCATATTGAAAAAATAACTTCCAATACGTATCGGACAGGCAGTTTTTCTTATAATTCTGTAAAAAATTTGGGAATTTCAGTTACCAAAGATTATTTTGAACTGTTTTGAATTAAAACTGGTCAGTAATGAAATAAACATTGAGGAGAGAGCACATCTTAAATAACTATTACAAAATACATAGACAACTATATTTTAACATGTTATGTTAGACTCACCCAGTTTTTATCAAATTTATGCATTAAATGTCATTAATAAGACATTTTTGAAAGACTTAATAAATAATCCAATATATGGCATATCGCTTTATAAAATATCGTATCGTATCGAAATATTTTGCTCAATACACAGCCCTAATCATCTAGAAGTTCCTCTCCATATATTGAGTATTTTTTGTTTGATCATCGAGCAGTTCCTCTCCATATATTAAGCATTCTTTGATCATCTAGAAGTTCCTCTCCATATATTGAATATTCTTTGTAATGTAGGAATCTGTGTCATGAATGTGAAAAAATAGTGAAGTAATAAAAATGACTAGGAAGTAAATGGGAGGTTACTTAATATAATGTAAAAGCCATTCATCTGTAAAACCTTTATTAGGCTGCCATTTTGATAAATGTTTGGATAGAATCTGAATTGTTTCTGAAAACTGCATTGTACACTGAATTAAAGATTAGTTTTCAGTTCAGATTGTGATATAAGAAAATTAATATAACTACACAAAAATGCAAATGTTAGATTGCAGTTGATAAAAGTATATTGGTATATGCTGAAAAGGTATAAATAGTATAGATTTGTCATTATTTATTTTTGGTAGTATTAATGGATATTATAGAGATTAGATATATAAGTCATAAAAGATTAAAGCAGCTTTGTCATTTGATATGACACAGCCTTTTTTAACTGCAGGACTCGTTTAGACAATATTCTATTTAGAACCCAAGATGCATGATTTCAATTTATTTATTTATTTATTTTTTTTTGATAATTGTGGTCATGGACTTGTATTAAAGCATGCCAATTATATTTGCAGGTTATGACAGATGATTCTTCAGGAAAAGGTAGAGGATTTGGATTTGTTAGCTTTGAAGACCCAGAGGCTGCCGAGAAGGTAAGCATTTGATTGAACATAAAGAACTTCATACAATGTAGAACAGAGTCAAAGGAAATTGGTCATAGTCTTTGCTTTAGTTACCTGGGAAAACGGAATTTGTTGTATTCAAGGAATATTTGCTCTAGGACAAACATATTCAATGACAGTCTGAAAAGGGAAAACAGTAATGTCATGATTATTTTAGGCTGTTGATGCACTGAATGGAAATGAGTTTAGTGGAAAGGTGCTGTATGCGGGACGTGCTCAGAAGAAAATTGAGCGCCAGGCTGAGCTCAAAGAGAAGTTCGAACGCATTAGGATGGAAAGAATCAATAGGTACCAGGGAGTTAACCTGTATGTCAAGAATCTAGATGACAACATTGATGACGAGCGACTGCGAAAAGAATTTGCTCAGTTTGGTACCATTACCAGTGCTAAGGTAAGAGGAGACATTTCATCCAGTGTAGCAAGACATGCTTGTAGAATGTTCATTAAAACCGTGGAACATTGACTGGCAAAATTGGAAATATGCAGCTTACGTCATTTCCATCTGTTATAGTCAAAACATTTAACATTTAATGATAGACAATGAAATGGGTGGGTACAATTCAACACGGATGTCCGAGAAAACATTGGATTGAAATTCTAGTTTGAAATTCATTTTTCCACCTGAGCTACGCTAGAACGAACGGTGTTACTGATTGACCCAGAAGACAAATAATTTGAAATATATATGAATAAGAATTTTCTATCCCATCTTTTTAAAGAAATATAAAGGGACAAATATTTGATTTCTGTTTGGTATGTGTATGTGTGTGCTGGGGGGGCAGTGCCTGGGAAGGTCAAGCAACAGGTGGGGCCAATGGCCCCACTGTTCATAAAATGATGGGGCCATTTTGAAATTTAAGGGGCAGAGAGGAAATATATTGGGCCATTCTAAAATAAATCATAGTATGATGCTATATGATAATGCATATATCTCTGACAAAAAATTTAGGAAAATTAAAAAGAAAAATGCGATAGGCATTGACAAGTCACATGACATTGATTCACTGACTGACTAGTGCAAATAATTTTTCCGTTTCTAAGAACTTCAGTCAATCGTCATCTAGATTCTAACCAACTAGTATTTAGAAAAATTATATTTAAACCAAAAGCACCATATTTTAACGATGCCGATTTAGAGATCACGGGACAGGCCAAAATAAGTGGACGTCGTTGAAAAGGTTTTTCATCGTAAGGTATATAAATTTTCCATGTTTCGTAAAGTTGTGGTCAACCATAGAAAACGACTTGACACTTACGAATCGAACGACATGAAAAAAAAAACTGTTTCTTTGCCAGTGGATGTCAATATGCTGAATGATGGTTCCCATTTTATTATATAATACATCACAGACCCCATCTAACTTCGACGAAGATAGCGCAGACTGCCATGAACTTACAAAGTAATAAAACATGCATACCCGCATTTTGCGGGGCGCGCCGCATGGCGCTGCGCACCATTATTTCATTGCGCCATTTTTCGACAGTTTGCGCATGGCGCGGCCCCTTCCCAGGCCCTGGGTGGGGGGGGGGGAGGGTAGAGGGAGCTGAACGATCTTGGAAATGAATAAATAAGAAAGGTTTCTTTTAGTTTGGACAACCTCTCCCTGTTTTTGTTTATCAGACATTTGTTTGTCAAACATTTTTCAGAGAAGAAAAAAAAACTAAAAAATAAAAGCTCTTGTCATCCTAGAAATTAATTTTTTCTTCTGTGTAGGCATGCTCTGACTCAACAATTTTTGACACCCCCCCCCCCCCTTCTAGAATCAAATGACCTTCCTCTGAAAAAATAATCTCTGCCTTCTATGTCTTTGACGTGTCCTTAAAATTATAGGCTTAAAAACTCATATAGATATAAATTTCAAACAACATATATTTGGGAATTGACTTTACATGTCTTTTGGATCATACATTCACACTTGAGGTTTGAAAACAGCTCAGGTGGATTGAAATTGAATTTCGAATTGCTATTTCAATCCAGTGTTTTCACAGACGTCTGTGTAAAATTGTACCCGCCCATTTCATTGTATATCATCAAGTGTTTGACTGCGACAGATGGAAATGACGTAAGCTGCATATTTCCAATTTTGCCAGTTAATGTTCCGCGGTCTTATGTGATCTGAATTAATAACACCATGATATATATGCCCAAAAAACTGTGAAAAAATCAAGTTCTTTTTTTGAGACCACAACAGGAAATCTTTTCTTTGAGAGATAACTTATGGGCATCATTAGAAATTGAAAAAAAAAATTTTTTTTGTTTCTACTCCATTCCACATTTTTCAAAAATATCTTTTTCTCAGAAACAGCATGCTCAGTGTTCATGAAACCTTCAGATCTAATAGATCATTAAAAAAATCTAGATATATTTTTTCCGTTTTGATGACGTCACTAACGGTTCTGAGATTTCCCCATTTTAGGGATTTCTGGAGGGTTTGTTTTTTAAAAACAGCTCAAGATAGAAATGTGAGATTTTTAGTGATGATAGGGCAATATGTGTAGATGTAACATACAAATGTGAATTTCACCGGAACTGCTGCACGCCAACACTTCCTATGACCAAAAAAAAAAAGAAATATATTGAGAATTTCAAAACTTTTTATGTAGAATGGCCTTCTTTATAATGAACAGTCTACATTCCAGGACTGATCTTACAGCAGGGACTTAGCATCGTTTTTGAAAGGGGGGCCCAGCCAGAGAAAAAAAATTTCAACTTACATGAAAGAACTTGACAAGCAAAAAAATCTCGAAAATCCTATTCCGGGGGTGGGAAGGGGGGGGGTTCCAACTTCTTTCAGTACCAAATTTTATTCATACACTACTACAAAACCCTTATTTGACTATTCTACAACATTAAGTGGGGGGAGCCAACCGGCCTTTCAATTAATATTTCAAATAGTAAAAACTGTCTTTGGGAAAAAGTGCCCCCCCCCCCCCCCCCCCCCTGTACAGGTACCTGTACCTGTGCCTGTACAGGTAGCAAAACTGAAAATTGGATGGAAGACCTACTCCTTGCTTTGCAATGAGCTTTACTCTTAGTTTTCTTTTTTCTTTTTTTGAATTATCTAAAACATTGATAATCATCATTACAAAAGGTTAAAGTGCCTAGAATCGATCTTTTGATATATTGTATAACCCAGTCATTTCTAAGCCCTTTATTATCCGATATAGATAAAGCCTTAAAATCTCAAAAGTAGGTCACTATGACCTTCTTGGTTATCAAACTCTTGAAAACCCAAGATGTTTCAACTGAGAAATTTTGATGATTCTAAGCCTCTTCTTATCTTAAATATTTAGTGAAATTCCAGAAGTAGGTCATTGTTACCTACTTTTTTGATTAACCTAATCCGAGGAACCAAATGAGTCAACTAACAAAGTTTAATGATTCTAAGCTTTTTAGTATCCTAAATAATGAGATGCAACTATAAAGCATGGCCCTTTATAATCCCCTTAATTTAAAGATACTTTGTGACAAGTTTGGTTGAAATTGGCCCCGTGGTTCTGGAGAAGTTGAAAGTGTGAAAAGTTTACAGACGGACAGAGGCTGGACAAGCTTTGATCAGAAAAGCTCACTTGAGCCTTCATCTGAGATGAACTAAGAAAAAATAAGATCGGGTAGGGATGACTGTTACAGGAAGGTTGGAGTAGATCAAAAAAATCAATTTTTATTGTTGGCCTTGATTTCTGGATACATGTGCCTGCCAGATATTTTCAGTTTTATAAGCATATAGAAAATTTTCAGATTTCATTGATTGTATATAGTCATATTTGATCTATTTAAAAAAAAATCTCTGAAAAAATTTGAATTATGAAATGAGGCAGTAATTTATAAACCCAGTAACCGGGGTTAGATTTCATCTTGGACTAGCCCTTCCCTAGGTGGGTGAAATAAAATGCATTTCTCAATAGCTTGCTTGGTATGTAAATGGACCAAGTATATTGAAGATGCTACATTTCTAAGCCATTGTGTTAATGATACATATACGTATTACATAAGTTTATGCCTAGGATAATCAAATTTATGTACGTATGACGTAAGTGTATGCCTAGGATAATCAAATTTATTGAAATTGAGCTTATTTTAATCAAGTGAATTTTAGATGGGTTTTGCATTGCATCTTCTAAAATTTAATAACTTGCTGTCAATGTTGTTTGAAAGATTTTTTTCTTCTAGGTAAGAATATATTAATACCCACTCCATTGGGTAAAATAACATTGGAATAGAACAAATTGGGAATTTTCTATCATATCGATGAATGACATGTATTCTAAAATGGACTACAATTAATATATGTTCTAAGGAAACAGCAACAACTATCAGACTGTTGAACAGTTTATTATAGGTTGTTTGCATGCTTTTTGAAAGTGTCAATAATGTCAAATGCTTGCAATATATGCCACTAGACTGTTTACTACATGATTGCTTTCCATACTATTTCTGATTTAAGGAGTTACAAATTTTGTCACTTTGTACAATGCTCTAAGTGAATGAATAAAGACATAACAGATCTGTTTCTTGGCAGTTTAACTGGGATTTTTAGTCACAAAACTGGGAAAAGTCAGCATTTTTAGCTCACCACAACGAAGTTGGCGGAGCTTATGTAATACCCTCGGCGTCGGCGTCCCAGGTTAAGGTTTTTGGAGCAGTTTTCTTTTCAAGTACTTCTATGGCCTATATTAGTCAGAGATGCATGGAGGATGCTTCTAGTGTGTTTCATTGTACCAGTTAAGGTTTCAGATGCTGCAATTTCAGCTAAAGAATGACCAGGTTAATGTTTTTGGAGCAGGTTAAAGTTTTTGGAGCAGATCTCATTTCCAAGTAACTATAAGGCCTATCTGAACCAAACTTGCATGGATGATGCATCAAGGGACGAACAATCTCAAAACTTGCTTCGGATGCTGGATTTGACTTCCATTTTCTGAATGAGTGTCTAGTTTTAAGTTTTCAGATAAGTCCATTCCCAAGTAACTGCAAGCCCTATCAGACCAAAATTGCATAAATGTTGCATCTAGGGATGCACACTCCTAGATTATTAGTTTAGTGTGGGACTTTGCCTTACTTAAAGACAACATTCGTTGAGGTGAGCTCTGTAATCTGTGATTACCTATGTTTTTTGCATATATATAGGGAATGGTACTGTTAATTGGTTCCAGTTATACAAAGAAAAAAAACAATTTTATGATGTTTATGGCTCTAAATTCGCTCTTGAGTACATCTGGGAGGACAAATAAAGAATTCTGTAGACACGTTTTTTTCTTAGATTTCTTTATGTTTATTTGAAGTTCTGACTCTAAATAGGACAAAAAAATGATTGAATAGATAATCAGGTCAAAAATAAATATTTTATTAATGTTTGAAATATGTGTCACGTAACACATGACAGACATATAACGTAACATGACAGACGTATGATAAAATGTGACATGATTAAATTACATTTCTGATGCTTAGCAATACAAATAATCTGTAAAAAAAAAAAATTAAATTAAACAATTCCTTAAACAGTGCAATTTTGTTTCACTCTTATGTAGAAGAAAAAAGATTTTTAAGCTACTTTTGATGCACAAACTGATGATCGTAACACTGACAGACTCCTTTACTGAGCCAGCCAAATAAACCCAGGGATTTTTTTAGGGTCTCTCCGGGGCTGAAATTCGGCCCCATTCCCAATGCTGAAAAGTGCATGTTTTTCCCAAAATCATACCTAAAAATTCCCAATATGAAAAAAAAGTATTTTAAAAGTTGTAAATTATTAAATAAAACAATGACAAAAATGTTTTCTCTATGTGCGATCTACGAGCCATCCGAGGACTTCCGAGAAGTTATTCGAAATACTATGGATGTTTGCATGCGTACTTTTTAAAGCGGGATCGATGTTTAAAAATTAAAGTTGGGATCATTATCTTAAAAATAACGTTCATCATGTCAGTCTCTCCAGTTTGCCTAGGACGGTAATTTTCAGGCTGGGTTGAATCGCTCTTATTCTTATAAATTGGTCAAACAATACCGATTAACCACTCATTTGGAACAAACCCACTATCAAATGTTATTTTAAAGAACTTCTTACATAAAGGTAAAAAAGACAACGTAATATGTTTTACAGTGTGACCGTTGGGGCGAGCGCAGTTATACCATCAAAAAGCTATAGCAGCTTACACTTGTAACATTGATCCGCCTCTTCAAACGTCAAACCGCACAAGACACAGGCTAGACTGTGACGTCACATGACGTCGGAATTTACGGAGACAGCCGAGTGTCTGGTTGAAAGAGACTAAAGATCTTGTGCAATAATAAATGAAATACGCTGTAGAGTAGATGCAATTATTTTTTGTTTCTTTTAAGCTCTCTGCAAAGAAAGAAAAGTAAACGTATCTCTCTGTAATGAATAATTATCCTTGGTCTTTTGTATGTTTTGTAAGAATTTCGCATGGAACCCTGGTAGCGAAGGAATTCTGGGAATGTTGCACCAGAAAATTTGCCTGACGTATGTACAGATTTCATTCCGAATTTCCTCTGTTCTTACACATTAGTCTATTGAGCTCGCTGCGCTCGCTATAAATATGTTCATTTACAATGTTATCATACCCTGCGGCTTTGCCATTTTTTAGCTTCTGAACTTCAACAGCCGCTATTATTTCATATCACTAAAAAGCTGGTTTAAGCCAGCTTCATACTATAAAAAAATAAGAAAAATGATTAAATATTTGACTTTTGTTTTTTCCTATTTATTTGTATGAAGATATTTTTCCCAATTTCAACCAAATATCGCTATTTTTCCCAATCTTGACGGCCCCGGCCCCTGGAATCAAGGGGTAAAAAAATCTCTGAAACCATAAACTTTCATTATTTTATCAAAAAGATAATGTTGCCGTAAGAAATGGACATTATTCAAATTTTTATTCCTTATAGATTTTAAATTTGAATTTTTAAAAAATAAATCTCTGCTATACGCTTTGTAACATACAAAATTTCCACCATGTCTGTCATGTTACGATATTTCTTGAGCAATACCTGTTTGAAACGAGCCAATAAAATTTATCATTCAAAGTTTATCTTTTATTCTTGGAAATTATAATACACAAGACATTATTATTTATGAAAATACTAATAAAATTTAAAAAAATAAATTATTTCATATAGATCAAACCTATATCGTAACATGTACGGATGCACGTAACCCTGACAGACTCGTTTTAAAAACTGCAAGAAAACAACTTCAAAATTGTATTGTTTGAGTTATAAAGACAAATTTTGCCTTATGATACACTAATATTCTTAAATAAAAATACTTTTTGGTTTAATTCACTGAACGTATAAATCTGAATGCACCCGCTTGATTCACGTAACATGAACAGACATTCGTTTTGTCCGTCACCGTTATGATAGTATTCAGGCAGTGTCTGTCAATCGGTACATTATGTAAGAAATGTCAAATTTTAAGTGTTTATGTAGTGATGAAGAGCGTGCAAGTTCAAATTTTTTTTTTTTTAAATCCAAAATACATCTACTAGCTGACAATATTTGATGATATGTGTTTAAAATCTAGGATAAAGACAACTTATATTTTCATGAATGTAACGTACTTTGTGTAACATAACACTTGACAGACAAACGTCCGTGGCTTCTCGGACTCTCTCTGTAGCTCTTCTTAGCGAAATGTTAACAGATTTGCATAGAACACTGGAGAAAATTTAAATATTCATAACCTTTAAGTCAAATGTATAAGAAGAAGCATCTTTGAGCTCCATTCTTAAAATAGAACGTAACGCCCACTTGCCATGACAGACACAGGAAGCATCCCACAGATTTTTTAATTTCTAAGGACATGTGCTTTTCTGTTGAATCTGCGATCAGTTAATTGATAAACAGGTAAATTTTCTATCAGTAGACAAGAAAGATAAAATAGTTTGCATAAACAATGGCCCATTTTATAACAATGTACCCGGTGTATTGAGTCTGACAGACGTTACGTTCAAAATATGAGAAGAAATGAATTCCAATTTTTCTTTTATTTTAGACATAATGTGCATTAAAATACTTTTGTATATTAATTTTATCCTTCCTAAACAGTAGTAAATGAAGATATTCTGTGTACAAGGTATTATCGCCGTATATTTGACTTTTATTTTGACATGGTTGAAAATGTCCCCTTACACATGCGTAATTCTAGTGGAATTATCGAATTCATTTCAAGAAAAAAAAGTAAGTTGATGAAAAAATTTTCTTATTTTATCTTTTTTATATATTTGCAATATACTTTTCGATATAAAACATTTCTTATTTCATTTTTTTAAATGATTTATTTTGTATTCCTCTTGTTAAAATCATAGGTCAAGATGTACTCAAGAGCGAATTTATAGCCTTATATAAGTTGAAAGGCTCCATCTCTCTACTTTTATAAATACTACAGTTCAAATGAGCTATAAACCAATCAAATTTTAAACCCAGTACCCTGGGGTTAGTAAATATTTAGACTGACCCCTCCCTAGCATGGGTGAAATTACTAGCACCTAACCAATTTTGTGTCAAGTCTAAAGAAATGACATGGCATTATATGGGTGCTTACAATTATGAAACTTTTTTCTTATGATGTTCAGTGTTGGATATGGTTATTTATGGAAACTTATCAATGTCATTATTTCAGGTTATGTCAGAGGGAGGTCGATCCAAAGGCTTTGGATTTGTATGCTTCAGTTCTCCAGAAGAAGCTACCAAAGCTGTGACTGAAATGAATGGAAGAATTGTGGTGGCAAAGCCCCTGTATGTTGCTTTAGCTCAGAGGAAGGAGGACCGTAAGGCTCACCTTGCCTCCCAGTACATGCAGCGTATTACGAGTATGCGAATGCAGGTAACATTGAATTATCTTTTATGGAAACCTCAATAATATTTAATGATGTGTAAGCAAGAAAAGCAGCTTTGAATATACATGTTGTGTAATGGATTAGATATTATCCAATGATGATAGAAAAAAAAATGATGGTAGAAATGTCTCTAAGTTAAAGAAAATGTGCAAGATAAAAACATGGAAGTCATTAATTTAGGGACAGCAAATGGGACAGGTGAGCCAGATGTTCCAACCAGGTGGCGCTGGATACTTTGTCCCAACAATGCCTCAAGCCCAGAGATTCTATGCTCCCAACAACATGCCAACCATGAGAACCAATCCAAGATGGCAGACAACTACTGTACGACCAACTGGTCAGCCTGCAAGTGGTAAGGGGATATGTGGTTTTACATCTTGGGTAGTTAAGTATTTAAACATCCACATGTATTGAGTAAACAACCCCCCTATCTGTTTATAGCCGACCTAAGCCAAAGGCTCAAGTGAGCTGTCCTATTAAATGTGTGCAGCTTCTTTCTGTCTGTTGTGTCATCTGTAAACTACTTCTCCAAAACCAAATGGCCAATTTCAAACAAATATTGCAAGAAGCATCCTTGGGTTTTATTCTACTGTAGGAAATGTTCTATTTTAAGGGAATGTAATAAATAGTGAAAATGTTGTGGCATCATAGTAAATCTTCTTAAGAACCACAGAACCAGGAAAACAAAATGTGTGAATGCTTTCATGTATTGTTTAGATTCAAGTTTGTTCAATCAATGCCTCGGACTAGGATTGAAGTAAAAGTTTTATGTAGGATTATTTAGGAAATATCTTTTCAAATCTTGACAACATCTCCAAAATTAGTCATACAGATATATACTGGTGTCGTCATGTTGTGAAGAACCAGGGCCCCATTTTACAAAAGAACTTGCGCTAGACCAATATGTAATTTGCAAATAACCTTTTTTACATTAATTTGAAAATGGTTTTATTCATTTTATAAACAATTCAGAAAGATATATTTATACATGGAGTTTTAACAGAATCATTCATGATGCAAGTTTTTGCAATCAACTGAAGTTTTTGGTCATAGTCGTAAGTTCTTTTGTAAAACGGACCCCAGGTCTGTAAATCTTCTAACTGTCTCAAATATTTTAGAAAACTTTATGTATTCTGCCCATATTTGCCTTGGATTCAATCAATTTGAATGCCCAACAGATATGTATTGTCATTTCTTAATATATTTAGACATAATTTCTATTTATAACTATTTGTATGGAGGGTTTGAATGTGCCATTGTGTATTATCGCCCTTGATTTATCGATTTAATATAATATACATTTATTGACTGGGTTCGAGGGCAACATGTTTTTGTCGGACCCAAGAATTAAACTGTTTGCCTGAGGCCGTTAGGCCAAAGGCAAACAGTTTGGTTTGAGGGGTCGACAAACACATTTTGCCCAAGAACACAGTCAATAAATGTTTTGTTATACCTTTTACTTTTTATTGGGACATAAGATGTAAAATTTGTTTACCCACACTGCTGTTTAAACTTTGCCAATTCCGTAAAGTTCTGTCGAACTCCAACGAATTCAAATAAGATACAGCTAACCCCACCCACACTATGACGTAAGCAGTCCAACATCTCATTGACAAGTCAAACATCTCGATCTGCAGTGCAAACATCGATTTTTTTATGACCGCTCAGTAAAACATTAGAAATGTTACACTTTTTTTTAGTATAGAATTATATAGGAAACAATTTTTAAGGTATAACAATCTATTTTCACATACCTGTTAGTCTTATCCCATATGACAATTCATTAGGGCATTTTTACAGGTATTCTTCCTATTTGAATTTTTATTTTAAAAAAAAGTAGGTTATCTTCATAGACCTCAGTGCAATCTTCATTGGTTAATTACAGCTTAGGTAATAAATTAGTCTTGTGATTTCTCTGAGTTAATCCTTTCCTACTCTAATTTGCTGTAGATCTATAATTACATGCCAAAACATTTTATATGAGGGATATTTAATGATAAAGAGTTGTCCTTTTAGGAATGGAATATCTAAAGTTGAAGTCTGAATACCTTTATCTTCAATTAAAATTCAGATTTAAAATGTTATCAAAGAGGAAACTAAATGGACAGAATTCATAATTTCAAAACATCTGTTGTAGGATTCCAGACCATGCCAGGAGCTCCACAGATGAGGCAGCAGAGACCAACAGGTCAGACCAACGTACGTACTGGAGTAGGTGCTCGTCCTATTACAGGTCAGTCAGGAACACCGAACACCCAGCAGCGCATGCCTGTCAGCCAGCAGGTGCCTGGACGTCCCCAAGGAGGCCAACCCAGTGTGCCTGCAGCTGCAAATCGCCAGGCAGGCTACAAGGGATACAGTGCTGGTCATATGATGAACAAGCATCAAGGACAAAACCCAGGAATGCAGCAGGTGGGTGTCTTGGTCAGAAGATTTGAAATAAAGTTAAAGAGTTTTTAGTGTGATAATTTAAGCTAAGTGGTTGCTTGTTTCACAGATTGGGTTTTTGTATTGAAAATGTAATCAAATTTTGTGATAGGCACCACCACAAGCTGTGATTGTCCAGGGACAGGATCCGCTGACTGCCACCATGTTGGCTACAGCTCCACCACAGGAGCAGAAGCAGATGTTAGGAGAACGCTTATTCCCTCTGATCTCCAGTATGTTCCCAGACATGGCTGGAAAGATCACAGGCATGTTGCTGGAAATCGACAACTCAGAGCTGCTGCACATGCTGGAATCTCAAGAGTCTCTAGAGGCTAAGGTAAACAGACTATTGAGCTTATTTTTCTGAATCAGGAGTCTATAATTATCATGTTTCCAATTAACTGATATGTTAGACAGAACAAAAAACCAGCAATGGTATAGAAATTAAATGTATACATGTATATAAAAGTTGAACACATTTGACAGAAGCTCATAATATACATGTTCCTAATTAATAACTCTTTAATATTCATGTAAAACCCTTTATATGAGTACTGAAGTAATTGTTAAGAAATTTTATTTCCATGCATTAATGACAGATATACATAACCTTTCTTCAACATGTTCAAAAATCATGAAAAAAAGGAATTTAAAACATGTTTTTATTAAGTAAAATGAACAAGTTCAGTGGCATAGATTCTAATTTTTCATTCAAATTTTCAAAATAATATCCTATAAAGTGACGCAAAGTTGTATAGATTTTTAAGATTGACAACAAAAGGGTAGAATTTTAAAGAGACGCTGTGACGGAAAAACGGGAAAATTGACAAAAGTAGAATTTTTGCAAGACAAATGCAAATTGTATTCAATTCTTGAAAGTATTAGGTTTCAGAAAATTGCAGGTTTCAGGACCTAAAAAATATACACTATTTTATGGAGAAAAATATATAAGTAAAAAATTTTTGTTTGCCCCAACACGAAAATATTGCTTCACTTCTACCTCTTTAAAGTACGCATGCACTGAAAAGTTGAAGTAGTTATCATGGTGTCAATTCCATAGGTATAAATGTCGGATGACCAAGTATTTTGATATAATCTTCAAAAAAAGATGATCAGATGATCTTATTCCTCACTTTTGATTGCTCCAGTTCAATATTGTATACAAGTTTCACGCTAAAAATAAAAGACACATAACCTTGACATTGTTGACATTGATGATAACAACCACGCCATAGATACGGCTTTTGTTTTTCTGGCACTTACATTTTGCAGTCTTTTCTTGCTTTTACCCTGCAGTTGAGATCCCAGAACTTCGCCTTATTCATATTTCTTGTAAATCTTTAGCTTTATGATACAATTATTTTAAAAGAAACACATTATATTGACTCACTATGTAACTTTAAATATCATAGAAAGTTAACAATTCCTTAATATTTTTTTTAAATTTGATATAAGGGATATCCCAGTAAGAATTACTTTGTGTATGTGAATCTATTGTAAGGGAGTTTTCTCTATCAGAAGGGTGTATACTGTGGAGTCAATTTTATTGGTTTGTGGGGATGTTAATTCACAAGTATTACACTATGTTGTTAAACCAGAGACATATATAACATTGTTATATGTCTGATTAAACATGCCATTGAAACATCAAACCTTGTTTTGCTAGAATTTCCTTGGCTTTCTATTTAAAATGAGAAATAATGAAAGTCATAGTATTTAATTGAATCATATATCGGAAATACAAACAATCCTTTAAATGATGGGCACAAGTTCTTTTAATCCCACACTACTGAGTACTGAGAAACTCTCTCATACTGAGCTGACTTCTCAGCTATCATGCCATGCCATAACTTTAACACAGCTTTTGGAAAGATAACTCTACAACTTCTGGGATGACTCTTGTAGGTTAGTCAAAGAAAACAAAAGAAGGAAAAATTTGACTATTTCCTAAAGATTTGTGTTTTATTAGACTTCATTATAATTAATTTGGAAGCTTTAAACTGGAAAGCCCCTCCCCCTACCAACAGTAATACATTCAATGGTCTATTACCCTCCAGATTAGAAAATGAACTCCCCACCTATTGAAAAAAAAAAAAATTGGCCTTCCACTCCACTCAGATAAGTTTTACTGGAATAACCCTTAGCATCATTTACAACCAAAAATAGGTCCAAAAATATGCAGACAAACCTCTTTATCTAGAACTTGACGGGACCAAGATTAAAGTTTGAGATATTGGAGGATGTGAGATAACAAAGTTAATAAACATTAAAGAAAAAATTGTAGGGACTGCCAAATAACAACATATCTCTGTTATCCAAGATACTGGGTCAGAGATAAAGATATCAATCAACAAATCCAATTTTTGTTTGTATCATGTCCTAATTATTTGCTTGAACAGCTTGTAAGAAGTCTTTGTAGTAGCATTTATTATGTAAACGTACCATACAATTAAATTCTTTTTATTTTTTAGGTGAAGGAAGCTGTTGCTGTATTGCAAGCCCACCAAGCTAAAGAAACTGCTACAACTGCTAAACCAGTTGAATAAACTTGTGTATTGAAACATCTTCCAGTAACTGGAGATGGTCGTATATAGAAACATGACAATATTATGCATTCAACATCTTAGTACACCAATCTGGTACTTGTATACATCTGGAGTGTTTTTGTAAATAAGGAACATCGCATGAAATTGTTTTTATTGGTGGTTGGTTCAAAATTATCTGTTGCTGTTTTTGGCTTGACTGTTGACAAAATTTCTTGAAATTGTAAATTGATTTTACAAATTGCTCTTTGATAATAATTTTAAGAACAGAAATTATTTACCAGAAAATGAAATGTGATTGTTTGATTATTAACTGCTTCCTTTCAACAAACAAACAAAAAAAAAATCAAAAAAATTGCAAAATATTGTGTAAAACAGCAACTTATAAAAATTGTATAAATGTTATTGGTTTCTGTAACTCTTTCTCGTTTCCTTTAAAATTTTTTTACAACATATATATTGAAAGTTAACAGGATTGTTGATGTTCTGGTTAAAAAACGAGAAGGGGTTAATCTTTCCAGAAAGAAACTAGAATTTTTGTTTTAGTTCATATAATTTTTTAGAACAAGCACAGCATGGAAACGGTTCCACAAAACATTGAGAGTCGGATACTCTATGATGACTTCACAGATTGTGGAACCCAGATTTTGTTGCTGTGTTTGACTTAAGTTTTGAAAACAAGCATGTAAACATCTACAACAACAAGAAACAGAGGAGAGGGTCTTTGGATTCAGTTAATAATCAGCTATCGCCTTTTATAAATAAATTTCCGTTTCAAACCTGTGCGTTTTGTTGTTATTTATTATACTATAATATTTGGTTGATGTTTTATTGTTAATATGCATTTTATATGTGAATATATTTATGAATTTAGTAATATTAAAGGTAGGACTTGTCTAAAACCTTAGGTGTGAGAGAGGACAGAATACTGATCAAGTTCTGGACTGCACATTCTAATATGTGGCGGTTAGACCGTTTCAATTGCTGGAGCCAGAAAGCTCAGTTGTTAGAGCACCTGACTGGAGACTCGGGGGGCTCAGGTTCGAATCCCAGTGTGGTCCATCACATTTTTCTCTTCTGCTGTTACATTTGGTGCCGTGCCATGCCCTGGAAGTGACAGATGGAAAACCTGCAAGGGAAGAGCATGGGTTTGTGTCTTCAGGGTCAAAGACCTTTAAGGAGGGAGGAATGTGGTGGTCGGACGGGTTCGATTGCTGGTGGCCATGTAGCTTGGTAAAGCACCGGGCTGGAGATTCAGGGGGCCCGGGTTTGAATCCCGGTCTGGTCCGTCGCATTTTCTCCTCTCCCGTTACATATAAATGAGATTTTTAAATTCTGAAATTAAAAAGATGCTGGAAAAATACACCTCCCGTTTGCTGGATTATATGTTCTGCATAAATCTTGTTACCCACAATAAGTTAGTTGATGGAAGAAGAAAAAAGTGATCAACAATTAATCGATAATCGTGTAATTCAGTATAAAGGCAATGGTCAATGGGAACACAGCACTGCATATGTTGTATCCAGGTTAACATTGATTGATTCGGTTTAAATATATGGAATCCCAGATCAGCTGGACCCCTCAGCTTTTTAGCTCACTTGAGCCAAAGGCTCAGTCGAGCTTTTTCTGACAAAAGCTGCAATAATATACATGTAATCCTCTAAATTGTTTTTTTTTGGGGGGGGGGGGTGATAACAGGATATCCAAAATGGTGCAGTTGATGGAGAGATTCATTCCGGAAAGATTTTGGTTCAAATCATCCTAAAGTTTTCTTAACCAGAATTCAAGAAATGTAGTTACCGTATGTAAGAATAAATTGATGCCAAAATATGTTGATCTCACAATATGTATATCTGATTTGTAAATATTAATTTTTTTAAAATAAAAATTTTATACTTTTCTTCTTCGGATTAAAAATATGTCATTAAATCCCCAAAAGTATTTGGACTATTGTTGAAATACTTTAAAATGCTTCAGTATTTTTTACAGACGTTTGATGCTTTATACCATTCTTTACTTGTTTATGTATGATTTTTACTACTACGCAAAACGTGTTTAGAGGGGGAAAATTATCCACAGCACTGTTGTGTTAGTTGAATACTGAAAATAATTGCCCGTAATTTTTCTGCTATTTCCATGATAATTCAATAGCCTAAGAAAGAAAATACATTATATTAATCTCAAGTATCAATAAATCTTCATGAAGTTATACAACATTGTTCTATTCTGTTTTTATGTAGTCCTCATTAAGTTGCTTAGCAGTCAAATCGGCAACACGCGCACATCTTTACATAAACTATTTCTTCCTATTTTCCAAATACAAGTATTACACTATTTGCTTAACATTACATCGGCGCTATTCCTGTCCATTGCTAAGAACGTTTAATTAATTATAAGGTTTTTACATTTTTCGCCATATCTTGTACACTGCACGCACAATTTTAAAGCATAATTTTCCTATTTGAGTGGATTCGTTGAAAACACAGCCACCATGTGCCCTACATGTACGTACAGCCGCAAACTGCCTTTCCTTGCGAATTATTTACATCATATTTTTACCCATATTACAAGTATAGAAAAGTATAGAAAGTCCATGAATGCATTCCAGTCTGTTACTAATTGATACTGAGATGCGAAAATACTTCATTAATAGCTCTCTGCATGGTGCAAGGGTGATAAAAGGATGACCTGTTTTTAGTTACAATTCCATGAAATAAGGGTCTAGAGGAAGAAATAATAGTTAAAATGGATATAAGTTATATAGAACGTATATATGTAAGTACATTGTAAATCAATTTTATTCGAAATTTTCTACTAAATAACTCAATTCCAGTTTGAGTTTTAAATACTTATTAAAATCCCATCTGAGTTTTAAAAATATGTACTTATTCAATCACTACATTACATGTACATAACATATAATAAACCGTTTTTAACCCTCTGGCTGCGGGAAGGACATATATGTCCTTTTACCGTTCGCTGCGGGAAGGACATATATGTCCCTGGCGACGTTATAAATGTTGCGTGATTTCTCTTTATTTTTATTTTATTTATTTTTTTTTTTTTGAGATTTTCTTTAGTATTATTACATTTTCACAGCATTTTTTGATAAAAGGATTGAATAATTTAAAAGCATTTGCATTTAAATGTAAATTAAATAAGCCAGTCACACATTTATTTAATTATTATATTATATGCACATGTATTTTTTTTTCCATGCATGTGATTAATTCTTAAATGCGCAAACGAAATACTTTTTCCGTATTATTATGACTGTGAAATTAGAACATACGTAAAAGTCCATTATAAAATATATATTTTTTAAAAAATGTCAAGTTATACTAATAAAACGTTTTATAAGATTTCCTATACAGATCTAATGAAAATACCCCCCCCCCCCCCCACACACACACACATTTAGAGAGAAAATAGCGTTATCTTTTAGTAATATAATTTTCTTTTTTAAAAAATTACAAAATGTTGTCATTTTTTCATTATTACTTAATCTGTCCGACATTAGAAACCAAAAAAGAATTATGCTTCCAGATTTGGTTCTGATTTTGATTTGAATCCGAAAGCAAAGATAAAGTTTCTTTGCCATCAATATAGAAAAATGCAGGGTGTGTGAATGATTTTTATTATCCGCATACTATCAAACCATTTCCCCGACATACGCACGTTTACCCACATTACGTCGAACCCCCTCCCCCGTCGAATTATCACATACCTGATCCTGTTATATTTTCTTGATAGATTGATGTGCAGAGCAGGTTCTATCTTCGAAACACGACCCCAAACCCTAAATTCGAGGAACCATAAATTGTCAAATACTACAGTTTATTAAAGTACACTTAAAATTAAGAAATCTTACAGGCATGAATCTGTCGCGTTTTAGGACACATGCACAGATGCGTATCCAGGATCCCGCAAATTCCAAAGGTGGGGTGGGGTTTCGGACCCCCCCCCCCAACCTACCCATCCATCCGTGCATGCTGCATATTACATGTAAGATGTTAAGATCAGAGGCAGGTTTCATATTCTCTCTATGTTTCTCCATGGCAATGATATCGCAACATATATCTCGCGCGGGACCGCTAGGTATGACCAAACGCACACGTCCATTACTGAACTTCACATGTACATAAATAGCTCATTTTCAAAGGATAACATTTAGCAAGAGATTTTACATGTTCTGTATATACATGTACTGATAAAATATGGTTGGATTTAAAATGCTAGTTTTTTTAGCATGTAAACACTTGCATTACCTGGATTTTCTTAAAGACTTTACAAACACATGTAAATACATGTATATATGCACAAATACTCTGTTGTGGAATGTAAATGTCATCGAGCTCAAATATATATTGGGTAATTTTGTCCTTTAACAGTGACATTGTTCTGTAGTGTATGTGCCTGCCAAAAAGTCGCATAAAAAACTGTTTGTTTGAGCAGAGTCTAAATGATACAATAATTCTCTGTCTATTAACATTACCTCAAAAAATTGAAGAAATCTTTAATGTGTTCGCTTTCAAAACCCAAGGAATTCATTTTCCCACCAAAATACTATCACAATTAACCCCGATTTTAACGAAACACAGGGTTTGTTGAAAAAAGAAGAAAGAAAAATTCATTTTAAAAATAAATAGATAAGAACCAAATAATGTGTGTAATAATTTTGTAATCCCCTTGCTCTCCCGTTGTCAGTTAAATGAATTAAGCCATTGATATTTCACCAAAAAAATTGCACGTAGATTACAAATACAACCAGCAGATATGTAAAAAGGGGAGGGGGCACGGTTTGCATTTAATCGGATAAATAGTCGTGGTTGCTGTCCTCTCGTGTTCTAAATATAGGTGTTCATAATTTTGACATTCATTCTCCAATTTTAATCACGTGATTAGTACACAGAAAAACGATTAACATCTTGTTTACAAACAAACACACACGACCTTTTGGGACCCATTTTGGGACATACTCTTCATCCTGTATTAGTTTATTATAAGTGTATTTATTTTTCAATATCTTAATTCATAACCACCACCATCACCCCCCCCCCCCCCGCCCCCATCTTCGCTAGCCAAGGGTTTCCGATCCGAAATCTACTCTACAACCCTTGGCAGATGTTGTAGAGTAGATTTTGGATCGGAAACCCTTGGCTAGCGAAGATGACCCCCCCCCCCTCCCCCCAAAAAATCCAGATATTCATAAACAGTTATCTATCGCATCCTTTCCCTTTGAACCCCCCCCCCCCCCAAAAAAAAATTCTTACATAGGCCTATAAAATAAAAAGAACTTTTATTTATAGTTTCAACCTTGTTCTGAACAACAAAAAAGGATGTGTTATTTACAAAAACAAAAACTCAGTAATAAATTTTTAAGGAAACGGATAAATATGCTTTTAACTTGTTTCCAAATCCCGTTTAATCTTTGTCAAGTGTATGTTTATTTATTATGCTTGTAATTTTAAAAAATGGTTTAAACTAGGATTTATTACCCAATGTTAAAACATTTTTTTTATTTAAAAAGAAAACAATGCCCTTTTCAACCGAAGTCTTCCTTTACAAAACACCCTTCTTGCTAGTTTATAGAATATCCCATATATCATGGTGAACATTACATCTTAATCTCATCTTTCATGAACAATACAGCTGGATACTTAGATGTGGAAACGGAGCAAAAAATTTTCTAACATTATAATAGCTATTGTATTGGTTTGAATTAAATTTTGAATTCTTCTCATTATCCTTTCACTTTCTCTCATAAAATAAAATATTGTTCGTATGTATTTTAACTTTACAGCATAATTTCAATACAAAATGCAAAAGTTCCCTGATGTCTATTTTGTATAAAATAAGATTGCCGATATCGACTTGTCCGACAAATCGTTGGAATTATATGACTCCGATATCAGCTAGATCGATCCAAAAAAATATGGAATACAACCCTAATTTATTTTCTTTTCAGGATTTTATTCGATATTGCCCCATAATTGATGCAGTTGAATTCGTTTATCAAATTTTACTTCCGAAAAACTGCAAATATTTTTTTTCCCTTTAATCGATCTCATCCATAAAATATGGAATTACAGAATTAATGTTGCTTAAAATTACCTCTGATATACAAATTATATTTTTTCAACTGGTCTATATATTTATCAGTTTAAGATTGTATTTTGCAAGTTTTCCTATATACCAAGGATTATTTTTGATTAACAACACCTTATAGTCAATGCCTATATCATTTATCGGCAGCTATAGGGAAGTGGGCTACGCACAAAAATTAGCCATTAAGACTTTTACTCCCGCCAAATTAACAGAAGCATTACACTGAACAGTTTAATGGTAAATTTTTTTTCCTAATTGCTGGTTCATTAATTAAAAAAACAAATCAATTAGCCTAACATGTGTTTCATCATTCAGTCAACATTAATGCTAAAATGAAATATTTATACAACTTCTATAGAATACATTGTAATAAATTAAATTCAAATTCATGGATCAAAGTTGTTTTATTATGATTTTTTTTTCAAAGTGAGAACCGTTCTTGGAGGAATTTAGCTTGCTTTTTATTTAATTTAGGAATAGAAAAATCTACGCGGGCTGCAGAAGCAAAATTAATAGAACGTGGTACGCTTTGAGCGAAATGTCTTAGAAGGCATCACACCGTACAGTGTATAGTAAGAAATTTGAATGCAAATGAAGAATAAAATGGAGAATGAAAAAACACTTATGTTGATCTATGCACTGTATTTTTACTTAATTATTTAGCAAATATTCAACAAACTTTCGATAATGTTTATGATTAGTCAGCTGATCTAAATCCACATAGTTTTGTTAATGTAATAATTGAATAAATTTCCATACACGCTTTCCTGTATATGACGCGCACTAAGCGTAAACCAGAAAAAAAATCCCGCAAAATAATGTCAAAAAAATTGTGACGTCGTTTTAATCTCGCAGTGACGTTATATTTTCTGTACACTGACGTCGCAGCCAGAGGGTTAATTAAAAGTATTTGCGCAATAGATGCAGCGATTGTTAGCTACATGGTACACAAGTGATGAGTGCCGACACGATTTTCAGTGAACAACAATGTATAGAGATACGTATGACAAGAACCACGGTTATCCACTAACAGTGGATTTTCTTACAATGTACATGCTTATCTTTAACTTACTAATTGACTCCTATATATTATTAGAACTGCAAATAACTCAGTATTACACTAAAATAGCCGAAAGAGAGTCATGATTTCCAGTTGCATATTTTTAGAAAACCCAGTGGAGTTATCTAACTTGCTTAGTGGCGCTGGATCGCGAACGGAAGTAGATTTACGATGACAGTAAGCGCTTTGCGCTGCGCTTAGCGCTTAATGAATAGTTCAGATAGTCCAGCATGTCAACATCAACAGCCATGTTTACTGACCTTGATAGATTTTATTTTGGGACAGCCAATGAGGAAGAGGATATATAGGAATTCGTCCCTTATTTTTAGCATAAATATCGTAAATGAAAAAAAAAAACATCCACCTCCAATTCGTTCGTTTTAGTGAAACCATATTAAGCCTATTAACCTTGTAACAAAACAGGTTTGAAGCCAGACTGTTTCATAAGTTAAAATTAATTATAGACTAATATTTTAATATGTGTTCAGTTTTAAACAATACAGACATTTTCCATAATCATGATAAATATACTTCTGAAAAAATGTAATACTAATTACACCTTATAATACCCGATAATTGAATCCAAACATTAATGTATACAGGGCCCAAGACCATAAACTGAGAACAGACTTAAGTAAAAAATTTCGTTTTTGATATCTTGGGTTTTATTGAACAATAATGTATTTTAAAAACCTGCATGTTAGTATGACATACAGATACAAACACGTGATGAAAATTTTATATGATTTTCTAAACCATATCAATAGTTATTTTTATATGAATCTAAAACTTTGACTTAAGTCTTTTCTCAGTTTTTGGTCTTCGAGCCAGGTGATTGTTCAATACATTGAAATAAGTTTTGTATGCGTTACTCAGGTGAACCCTGAGGACCATGAACCTCTTGTTTATTCAAGTTTAAAGAACCGAGAAGTAGACGGAAGTCGTACACAATATCCATGAAAACATGCGGACGCATTGGAGAGATTGTCAGGTATGTCATGAATTTATTACCTAGTTAGTGTAATACAGAAGGGAAAAGGACCGACTCATATGGACGTATAGTAAACAAGTAAACTGGTGGTAAAGGTCACGTGCCTTAAATGACTTATATTTTATTTTAATAATACTAGTAGGTATGATGATGGTTTAGCTTATAGCTCGAAGACTTATTTTTTTTTTTTTCAATAAGACTACAGAACAAAGGACAGCGTTTAAAAATAAATACATAAACAAGGCGGTGACGGTAAGCGTGACACACATTTTACTGAAAAGTCATAGAGCTCGGATCATTGAACAGCTAGGCTAAATATGAAGTTAAAAAGTACGGAAACATTTTCGGACCTATACATGTTTGTCGCGGTTTGTACGTCAATTTCATATATATATATATATATATATATATATATATATATATATATATATATATATATATATATATATATATATATATATATATATATATATATATATATATATATATATATATATATATATATATATATATGTATTAAATCCAAGATAAACAAACAAGTTAATATATACACTTGGCGCTTTCGCAGTGATGCTCTTGGGAGTGTAACAAAGTTTGTTACACAAGATCAGTATCTGTGAAGCGATAAATTACTAACTTTTTCAATGTTTTTAATAAGACTTTTTACAGATAATCCGTTTTCTCACAGATCATTCAAATACCGCTTGTACCATATGTACACCCACATGCATGGCTCGCTTTTGACATATTCCTACTTTCTCCGGCATTTTCAGAGTTTTTTTTTCTGGATTTTTCCAGAGTACAATACAAAATTGTATGGTTAACTGCTGCTCCGTGACGTTCTACGACGTACTTCACTCTTTTTTTGCCTTATTCAATGGGAAGCACCTATCTTCTGAAACTGATTTCATTTCAACGAAGCAAAATATTAAGTCATAATTTGGAATCAGAAACGATGAAAGAATTCTTAATTAGGACCTGTAGAATTTTTCGGTTTTTGTGTCGTTTTACAGAAGATTTATTTATTTCTCGATTGTAAATTACAAAAATTTTGACCTGCTCCGTGATCCGTTTTTCGCATTTTTAAAGTCTAAATAAGTTTGAATTAACCACGATATTTTAAATTTTTTAATATAATTATGTCATTTGAATTTTATATATATATATATATATATATATATATATATATATATATATATATATATATATATATATATATATATATATATATATATATATATATATATATATATAGTGAAAGTGTAGTAAAAGTCCATGGTATAGGTAGGTTATAAATTAAATCCAAGATAAACAAACAAGTTCACATTTAATACACTTAGCGCTTTCGCCGTGAAGCTCTTCAGAGTGAAAGCTTAGGACACTTATGCAGTGAAAAAAAATAACATTGGCAAACAAAATAATGCTACTGGAACAATTGTTAGCAGAATAGATTTCAAATGATAGAGAAACGTTTTAATGAGTGCACTGGTAATGGGCAATACTGTGTGAAATGTATATAGGGCTAGTATTTTTGAGAACCTCATGGTTTTGACGTTACAGTGTTGTCGAGTTTGCTCCATGGTTACAAAACGTGTTGATTTTAAAATTAAATTGCATGGATTCTATTAAAGCGACAACGTGACGGAAAAACGGGAAAATTGACAAAAGTAGAATTTTTGCAAGACACATGCAAATTTTATTCAATTCTTGAAAGTATTAGGTTTCAGAAAATTACAGGTTTCAGAACCTAAAAAAATCTACTTTTATGGAGAAAAATATAAGTAAAAATAATTTTAGTTTGCCCCAACACGAAAATATTGCTTCACTTCTTCCTCTTTCGGGTACGCATGCGCAGAAAAGTTGAAGAAAATACCATGGTGTCAATTCCATAGGTATAAATGTCGGATGACCGAGAATTTTGATATAATCTTCCAAAAAAAGATTGAATGATTGATTGATTGTATGTTTTTAACGTCCCTCTCGAGACTTTTTCACTCATATGGAGACGCTACCACTTGCCGGTGGAGAGTTGCAAATTTTGTCCTATGCTCGGCACTTACGGCCATTGAGCAGTGAGGGATATTTTTCGTGGCAACACCTACTGCGACACGGGACCTCGGTTTATACGGTCTCATCCGAAGCCCCCCCCCCCCCCCAAAAAAAAAGGGGAAAAAAGAGATGATCAAAACTTATTCCTCAATTTTGATTGCTCCAATTTAATGTTGTTTACAAGTTTCACGCTAAAAATAAAAGACACATGACCTTGATATTGTTGACATTGACGATAACTTTTCTTTTTCCGGCACTTAATTTTTGCAGTCTTTTGCTTTTACCGTGCAGATGAGTTCTCAAAACTTCGCCTTATTCATATTTCTCATGAATCTTTAGTTTTATGATACAATTATCTTAAAAGAAACACATGATATTGACTCACTATGTAACTTTAAATCACATATGGCCGGAATGAAACTTCACACTTAAAAAAATAAATATTTCTACATATGATAATGTGCTCATTTTGAATTTATTGAAGATAGTATAACGAAGATTGGCATAGATTAGTCCACGAACTTTTCGAACAACCCTCGTATATGGTTGCAACTTGATTTTGGTTTTGAAATGCATTTTCAACAACTATTGAAATAATTATTCCAATATTGGGCGTTATTTAAATAGTGGCTGCAACAATGCGGCTAAGCTTATTCAATCATGTTACTCATATAAACATATATTTAGCTATTTTCAGGATGATTGAAAAATTGTATCAATCTATTTTCATAAGGCGTGGAATGATTTTGGCGTCGGTCTGTCCACCACTAGCAATGAAGCCGCTAAATTATTTGATGCTGTTTTGACTCAGGTAAAAAAAAAAAAATACGAAATTTTCATTTGAAGTTTTATTAAGTATAACATACCAAGTATTTTATATATAATATCGTACATCTCTTTTCAAAGCATAGTCATACATGTACATGTTAGTGTTAATGTATGCTTGGCAACCATTATTTCGCCGAGAATATGTTTTTCGTGTTCCATGGTAAATTTGTTATGTTTCCTGAACATTTGCTCGAACAAATTGATTCCGTATCCCAATATTTTGTCCAGTATGTCGGATGGTACGATGACGATAGCTTGGGAGGGCTGGAAAAATCGGTGGAAAAAATGATCGCCACTGACCCCAATTTCGGTAAGTTTAAGTAAATGTACAGTAATGTACATTACTTTACATTTAATCTATCTTTACATATTCAGAGAAATTGTCTGACAAAACGATTCATTACCGTCTTCCTTGGAAGACGGTATACAGAGTTGAAGTATTTTACAGTCTTCGGACTATGCATTTCCTCTCTTTTGTGATTGGTAGAAATTGCATGATGAGAAAATTTTCAATTATTTCATTGGTTGAAATGCTGTTCAAGGCAAGGGAGATAATTTTCTGATGATGTAATTTTCGTACGACTTAACAATTTTTTAAGATTTTCAATCGTAAAAAAATATGAGAAAACGAACAGTGAAATTGGCAGTAATTAATTCGAAATAACATGCTGGTTTTATATAGCAATTACAAAACAACGTTTCTATATTTTCATTGTTAACAGAATGATCTTTATTACATGCAAGCTTTACAGCTTGTAAGTATTCTTTTCCCCTTTGTTTTGCACTGTCCTTCTAATCTCGGCAGCACTACCTCGGCCGATTCGTACCTCACCTACATCACTCTCTACCATCGGCTCATACATTCACCTCTGTCGTTGGCTCGCGTATATCACAGTGATAAGCACGAGAAATAGTGCGTTTGTTTTAATTCATTATAATTAAATGTCTGAGCTAATAATAGTCCTTTAAGATAGATATTTACTAAATAGTTATAAAACTATCAGTTTAATTTGAAATAATCCTTGAAATGTGATGTTTTTTTACGTTACGTCAAAAATCTTGACGCGAGCCCACTGCAGAGGACTAAAATCTTTATAAAGAATTGTTTTACAAGATCTGAAAAGGAAACTTCTCAAAAGTTAGTTTTCAATTAATACCACCTACTCAAAGTTGCGCATTTTTGGTGAGAATATATAGCAAAATTTAATACTGTTGTGCAACCTGCAGTAAAACCAGATTTTATACTTAGAAATATTGTAGTCTATAATTTAAGGTTTAATTTCGTGAGTTTAGACGGAAAATGAGAAATAATGGCATTTTTTGGCCGTCATTGCTGTTCGTTCGCGTTTAATGGAGCATAGAAAATTAGTCCAGATTTCCTCTAAAATAATTTATCTTGACCACACAAGGGCCTGATTTCGATGTATCGGGTTGAGAGAAATGCATGAAAATTAGAAGACACTTTAACAAATACCTTGCCATCACACTCGTTAACATTATTTACTCATAAACAATTTCAAAATCTATAAATTTAAAGAATTTAGACTCAACCCGGAGCAAAATAAAAATTCTGAATTTGTGTAAATATCGGTTAATTTGGAACACAGTGGTAACAGATGCAGAAATCTGGTTCGAAAAAAGAATTATTTAGGCAAAACAATCGTAATTAAGCAGAAAACGCCATGATATTTCAATAATATGTATTATTTCAATGCTCTTTTTAACCCCACCCCCCTTCCTTATGACAAAGACTACTTCTTTCGCCCTGTTATAAAAAGCAAACCTATTTTAAATAATGTTTAATCTTTATGTGAATCAGTATGCTTTAATTGAAAATTTGAAACGAAAAAATAACAAAAGTTCAACGCGCAAGATCATGACATACAGTTCAACTTTTGCCATATTTTTAGAAATCTGTGTTCACCGCGAACACCCCTGTCACCGAGTGTCGCCTATATTTTTCCTATCTTGAGACGGATTTTTATGAAACTTGCTTTATTACATTGAATATTCATTACAAATCGGGAAAATAGCATTATACTTGCAAGCAAAAATCATGGCTGACGCAAAATAATTCCTGAATCTTCCCTTCCGATTCGGGCATTTTAACACGAGACTGGAGCTGAATTTTTTTATGAGATGAGAAACAATATGTACACTTCCTGTATTGACTAGATTCATTATAATTTAGGGCGTGCTGATTTTTCTATATACTGTATTTGAGTGGGGGAGTGATTAGGTCCTGGACTTGATTTTCAAGCACCTGCTCGACTTCGACCGAAACAAACTTGCGTGCCTTGCTGGATGCCTATGTATTTTTTGGTACTAAAATCTTTATAAAGAATTGTTTTACAAGATCTGAAAAGGAAACTTCTCAAAAGTTTGTTTTCAATTAATACTACCTACTCAAAGTTGCGCATTTTTGGTAAGAATATATAGCAAAATTTAATACTGTTGTGCAACCTACATATCACAAAGATGACGGAATCAGCCGAGGTATGCCGAATGATCTCGGAAGTAGAATCGAAGTTTACGGAGGCAGCCGGGCATCTGTTAACTTATCACTTGGTAGGGCTTATGTCAGAAAAATACTAATGAAGAAATACAAAGCCAAGAAATTTTCAAGAATTATACGGCCTCATGGGTTTAGGTCATTTTACTGTTTAAGGTTGTTGCTGAAGACGGTAAGCTTTTTGAAAAAGCTCTACTTGTTACTATTTTAGAATTCAATGTTTATGCTCTGTAAGGGTTGATGGCCTTTTTAGTGATGGGTCACGTGATCAAGAATGGTCTGGATGCACTTGGAACTGGGAGAAGTTATTATCTGGATAAGGAATTTCAGACAGATATCCAGACCATGCTTAATTTAGAGAACAGCCCTAGTACCCTCCCACGCGAAAAGCAACACATCAATGCTGTCAAACTCTGGGCTCAAGGGTATGCAAATATTAATGTTATTTTTAAAACAATTTTATTTTTGAATTTTTATTTAGGGAACACAAAATAAATATAATTTCAGTAGTATGCTCTCACTTCAAATTCCTTAAAAAATCTGCATCATGAACTTACTATTTTATTAAAATGAATAATCATGAAACTCTCAGGTCAGGTCAAAAATATCAAAACGCAGCTTCAGTGTCATATTGAGAGCTGTAACCGTTGGAAAGGATGCCTGTAACAGAACATTAAGAGTGTTTAATTGTATAAATTGTAAAATGCCTGTGTTGTAATTTGTGTAGTTAAACACACTTTTTGTATTTGCAAAACTTACCACAGAGAGATGACGGATGCCTGCCTGATCTGGGAGTCTATTTTGGTTGACAATCCTTTGGACATGTTGGCTCTGAAGTTTGCCCATGATTCGTATTTCTACCAGGCTCACCACCCACAGATGAGGGACAGTATTGCTAGGGTCATGCCACACTGGAAAAGCTCTATGCCACTGTATAGGTGCCGTGTATTTCCAGTTTTCTTCTTTCTTACCATTTTTTTTAAATCTAGATCATTTTTAGGCCCTTCAAATATTTTCCCAGAGAGTGTTGTACTGAAGAAATTTTTACAGAATCATCTGTAGTGCTGCTGATGCGTATTTTATTTCTTCATCCTTAGTATCAATTTCATCATTAATGTTAATCTTATCACGGATAAATGAGAGTTCATAAAAACATTTTTAATGTATGCGACTTTGTAGTTATCTGTATGGCATGCATGCGTTTGGACTGGAGGAGTGCAATCATTATGAAGATGCAGAACGTTTGGCTAAAAAGGTTAATACCTGAACATTTAAAGAAGTAAGGTTACAAAAGACTGCTATGGGCTGTGGTGGTCTGTAACAAAACTGCTGTGAAGATTAATAATTTGTCTTTGAATTGGTGAGTGATAATGGAGAAAATCCTCAGTCAGTTAACCTTGCTATTTTTAAGGGTCTGGAACTAAATCGCAATGATTGCTGGTCTACACATTCGATGGCGCACGTGCTCGAGATGACTGGGAGGTCCACGGAGGGGATCAAATTTATGTCAACTACAGAAAATGATTGGAATGTAAGAGAAATGAAGTTTGATAAATAGTAAAAAAGATATATAGACAAGATTATTGCTTCCATTTCACAGAGGAGAAGTCAATGTGATATTAGCTTGTACACATTTTAGGGATAATGTATAATAAAGTGTTTTCATTTCAGTTTATAAAGTTTTAGATTTCATTAACTTAATATAGTTATAATTTACTTTGAAATGACCATGCAGCAAAATTGAATCTAGAAATACATGTACATGTACACAATTGATAACTGAGTTTAAACATTTCTTTTTCTCCCTTCTTTCAGATTTGTGCTATGCTGGCCTGCCACAATTACTGGCATTACGGGGTCTATAATATCGAGCAGGTATGATCTTTTTCATAAGTTTGATGTGCTTTCTTTTGTAGAAAGTGTGGTTTATCTTCACATATACTTTATACATTTAGCTAATTGAATTAAAAAGGCAAATCACCGTACAACATAATGACGAATAGTTGATTTAATTACACCAGTAATTTGTATCTTTCAACCAGTAGGGATTTTCTATATTTACAGGGATTGTATGACGAGGCAATGGGTATCTTTGACACACAGGTATGTTTCCGTACTACACATAGCAATAGTATATACTTTTTTTTTAATTGTCGTACAAGTAGTTGACTAAAGTTACATGTACATTCCAAATTTTTCCTTTAAATTCTTTTCTTAATCATGTTAATTACATGAATTGTATTAGTCTGGTAAAATCAAAGGGGACTTTACTCTTGATATGTCTGTCTATCCCACTGCCCGTCAGTCAGTCTATACCACTTGATTTTCAGGACTTTTTCCTATACACTTGCATATTGAGCTGATATTTATTTTGTGTGTTTGTCTTGATAAGTTGCATTTCGTTTCGATTTGATTTATTTGACTGAATAACGACCTTTGCACATGCTGGTAGGGGACCAGTGTTGCTTATATACAGTACTCTCAGAGTGCTTGTTTGATAATGTAATGCTAACATAATGTCACATCAATCAATCTGAACTGTTGAGAAACATCGCAAAATCCAAACACTGAACAGATTAATTGCTGAGCTTAAATTCTACTATTTAAACTCAAATTTGAATGAAAACTTTTAAATAGCTAAAAATAGAAATTGATATGCATGGATGCACGTATTATTAGTGTCCATTTAGTACAAAATCGTTCACAAAGCATAACACTTGATGGATCAGATAGGCTAACACTTCTATTGCTATACATGGTTTGTGTGTGTGTATATGTGTGTTTATGTGAAGTGTATGTGTGATAATAATCGATGCTGGAATAATTTTAAAAAGCATGCAAAGAACTGGGTACTCTTTAGGTGTAAGGGAGCATTGATCACAGTATTCGTTACAGTACATACTATAGTTACGAATTTATGTTGATTGAATTTTCTTTCAGATGCCATTGAAAATTATGAAATGACTTTCGATAATAATTTAATGACTTTCACTTTCTGAGAATGTTCATCCGAAAATAGGTTTTTTAAAGCCTGAAATTACTACGAAAAGTATGTTAAACCACTCGGAAGAATTTCCTGCTTCATCTATATATTACCAATACTTTTTTTTAAGGTTGGACCAAGGGCAGTCAAAAGCGGCGCAATGCTGGACATGGTTGATGCTTGTTCATTACTTTACAGACTTAACCTGGAGGGTCAGATAAATTTTAATTATTATGCTAAATAAATCCAATTTATGCCTATCATGTATTATTCATATACTTGCAGTGATTTTTTTTACGACGAAAAAAGGTCATATTTTTGTTTTAGGGGTAAATGTGAAAGACAAATGGAAGGAATTCAATGAAATCTGCAAGGACCATGCTGATGATCATATTTTGACATTCAATGACGCTCACTTTTTAATGGCAAGTCTTGGAGCAGAGGATAAGACAACAACTGATAAATTGATGGCGTCACTGAGGGAATTTGCAAAGTAAAATATATTATCAAAAGATGTTTTCTAGTATCTTAAAATTTAATTAACAATATGTTATAAGTATAAAACCTTGGATTCAAAATTTGATTTGGATTTATACGACTCAGAACGTGTCCTGTAATATTAACTGACAACTATGACTTATTTTTTAAGTGGAACTGGTAAGGGGGACAACCAGAGAATCTCCAAAGAGGTTGGGGTCCCATTGTGTGAAGCTCTGATTGCATACGACTCCGGGGATTTCGCTAAAGCCGTCTCTCTTGTAAATCCAATAAGATACAAAATAATAACCATTGGAGGAAGTCATGCACAGGTAGAGAGAGAGAGAGAGAGAGAGAGAGAGAGTTATTCAACCTTTTTTTAGTTGGATATGATTTTTTTTTCACTGTAAAAACTATCACTTTCAAAAATATCTGTTTTATTCAATAAGTAAATTACAGTATTTTACTGTAAGTAATGGATATACATATTGCTGTAATGTCATTCGTTTGTTTTTGTCTCAAACTGCAGTCTGATAATGTATAATATCAGACAGTCTCAGTACTGATAGCCTTCTCAAAATTTAACTGTCAAATAATCGAAGATTAATCTGATATATATATAATGATTATTGTACACCAGAATATTATCTAATGATCATACAGAATTGAAAAGTGAAAAATTTAACTTACCAAAATACAAATGGAAAAAGTTCGACCGACCAGACTAGGATTCAAACACGAGCTCTAGAACTTGTAATAAACTTGTTAAACTTGAAGCAAGGTTTTCATTCAGTGTTATGAAGTTCAGATATTCCCTTACCTATAATCAGAGGTAGACTGTACCACTAACAGCAGAGTTGGCTGGTAAATTTGTCATATTTTAATATACGAGATTTAGTAGAAGAGTTGTACTTCTAGTTACAATTATTATACCTGATTTTTTTTTAAAAAGTCATTCTCAATGTCTACGTTTGGAAATCTACCTTTAACATCTGCTTTATTTTCTGTGTTTGTTCAGTTCAAATAAAGGTTCTTACCTGCATTTTTATCTCCATTCCCAAAATATCATACACAAGATTGTCTGTGTCATAATCCAATGCATTGCTTTAAGCTCTATGAATGTTTTAATTATGGAATTTTCCTATCCACTCTCCATTACAAACTTCAAATTACTTCAAATACCTACTGCGATGTTGCCAATTTCCAAAACCTTAAGTAGTGTTCATTCAAGGTTGCATTCTTGAAAGAATTGCTTCAACAGTCATTTACACTTTTGTCTTTGGTTTGTCACTCGGTTGACCTATTGCTATCTGTTTTCGTCCGTCGTCGGTCGTGAACTTTTGAAAATTTTTAGCTTCTTCTCAGGAATAGTGGAATTAATTTTAACCAATTTTGCCATATAGCATCTATGAGTGAAAGGGAATTTTTTTATAGGAAATTCTTTATCTCTCACCCCAGGACTGAGAGGTGGGGCTGAAACCATAAAAATGTCATCTTTAAGAATCTTTTTATTCCCTCCTGAGTGTCTCTTCTAATGTCCTCTGGGTCAGTGGTTCTGGTGTTAGGGCAAGCCTCTGTTGATTATTAAGTGAAACTGCATTAATTCTTTGGAAATCTTCTCTGTTCCTGGGTACTTAACAGATAAACTAATAACATAGTTATAATAAGCAAGGGTGCCTCTCCAAAAATTGAGAAATTTATGATCTCCTGGGTCTAGGGTTCTGGGTTAGGACGGGGCTTTAATGATTATATGGTGAAAATGCATTAATTCTTCGAAAATCTTTCCTGTTCCTGGTCATCTAGGGGGCAAACAGAGTGCAAAGTTTTACGTGTAATGAACAATTGTGTTTTTACCAAATTTGTGAAATTCTGAACCACAGGGTCAAGTGTTCTGGTGATGGGCAGGGCTCTAATGATCTTGTTTGGAAATTTTACTGTACTGAGAGAAGTTATTTCCCTTTGATTTTCACTCAAAATAATTAATCACTTTAAATAATGTAATTGATAGGTCACTTAAATGAAAAAAATTATGCAAGAATTTTTTAACTAAATATAGGGTACTTTCATAGTTTTTAATGCTTAGGTAGACTTGTAAATAATAGATATATAAAAATTAGACAAAAATACCTTATCTTTTTACATTAAATGTTCTTCAAAGACGAAGAGAGGCACATGTGAGAGGAAATAGCTGAATCACTACACATGTTTAATTGTTTGTTTAGACTGCATGGTGTTAGTGACAAAGGGGAGTGTATTAACAGTGGCAGATACATGCAAGTTAATAGACCTATTTTATGAGTTGTTGCTGAATACTAGACTAGCTATTTTGTTGGCCCTTGCTCATCCTATTTTTCTTGCTTTGAGGCAAAATATCTTCATCTTTCAGTTTTTTTATTGTGTTTTTTTTATACATCTGTTGATCATTTACAGCATTTTATTATACTCCGGAGACAGTTAAGGCCCTTTGGCCTGTTGTTTTTATTATCATTTAATGAAAGGGTTGGTATTTTTAAAAATACTTTTGTGTATTATGTGTTTAAGGTGCTTACAAGATTTTTAAAAAATGTTAAAGTCTTTTAACAACTATGCGAAAAGGAAAACTAAAAAAGTTCACTTTTAACTTCACTTGTCATGCAGAGACCAGAAGAGCGATATAAGGTGTCCGTTGCTCTTCTGTCTGTCCGACTATTTTTCTGTAAACAATTTTTCAAAATCCTACTCCTCCTATAATTTTAGTCCAATTTCAGTATAACTTGGTACACAAGTAGATTACACAAAGATACACAACTCATTCTGTCCATCAGATTTTGAATCGATAAATGGTGTTGCCATAGATATTAAAAATAGAAATTTCTGTGAAATACTTTCAAAATGCTACAGTAACTCCTCTTACAGTTTAAGTCTGATTTCAATGTTTCTTTCTACACAAATAGACTACACAAAGATACATAAATCTATATATCGATTTTTATTTCTATGAAAAGCATTGCCATGGTTACTAAAAATAGAAAATTCTGTGAAATTCTTTCAATATGCCACTCCCCCCCCCCCCCCCCCCCTACACTTTTAATCTAATTTTAATTTTAATAATATTTAGTATACAAGTAGACTTCACTAAGATATATAATTCTATGTATCTTTTTTTTTTTATTTCTGTGAACGGTATTGCCATAGTAACTTAAAAAAGAAATTTCTGTGAAATATTTTCAATATCCTACTCATCCACAGATTTAGTCTGATTTTGATATAACTTGGTACACAAGTAGACTACACTACGATACATAATTCTGTTTATCAGTTTCTGATTTAGGTGAATTGTGTTGCAATGATGGTTATTAAAATTAGATATTTCTGTGAAATTCTTTCAAATCATTACTCCTCCTACAGTATGAATCTAATTTCAACATGAGTTGTTACACAAGTAGACTGCACTAAAATACATAATTCTTAAGATTTTGTTGAATGATGTTGCCATGATTACCAAAAACAGAAATTTCTGTGAAATGCTTTATATACAGTACACCTCCTACAATTTTAGTCCGATTGCAATATTACTTGGTACACAAGTAGACTACATTAAGATACAGAATTCTGATTATCGGTTTTAATTTTGATGGATGGTGTGGCCATAAAATAGAAATTTCTGTGAAATTCTTACAAAATGCTATTCCTCTTACAGCTTTAGTCCGATTTCAATATAACATGGTACACAAGTAAACTACATTAAGATAATTATATAATTCTATATATTGGTTTTTGATTTTGATGAACGGTGTTGCCATGATTACTAAAAGT
Source organism: Saccostrea echinata (assembly GCF_033153115.1). Classification (NCBI taxonomy): domain Eukaryota; kingdom Metazoa; phylum Mollusca; class Bivalvia; order Ostreida; family Ostreidae; genus Saccostrea; species Saccostrea echinata. The sequence continues at coordinate 14,218,139 of NW_026889772.1, read as the reverse complement.
AGAAATTATTCTGTGAAATTTTTACAAAATGCAACTCCTCCAACAGTTTTCATAGCCGTAGGAACCGGGGGGGGGGGGGGGCGTGCCCCCCAATAATTTTGCCGATATATATAGATTACTATAGTAAACATAGATACTATATACTTGTGCCCCCTCAATAAAAACGTCTGATGACCTTTTTTTTTTGTTTGTCAGGAAATTTTTGGTAGTGCCCCCTCACCTGTCAACTGAAAAATGTTTGGCTGTGCCCCCCCCCCCCCCCCCAACTGCCTGGTTTTACTTCAATATCAATATAACTCGGTAGACTACACTAAGAAGACTACACTAAGTTACATAATTATTTTTATCGGTTTTTGATTTTGATGAATGGTTTTGCCGTAGTTACTAAACGTAGAAATTTCGTTGAATTCTTTCTAAATGCTTCTCCTCCTAAAGTTTTTGTTCAATTGCATTAAAATTGACTCAGAAAGAGACTAAACCAACAATCATTATTCTATTTATTGCTGTTGCCATAGTTTCAAGTCCAAAATGTTACCTTTCTCCACCTTCGTTATTAAATAAAAACCAGTAGTGCTACAGTCTCGTCAGAGACTTCTGGTTTAATAAGTAGGTTAAATAAAATTAATCTTTGAATTTGACACCAATGCGTCTGTGTTTAATCTTTTTAAGACAATAAAAAATTATATACTTATGTAAATGTTTATTGTTACAAGAGAGACGTCTTCAATCAGTTTCTGATCCACGCAGCCCTTCAGTCCCCACAGAAAGATCACAACAAATTGGCAAGGTTTGCATAATCTTTATAAACTAGGATTTCTTATTATGTAATTTGCAAACATTTAGAGGATTACATATGGAACTTAGATAATTGATATTTCTTAAACTTCTTACTAAAGGTGTCTGCTAGCTGACAGAAAAGCTTTAAAATCGAATGCACCGTTGACGGACAGACTCATATCAAGAGCTATGGCGGTCCATGCAGCTGATTAATCCATTGTCATTGTCATTGTTTTGCAACACTTGCAGCTAAAAATTGGACAATCTTATTTTTTTCTTTCTATAATAAATTTTGAGGATTGTTTCGAATGGTTCCCATTGTTTGCTGTACTAATTGCAACTGTTTGTAAAGTAGTATAATGACTATACCGATTACATAGTACTATTTTTTATATTCTTGAATATAAGCTAGAGTGTAAAGATTGTTTATATCAACGTTAAATAATGAAGTGATAAATTGTGTTTATGTTGTGGTATCATACTTTATATCATGTGTATATTATTTACTGTTCCATTGATAACCTACGGTGTATATATTTTAGAAAATGGTCTGGTCGTTGTTGTGAAACGATTTTAAACGTTGGATAATAAAGGGTTTTTCCTGCATGTTTTAAAGTCTAAATATTATATGCATAGTAAAGTCACGGATGTATACAACACTACTGAAGGCAATATCTGATATCTATGCAGACTGCAAACTAGCGAAGAAGCAATTAAAACACAAAGTAAGAATAAAAATATAGAAGTAGAATTGAGTTTATCTTTTTTTTCTTCTCTATCATAACCATAGAAATGTTTCATAATACTCCAGAAAATTAATTTTGAAGAGATCATTTCTACAGAAATGTCTATTCATTCATATTTTTTGTAAGTAAACGTAAAAAGAAATTAAAAGATATAATATTGTTCTCTAGTGGGTTAATATTTAATGGTTTTGGAATTCTTTCACAATACACGACTGTGTTTATTATTGTATAATTAAAAATGATGAAGTTTTTTTCTTAATTTTAACTGCCAATAAACATGAACTTCGACATTTTTGAATGCATGTACCATCGTTTTATTTCAAAACCTTCAAGAGGTTTAGTAATTATAAAATGTATATCGCTAATCTAAGTCATATCTCTCTACTAAGTAGATTTTAACTTCTGTTAATTTTTTTTATATCTCGATTGACATAACTTTTCAAAAGCCTCCTAATTGCATGGCGGTAACATGATAGCAAAATATACATGTATAGTATGTTTTTTTTTTTTTTAAAAAAAATATATTACTAGTATGTGGTGTTTAAACTTGTTAAAAGTAAGTAATGATAGTTTGTTAGCTCTACTGGTCAGAGACCAGAAGAGCTTATGCGATAGTTAGGTGTCCGTCGTCCGTCCGTCTGTCTGTCTGTCCGTCTGTCTGTAAACAATTTTTCAAAACGCTACTCCTCCTACAGTTTTGGTCCGATTTCAATATAACTTGGCACACAAGTAGACTACACTAAGATACATAATCTAGTGCATCGGTTTTTGATTTTGATAGACGGTGTTGCCATGGTTACTAAAAATAGAAATTTCTGTGAAATTCTTTTAAAACGCTACTCCTCCTACAGTTTTGGTCTGATTTCAATATAACTTAGCACACAAGTACACTACACTAAGATACATAATCTAGTGCTTCGGTTTTTGATTTTGATAGACGGTGTTGCCATGGTTACTAAAAATAGAAATTTCTGTGAAATTCCTTTAAAATGCTACTCCTCCTACAGTTTTGGTCTGATTTCAATATAACTTGGCACACAAGTAGACTACACTAAGATACATAATTTAGTGCATCGGTTTTTGATTTCGATGGAGGTGTTGCCATGGTTACTAAAAATAGAATTTTTCTGTGAAATTCGTTTAAAATGCTACTCCTCCTACAGTTTTGGTCCGATTTCAATATAACTTGGCACACAAGTAGACTACACTAAAATACATAATTTAGTGCATCGGTTTTTGATTTCGATGGATGGTGTTGTCATGGTTACTAAAAATTAAAATATCTGTGAAATTCCTTTAAAACACTACTCCAGTTTTGGTCTGATTTCAATATAACTTGGCACACAAGTAGACTACACTAAGATACATAATCTAGTGCATCTGTTTTTGATTTCGATAGACGGTGTTGCCATGGTTACTAAAAATAGAAATATCTGTGAAATTCCTTTAAAACGCTACTCCTCCTACAGTTTTGGTCCGATTTCAATGTAACTTGGCACACAAGTAGACTACACTAAAATACATAATTTAGTCCATCGGTTTTTGATTTCGATGGACGATGTTGCCATGGTTACTTAAAATAAAACATTACTCCTCCTACAATTTTGGTCTGATTTCAATCTAATTTGGCACACAGATAGAATACACTAAGATACATAATATGTATTTCTGTTTTTTTTTATTTTGGTGAATGGTGTTGTCATGGTTACTAAAAATAGAAATTTCCGTGAAATACTTTCAAAACACTACTCCTCCTACTGTTTTCGTTTTATTTCAATATACCTTGGCAAAGAAGTAGACTACATTAGATACATAATTCTATTTATTGTTGCATGTTGCAAAGTTTCAAATCCAAGTGCTACTTTTCTTTTGTTATACGTACAGACCAGTAGAGCTACAGTCTCATCAGAGACTTCTGGTTTTTATTACAGTTTACACGGGTACATGATGATTGTAAATTTTATCTTTATCTTTTCATTGCTAACCTTTAAATGGGATTATTTTCTTTACGCAGTGCAATTTTAAGGTGCGCGCAGTTACCAAGAATGTAGATAAAAATTAATAAATTCAATAGAAAGGAATTGCATTTGAATGAAAAGTCTATAGAATACATGTATCAGCAAGCATTATTCTCTTTCTTATATAAGTATACACATTTCTCAGCGAAAAAGTATCATGATCTGCCTCTCACTGCACATTTAATTTTACCATATTGACGTCACAATAATTAGTAATTGAACTGACCTGTTCTATGAATATTCATGATATTTGGAACATATTGGAACTTTTCATTTGATTCACTGAAATTGCTAAGTTCCGAATAGGTAGACTTACCTTTTTACAAGGATTCAATCTTTCAGGAAATCAGCCAAATAAATTGATTTTATTCTTTTAAAGTGAAAAATCAGTAGAGGTATCATAATCTCAAATAATGGCCAAAGAGAAGTCTTAAGTACGCATCTAAACACACATTTAACAATATTTCATTTGAATCACATTGCAATGACTGATAATCTTAATACAGCACTCTAAGGAAATTTAGATATATGATGTATAAATGTCTGGGTTTTTTTTTTACCCGGTAAGTCATTTCTTTTAAGTGAGTAAACCAAATAAGAAAATTATTTCTCTCTTTTTTAAAACCTAGTTTTAAATACAGAGCATACAAGTGCATGTTCAATACGTTATTTTAACACCTGCTAAGGAGAATTTTTTTTTTTTAAAGTACAGTGTATCTTTAAAACACCGGAGTACTACTCCGCAAAAACACGTGTATTTCTAAGTCGAAGTTATGATGATGCTTGTAATTAATTTTTGAAAGAGATACCAATTGAAATGCTGTTTGGTGAGGTCAAAAACTCGGACTAATTCAGGACCAAGCAATGCGAGGAAATTAACATAATACTGTGTGAAGAAAACCATAAACACCCGTGAATTTTTTTTTTTTTTTTTTTTTTTTTTTTTTTTTTTTTTTTTTTGACTTGGAGGAAATTTTATCATATAAAGGATTATATATATTGAGTTTATCTAGATCATTTTTAATATGGGGTACCTCCATAATTTTCCAGGAAAAGTGTTAAGAGAAAATGAAATCACTTATTTAATTTTCATTGGGGAAAATACATTCAAATTACCACCAAAGACTTCTTGAAATGGTTGATGTTTGAAGGAAAGTTTCTGATGTTGCCCCCATACAACAACTGTATACCGATTAGATGCTTGCGACTAGGGAACTGGAGCAGTTTAGGACCATCCATGAGTGAAGAGACCAAAGAAACACGGACAAAAAACAGGAATTTGTCGTACACGTAAGTCAAGGTATCAGTTTTCTGCCTGCAACCAACTTTGCTGATCATTTAAGAGCAGCAATAAGTTTGAGTTTCGTCTAAAACTAGCTGCAGTCGTCCCCAAACGCGCATGAGGGATGGACAAGATACTGAAATGTTACCATTCTTTAGACAACTGTAAATATGGTCCAAAATGTTCACCATATACAATAAAAATCAAGTTGTTATCATCTATTAACAATTTATATAATTTTAAAAAATGTTGCTAAACATTTTGGACTCGGTATGTAAGGTAAAGAATATTTTAATCTATTTTAAATTGCATGTGTCATTAACGGTTGATTTCCGTTTATTCTATTTTTCATCAAAGGGCAGGCTATTTCTGACTGCATCAAACTAAATCAGAAACTCTATAGTGAGCAGTGTTAAGAGTTATGAAATAAATTCTGGTAAGAATGAGACAGAATCATGGTCACTCAGGTATAGTATTTCGAGGTATTGATGCTGTATATAGCGAGATATAAAGATATGTGAGCAAATCAAACATCTAATTTTAATTGATATCCACAAAGACTTTGTTTACCATTTGGATTGTGTATTGCAGTATATCAATTTGAAAACCTTTATTATTTCGTATATATTAGCCTTCTTACAGGTATTTCAAAATGATTCTCAAAATGTATTTTCTTATCCCACAAAGTGAAGACGTTCAAGTATTTTTATTCAATGTCCGAATATTTTTTTTGCTCTCGATATCTATCTTTAATTCAGTTATACCTATATTCCAATCATTTGTGCCTATTTTCAGCAGAAGAAATTAATAAAAATTCAGGGTACTTAAGTCAAGACTCTAAGTACTTTTTGGAAACACTCACTCACGTACATAGAAATTATTTAATTTTATAACATACAAAGAATAATTTATTTGCAGCCTCTTTAAATCATAATGAAACAATACTGTGTTTAGTATATTATTCTTTTCTTGGAAATGCTTAATTAAAAGTTTTACTTTCGTTTTGGATATAGGTAAGATCTATAACCTTGCACTACTTAAATGTAATGTTGAGGATACTTAAATCTATATCAGATTGTGTCATTTACAGTACATTTCATTTTATTACATTTTACGTCAGAGGGCAGATCATTCCAAGTGCATATAACCGCCATAGAATTAAAACTCTTCAGTGAGCAGTGTTTAGAGTCTCCTTGAGAGAACATAAAATTATTTTATATTTGTTAAAGAATTGTAACTGACGATATTTTGTCCAAAGTACAAAACTTACATTGAAGAAGCTTACCATTTGTCAATCTAAAAAAAACAGTTTTCATATTTTCTCCATATTTTCTACCATTCAATTAGAAAATGAAAAATCAAAAGAGACATTCTTTATTCATCACTTTACAGTAACCATCGAATACACTATAAAATACACTATAAAATACCTTTGCTTCCTAACTAAATCTCTAGGCACTCAGGTTGCTTTTAGTGCTTTTTATCTACATTCAATGTCAACAATTGAGAGTCCATCTTTTAAAACACTACATTTTAACGTAGTGCGTTGAATTCTTTCAGTTTAATCCAAAATGAAGTTGTTAAATAACACCTTGATTTAAAAAAAACCCACAGTGTATAAACATTGTGAGGAAGACTGAACATAGAGAATAACACATACCCATTCCATATCACATCCTGTATCAGCCCGAGACACCAATATCAGCCAGAGGGCCGAAGGCCCTCTGGCTGACATTGGTGTCCAGGGCTGATACAGATTGTGATGTGGAAAAGGGTATGCTTTATTATGTTTATTACATACTTAGTAATAAAAAACTCACCACACATCAACTTGAGAAAAATACCCCCCCCCCCCCAAAAAAAAATCATATACTGACTACTGACATGTAACTTATGTATTATATCAAAGAAAAGTACTTTAAAATTAAGAGAATGTGAACAAAAAATAGGTGTATTATCACAAGTACTGTTTTTTAATGGTTTAATCTACTAGGGTGTGATATAAATCCGTATCAGCCCTGCAGATCCATAGCAGCTATGCAGGATCCGTATCAACCCTGGAAGCTGATACGGATATTGTGACGTTAGGTATATTGCGTGTGTTTATTACTAAGTATGTAATAAATTGAAGTAACATATATAAGATTAGACATTGCAGGCGTATTTATTATCTTTGATTTGTCAAATAACGTTTTCTTCTTTTTTAGATTTTCACCAAAGTTTTATTACATTCTTCTTTACCCTGAAAATTCCTGAGGACTTTTTACCTTGAAAAGTCTCTTCCATCGAATAAGGTCGCAATTGGATGTTGGGGAATGACCTACCTTCTACCCTAAGCATACACCATATTGCTCGTTTTGATGCAGCGTTATGGTGGGTTCTAAAATATGCAGCCCAAGGGTGCTCTACAGGCGACGGAACCGGATAGAGAAGGAAGTGTACTGATATTGTTCTGGTTCAGAAGAACTGTAGAAAAATCCGCTACGTGACACCGTTGAATATCCTATTAAACTGAAACTACAAATAACTTGAAAACGTGGAAACTTGAAAATTTACGATAGACAGGGCTCGAATATTCCCGTCAATTACAACAGGATGAAACTTAGATTATGCACCGCGTGACACAAACCGTTGAAACATTGCATAGTCCAAAAGTTCGCAGGGTTACTGTGCTATTACAGATCCACGGAGAGGGTGACATTGGATTCTCACTGAGATCGCTACCATGTCCAGTGATAGATTAGTTCTTGTCCACAGAGTTTTCTCAACTGAAGAATGCGCACCGTAAGGGTGGACGAAAAATGATTGTTATAGGTATCCTTTACCTATGTTTTCTCCAAGTTTTCCTTTAAAAATTAGAGTCACAGGTAGCGTTTTCTATATCTAATGATTTAATATGAAATAACATCAGGCAAGTAAGAAGGAGCGCTTTGCATATACAGTCCCTTACAGTGGGTGAGGTGAGGAATCCCTTGAGGTCCAGTATGTTTATTGTTTAGTTAGTTTTTGTCTACATGATCTACTGGTAAAAAAAGAAGCCTGAATATGTGCAACCAGTCCTTTTGGTCTTGTAAAGTTAGAGTCCTAAGGGCTTCATTACACCTTATGCAACACGACAGAATGAATAAAAGAATTACAAATCTCAGGCAAGTTGAAGCAACATTTTGCCAATACTTACCCTGGAGACTGTGTTTTGATACGGGATACCCTTGAGGTCGCTTATCATTTGCAGTGATTGTTTTGTTCTCATCCACAAATACTTTTTAGGTCAGGGGACTTTCAAAGATCAGAATCACACGGAGGCCCCCCTAAGTTTAAACTTTTAATGGCATAAGACGAGTATTAAGCAGTTGTATGATGAAATTTGAAAAGTCTTGGCAGGCTTTTTGCGTATGAAAATCTTAATTCATAATTAATCAAGTTCAAGTTCATTTATTCACTCAAAACCATGTAAGTATATGATACATGAGGACAACGAAAAATATTACAGCATATAAAATTCAGGTCAGAGGTACAAGTATATAATATACTTATTCAGAAAATGAAAGTGAAAGAGGACAAAAAAGAAGGGGAAAAAGATAAATACATATATACATATAACGATGGTAAAATGTGGAAAAATCATGGAGGACAGACTAAATCGAGTCATTAGTTCCTTTTAATTATTCTTTAGTGCTATAAAAACGAATAATGAAATGACTTATTTAATTTGTCCCTTGATTTCTTATTGGCTGCTAACTTCTAGGGATTATTTTTTTGTTACTCGCTGCCGACCTGGTAAAACAGATTGAATTTTGAATCATAACAAACCGTATATGAAAAATATATGAAAGTAGAGTATTATAAATAGATCTGCATCAGCCGGGCATCACCTACAAACTGTACCAATAGAAAGCTCAATGCTAATGACGATTGTAATTGCTTAAAACCAGGGCAAAAATTACGTGTGGAAAATATACTTAATTTTAAAAATGGAAGGTTTTAAATATTTTTTTAATCATCAATATTGTTCTTCAATTTAGAATGTTCTGGTTATCTCAAGTAAAATGAGTGGTATATTTTTAGTATTCTTTTTTCTCAATTGGAACTTTGTTTTAATAGACTGCATATTGCATGTGTTCTGTAAAATGAATAAAGAGACAATTAGCCTTTCTCCTTGCATGGGGCTGTATTTTTATCCTGAATATATAGCAAGGTTATCATGTATTTTACCATTTGAATACATAACTCTACATGTACATCAGCAATGTAACTTTTAGGTAACTTTTAGTATCATTGTAAAAGTTCAGTCCTATAATCAATTAACGTCAGCATAAAATGTACAGGAAAATTTTATAGGAATTTATTTAATTATTGAAGGAAAGAATGATGTTCTTGAGAGTTTTGATTGTTTTCTTTTTTATTCTGATGTTTAAGTAAGGATAATTTTACTCAAGATTACAACTGAATAAAATGGACATAATTGATAGGATATTATATAATTGTCCTGTATTGCGCCATGAAGTGTGCAAATGTGGAGGTGAATCTTCCACATTTATGTACCCCAACTTCCATCTTTATTGACACGGGGTATGTGGCAAGTACATGATATTCATAAGTTATGAATCCTTTTCTGTCTGTTGAATTTGACCAGCATGTGTCAAGGAGTACTCTGTTTACCCAATCAAAAGAGGGTTCACTGCTGTATTTGGATGTATTCTGCTGATATGCTGAGGTGTCAGGCATATTTTTGGAACTCCTTTGATTTTATATGGATACTTAAAAATTCAAAGGAACTTTTAGAATATTTGAAATCACAAAATTTTACCAAAGTCAATAACATCAAAACGTACGACATTTCAACACTTTATACAACCATTCTGCAAGATGAATTAAAATCCAGGCTTATTGACATCATAAACAGCTGCTTTTTCAATAGAATTGGAACTCGTAAATTCACTTACTTTGTCAATGGTCATTTGCAAAATTGTTTTTTTTAAAAAAAAAAAAAACATTCTGATTGTACACACAAGTACGTACTCTAAGTTGATATTAAAAATATGCTTGAGTTTCTGATTGACAATATGTATTTGTATGTAGTTTTTAGAGATCAGGTCTTCCACAATCTGTTATAATTTCCATGGGTACCAATTGCGCCCCCTTATTAGCAGACCTATTTTTGTATTCATATTGGTATCGTATACGATTTGTATGAAACAGAAATTATTCAAAAACTTCTACATGAGAAGAAGAAAACACTTACTTTGGCTTTCAACTCGACATTTAGATATATCGACGACGTATTATCAATTGACAATAGTGACTTCCATTCATAAGTCGACACGATATATCCGTGATGACTTCAATTTTTCAATCGTCAACTTCTCTTACTAATGTAGCAATATGTCCTTATCACCTGCATATGGGGTTTTTGTTTCCCAGTTGATTCGATGCGCAAGAGCATGCTCTATATATGAGCAATTTCTAAAACGAGGCAAGCTATTGACAAGTTGATGAAACAAGGATATTAACAGTCTCGTTTGAAGTCGATCCTCATTTTGCAAATTTTACGGTCGATACAATGACCTTGTCAGCAAATAAAACCTATCATTAAGTCAAACGCTGACTGACATTTTTCATACTCATCGTTAGGCCATTATTTATACACTGATTTATCTACTAATTTTTCCTTTTTTTCCCGATCATGACAAGGAGCACACGGCGGGTGTGACTGGTCGGCAGAGAATGCTTACTCCTCCATGGCACCTGATCCCACCTCTGGTGTTTTTGGAGGTCCGTGTTTGCTGTGCTCCCGATTAATTTGTATTGTTTTAATGGACTTTGAGCTTGAATGCTGTTCGTTATCTCCAAAGTTCACATAGTTCCATAAAAATAAGCACATTATTTTTCCGCTTACTCTTAATCATATATTATTATTTTGATTATCTGTAGTTTTGACGCTCTTCTAAATTCTTCTAAAATATGAAGAAATATTTTAATTCCTGATCAGAAGTTTTCAGAGAAATAAATTTTGCTGATTGTCTATAAAAAATCCAACACCTTATATCTCAAAAATATGCCCACTAACTCATATTTTCCCCTTTCATATTTGTTTCAAATTATGAATACGTAAAATCAAAATGCCAAATTTGAAAAGTAATTCAAGTTACATCTGCAGAATACATCTTTAATGGTTGACAGGCATGCTTTCTTCTCCCAAGTTCTTGATCCCATCTCTGTACTACATGATATTTCAGAGTTCTTTGTTTGACTGCCCCGTTCTCGACTTATCTTTTACACAATATATGAGATTGAAAACTGTTTATTATCTTAACCTTGATCAATGACATAAGTTACTGTGCATTGTAACATTCCTTTAAATGTTTACTTTCGTTTTGAATAAGGAAACATTTAAATCAAGGACTTGGGAAAATGAAGGGAGCGGAGTGGAGTAGAGTCACTACTGCTTCATAAAATAAAACAATAACATCTGTATTCCAACGGTACTCCAATGCAACTAGCTATAGAAAGCAACTCTTTTTAGACACCTGTTTCATATAGATTCTAAAGCTCAATCATCATTAGGTGAAGGACATTTTTCTGTCACAGACAACAAGAATGAGGTCAATCTTATGAATTGCAATACCGGTATTAGAAGTCAGTCTTTCTAATGGATACATATTTCATCATTTTATTTTTATTGCACCGCATTTCATTGACAGTTTTGTTATTCAGGTGTATTATAGCTGGAATACCTGCTATTCTGGTATTTCTAGGGGTTCGTGTTTTCCCTTTCACGATTTGTTTTGTGTATTGAATTTATGAGATTGTTTGCTTTTCGTTATCTTCACCCTTTTCACTAATTTGATTTTTTCACGGGATACACTGATAGAAAGTCAAACAATACATTTATTACATATTTTTCTTTTCAAATATGCCACTCCAACACTTACTGACTCCGACTCCACTCCACTTCATAAATTACTCCAAGCCTTGAATAATCTTTCAGTAGATAAAAAAAGCAATAAAAGCAAACAACGGATTACATTTAGGCGAACGGAATAAAAAGGAAACAGAAATTGATCTATGGTATATCAAAAAGGTTTGTAAACAAAAAAAGCCATACAAATGTAGAATACTTAATTCTATTTTATAAAATTTAATTATTGAATACATTGCCTTTTACAGATAATCTGTTGTAACGAAAATGGCAACTGGTGAAAACATAGACATTGGGTTTGCCCAGGTGTTGATCGAATGTTCTGTTTGTTCAAAAAGGGTAGAGATGTTCTGCAAAACATGTGAATTAAACTTGTGCAGTGACTGTGTCGGCAAACACATGCTATCTTTGCCATCCTGGAAACACAATGTTGTAAAATACTCTATGAAATTTTCAACAACCCTGGAGCCATTTTGTCCTGTCCATTCCAATCAGTGTTGTTCTTTCCACTGTATAGATTGTGATGCTCCAGCTTGCAACAAATGTATTACAGCTAAGAGGCACAATCATCACAACATCATTGAAAGGGAAATATTCATTTCAAGAAAGGCCAATGATAAAATATCCGACGAGGCCAAAGAACATCAAGAAGTAGACAGGGACAATAATCAAGCTACTATAAATGTAAGAATCTGTTTAAAAAAAATGCTTAAAATATGAGATTTGTTTCATCTTCGAGAAAGGAAAATAAAAAAAATAATATTGACAGGTTAAAAAAAAATCCAAGGGCACCGCAAAGCGCAGCATTCCCTCGCAAAAGAGCATATCGGTCCTGATATAAATTATTACTTGCCTAATAACTTGTGTTACGCAGGCACACTCACCCTCCCTCACCCAACCCCCTCCCCACACACATACACACACGTTACTATATCCTCTCCAACTTCTTGCGAGGGCGAGGGTATAATATTTTTTTTGCAAGGGAAACACAATTTTACTGTATATATTTTCCTTGGAGAATACTTTTATATTTCTAAGTAAAGAAGTTGACACTAGTTTTGAATATTGAGCATGTTGAGTTGTATGTTCCATGTTATAAGGTATGTGAACCGTTGCTACAGTTTGAATTATTAATCAGTGTAAACTTATTTGAGCAGCAATTATTATGAATAATGTCTGAGTTGTAACTGAATGCAAGTGACATATTTTGCGGCAATTTTTGTTTAACTACAACTTTTTCCTTGCTGCAGTGAACGAAAAAGTTAATATGTTTCTAAAAATTCGAACCCCATTGCACCCAACTCAGTATTTACACTTGGAAAAGCAGAATACTGTATGTTATATTTTATTATCCCCTCGTTCAATTTCATTTCTGTGATTGGAATATGAGACGTTCACACAGTAAACGAATAAAATAAAAATATCCTTATATATAAATCAAGGCAACATTCCTTCCCGGTGCAAATCACTTCCGTTTCGCGCACAAAGACAAACTAACACACCAACACACTCAGTCAGCGCGTTACTATATTCAACTCCGTTGCGAGGAGATAATTGAGTGCATTTTGAATATGTTTAAAACACATTCGTAGCTTGAAGTCCTGTTTCTAGTTATGTACACAAAGTGGTTTCTATCAAAGGAATATAATATTGGGTGAAAATTTACTTGTAGAACAGAAAGAAGTTTCCTGGAATGAATATTTATTTAAGGCTTTATCATCCTTGATTGCTCTTAACAGCAGTTCTTAAATACGAGCATTCTATGACGTGCGTAAACTTTCCTTACATTTAAAAATACCAGTAGCAAATGAAGAAAAATGTTAGAAATGGAAAAAAAATGTGTATGCTTTCTTTTGTCCGGTAATAGATGACATTGATTCTTAAACTAACACAAATGGTAAAGATTCACACGATTCATACTTATGTATTATATCTAATATAAGAACATTGCTTTATAAAAGATTAACCAAATCTTGGTTCTCACATCCCCACCATTCTATAAGTTTTTCTATTCTTTACCAAATAATGCATAAACAACATTGTGTTTTTATTACTGAGATCTTTTCTTTCAGGAAACACAGGATTTAGATGGCATCAAATTTATTGGAAAGGTGCAGAATACTGATCGCAAAGAACAAATCGAGCCCCCAGCTGAACTCAAAGCAAAGGTCCAATCTTCTTTGAGAGAGAGCGACAAAATTTCTGGAAACCCTAAAAAATCTACAAGTATGAACCCAGTTGGTCCCAGTTACCCAATGACTTCCTTGTACGTTGGGGACCTTCACCCAGACGTCACCGAAGCTATGTTGTTTGAAAAGTTCTGTACGGCTGGTCCTGTCCTTAGCATTCGTGTTTGCAGAGACATGATCACGAGACGATCCCTGGGGTATGCTTACGTCAACTTTCAACAACCTGCTGATGGTAGGTCATTCACAAAAATAATTTTTGTTGTATTTTCAACAATGACGCACTGAGCTTTATCCATTGAATAAAGTGATATATTTGAAGGTGATATTTTTCATGTCAAATGCCAAAAGTCAGTTTTTTTAAAGATGCGACAAAAAACTCCCTTCTGGAAGAGTGTTAAAAAGAAAATGTTCCCTCTTATAAGCTAGTGAGCGTGAATTAACTTTCCTAACACAGATCAAAAATGATTAAGTTTTTTTTTTCCAAATTGTCGTTAATATCCATGTAATTACGAAGGTCGCTCAATAAATAATTCCAAATGTCATCTCATAATTGGAAAATCACGATTCTAAATACTTTCTATCTCTCAAAGCATTCCCTGTTAACATTTACACATTCTAAAGTCTTTGTACCCATGACCAGAAAAACCTCAGCATACTCATCTTTACGGATGCCCTAAAGCCACTGATGAATGGCACTTTCCATGATATACCTGAAATTTTTAAGTCTTCCTTTGATTGCTTTCATGTGTTTTTGAAAGAAAAACATTTCACAATGGCTGAGATCTAGCAGATATGGGGGATGGCTAAGCTCTCTAAACTATCCTTTCTTTAAAATTTTATTTATTTCTCTTTGCTTACGCAGAATATACTGAGCGGATCTAAGAAGCCTAATTTTAATTTTAATTGTATATAAACAATGTAGATAGATAGATAGATAGATAGATAGATAGATAGATAGATAGATAGATATTTCCAAATATTTTTCCTTGAGAATCTTTTCAAATTAGAAAAAGTTCATCCTCACTTCCGTGGGATGAATAAGAATATTTCCATTGTGATGTGACGGAAGTAAAAAAAATAGTGCCAACTTTTTCTTATAAAAAATGATCGTTGAATGACAAAAATATGTGGCAAGTTATCAGAAGATAATGTTAATGTAAGAGATGAATTTAATTTTTGAGAATTCATGAGGTACATGAACCAGAACGCTTCACGCCTGCATATTCATCATGAAGCGCTATGCCGGCGTGAAGCGTTGTAGTTCATGTCCTCATGAATTCTCAAGAATTAAAGTCATCTCTGAAATATCTATCTATCTATCTATCTATCTATCTATCTATCTATTTTCTATCTATCTATCTATCTATCTATCTATTGAATCGTTAGCGCGTTACACAATTTGTTTGCACTGTTATAGTTATAAGACTACACCTTTCAAAAAGTAATGAATCAATGCTTATAAAACACTTTTCAATCTTAAAATTGCTTAGTTATGACGTCTCACAACTGCTATACTATGACGCCACAACATATGATTGAATTTTTCATACTTTAATTAGCTCATACTTTAATTCACTCGTGCTTCGCACTCGTGAAAATGTAAAAAAAAATCCTGTCCCACTTGTGAAATAAATTCCATATCTAACTACAAAACGGTAAGTCATGCTGTTATACCAAATTGGAGATTTAGCACAAGTTGAGGGGGGGGGGGGGGAAATGACGGACTTTTTATGAAAGGTAATTTCATGTGTATGGTTTAATTATAGCCGAGAGAGCTTTAACTACCATGAACTTCGACACCATCAAGGGACGGTCCATCAGGATCATGTGGTCCCAGCCTCATCCATCCCATAGAAAATCTGGTGTTTGCAATGTCTTCATCAAAAATCTGGACAGGAGTATCGATAACAAAGCTCTCTATGAATCATTTTCTGTATTTGGCAATATTCTGTCTTGTAAGGTATGTGATAATACTAGATTGCAGCTTTTTATGAATTTTCATACCCGAACACTCTTCAGGGAGCTGGAATAAATTGTCGTTATCCTGGTCCGCTTTTCTCAAACTCCTCTTACAATTTAAGTAGCTTCTAATACTTTTTATCCAGTAGCCAAATCGTTTTTTTTTTTGAGAATTTAATTGATGTTGTCCTGAAGTTGTGTATTAATGTTTTAATGTTTTAGAATTTCATTTTCACCCTGTCGACCAAATTAGGGTCGAAAAACGAGATAATTCATTTGAAGGCTTGGTCAATATTCTTGCAAATTTTGATGATATGATTATTTATTATGATAAATAATTATTTGAACTTAGTTGGATAATTTTCGGTGATGACGTGACTTCAGGATCTGAGATTTAAACGTTTTAAAGATTTTAGGGGTTGTCTTGTTCCTAAATGTTCTCGTAAATATTTATATAAGGGTAATGGGTCTTTTAGAAATAATGAATTAGAAATGAAGGTATATATTGGCGGTCACCCGGGTGAGTATGGAAAGCCTCCCCCCAGCCCGCACCCCCAAC
The DNA here is from genome assembly GCF_033153115.1 of Saccostrea echinata. Lineage (NCBI taxonomy): Eukaryota > Metazoa > Mollusca > Bivalvia > Ostreida > Ostreidae > Saccostrea > Saccostrea echinata. The sequence goes on along the minus strand of NW_026889772.1, from coordinate 14,201,690 downwards.
ATATACTGATGCAAGTTTTAATAATTCATTTTCGAAAAAATTGTCAGTTCGGCGTCAAAAATATTCTATTCATAAAAATTATCATGCACTGAAAAATATTATTTGGTTAAACAGCAATATCAAGATCCAGTTTTTGCCCAATTTCTTCGTCTTTTTTTATTACAGAAAACCATTCTTTCCAATACTTATTCTCTTAGAATCAGATTTACTTCACTACAATTTTTATTTCAGACAGGTTATGAATTTTTCATTTGAAAAACTAACATAAGAGGCCCACGAGCCATAATCTTTTATGCGTTTTATCCTCAATGTGATACATGTATGCATAATTCATTTAAATTATAGATTAACTATTATGGTTTTTCGCCACCTATGCACAACGTGTAATATGGCGGTAGCTTGCATTAAGAGACAGATACTTAATTGGTGGTTTCACTGTCTTGTGGCAGCATCCAGTGTGTGTGTGTGTGTGTGTGTGTGTGTGTGTTTTGGCAATGGGAAAGAAGTTAAGATTCTGTCTTAATGTATAGTCTGAAATTATGCCAAAATAAAATACGTTTTACTTTAACTATTTTTTATTATATTACAATTGCCTTTTAGATTGTTTGTGATGAACATGGATCAAAAGGGTATGCCTTTGTAAACTTTGAGACTGAAGAAGCTGCTAGGAGTGCCATTGAGAAGGTGAATGGCATGTTGCTGAATGGAAAGAAGGTGTAAGTACTGTTGAGAAGGAGTTTATTAAATAAGAGCATAAAAATAACGTTTTGATAAAAATTACTTTGATAAATGTTCCATATATGGAAAAAAGATAAAGGATGGTGACAGCTAGCATTTTTGTCTGAATTTGTGAGGTAGTTTAAGATTTTATATTGTATAAGGAAAAATTACGAGCACCGGACAATTAAGATTTTGATTTTATTGTTTAATCTTATTCTTTTTTGGGGTCACTTGAGTCAATCAGGTGACCTATTGCTATCTGTTTTTGTAAGTCTTCGTCCGTCGGTCGTGAACTTTTGAACATTTTCAGCTTCTTCTCTGGAACCATTGAACCAATTTCAACATTTCAACCAATGTTGACATATAGCATTTATGGGTAAAGGGAAACAAAATTTGTGAAATTCATGACCCCTGCCCCCCCCCCCCCCCCCGACCCCATGGGATGTCTGAGTGGTTGGTCTAAAACAATCAAACTTAATGCAATCTTTAAAAAATCTTCTTATATACTTCTGAACATCAAGAAGTCAAACTATTGGCATAATTGTAATAAACATTAAGCCCTCTGCTGAAATTGTGAAATTCATGGCCCCAGGGTCAGGGGTCTTGGTGCTAGGGCGGGGCTCTGTTGAATATGTAGTGAAAATGCATTATTTATCAAACAACCTTTTTCTCTGCTCCTGGATATTAAGCAAACAAACAAAATGCATAGTTATGATAATCAAGGATGTATCTGCCAAAATTCTGAATTTCATCGCCCCTGGGTCAGAGGTTCTGGTGTTTGCGCGGGGGACTCTGTTGGTTATATAGTAAACATGCATAATCGCTTTGAAAATCTTCTTTTTTGCCCCTGAGTATTAAGCAAACAAACTAGATGCAATAATATATATGTAAGTGTATTATAGATGAAAATGTATAAATATAAACAAATGTACTTTTTCTCTGCTCCTTGGTGTCTAGGAGGCAAACAGAATTCAAAATTGTAATAAGTGAAGCAAATGAGAGTTACTCCCCTTTGCCTAATTGTATTTATCAAGAAATCCTTTTATATAATTGAATTAACAAGTTATTTGATTGAATGAGAATAAAAGAAAAAAATGATATATATATATATATATATATATATATATATATATATATATATATATATATATATATATATATATATATATATATATATATATATATATAGAAACAAAATAAAAATGATTGTTTGATTTAAATGAGCAAAGCATTGCTCAAAGTCGGATTTTTGTAAAGCAATATAAAAGATTGACATTAAGAATATTTATACAGCTATATAGCGAATGCACAAAGTATGTGTATGCTGTGATGTACTTATTGACAAATAAAGTCATGGAAACCATATATTAGTTGGTAAAAACCTACATAAAGTTATTTTATACTTTATCAAAATAACCAAGTGATCACAGAGAGTCATGGTGAATAGCAGATGTGTTATAGTTTGTGACAAGTGGCAAACAGCCGTGTTGTATATAGGCAAGTGGTGAGTGCTGGTAACAAGTATTACCAAGTTTTCTAAATACCCAAGATGCAAGTGTTGGTACCAAGTATTATCAAGTGGAAAGCAGCTAAGTTGTTAACTTTGTGTAGCCAAGAGGCATCACCTCGAGTAAATATACAGGCATTTAAAATTTCTCTTTGTGAACTTAATTGTGGCAGTGGGCATTTGCTTTATATTTCTATTGATTCTTTACAGTGTTATACTCAGGTGACCGTTGAGGACCTTGGGCGAATAGACAGAGCAATCTTAACTTTGACATGTTTAATGCAAAATAAAAATTACTAAAGGTTTAAAGCTTCATAATTTTCTTAAAAAGCTTACTTTTGACTTTATTTAGATAAATAAAAGTTTTCACCAAACGTTATGGAACTCATCATTGTGTATGGATAGTATATAAAACTATAAATACTAGTAAATATCGAATCGCAGATTACTAGTATCTTACCTTGGAAATATTTATGAACTAATTGAACTTATATAAGTTCTCTAAGCATTGCAAATATACCAATCAAATATAACTTATATTACTTCAAAAACCGTCGCCCGCGTGGCGCAATGGCTAGAGCGTCTGCTCTAAAAATGGCGGAGTAATGAACTGATCCTTACGTCGCGGGTTCGAATCCACTGCGGAACGTGAAGACTGGTACGTCCTTCGGATGACACCGTATCAACCAAGGTTCCGTGTCGCAGAAGGTGATGGCACGAAAAAGATCAATCAATGCTCAATGGCCCTGATTACCGAGTATAGGTATAAATTTGCAGCCCTCCACCGGCAAGTAGTGGCGTCTCCATATGAGTGAAAAATTCTTGAGAGAAACGTTAGACAATAAAGAAACAAACTTCAAAAACCAGTGCTAATTAAATTTCACATTTTATATGTAAACCGAAAATGAAGAAAAGACAGTGTCGTAGTTTCATTTTGTTGTGATATGATGAAATAAGTAATTTCGAATAAAGTTAATGCGGTAGGTGCGTGGAAGAAAAATATTCTATCTGGTGGCCACCAAATAAGTTTCTGGCGCCTGCCAAACAAATAGTTTAGCCGGTCGTCACATAAACAACTTGCGGCCACAAGATAATTATTTGGTGGCCGCCAGAAAATATTTTTCCACCTGGCACCAACCGGCTTCCGTAAATTTATCATACAATTTTTTTTTTTAAAGTATATAGGAAATATTTTTAAAGAAAAATTTTGAAAGGTTTTCTCAAAATTAGCAGGATCATGAATAGTAAAATTAAAAGGCAAGCATTTTGTGTAAGTTAAATTCAAATTTGCCAAATAATGGCCCCAAGACATGAGTGTGGCTACAATTGGTATGATAGGTATCATAAATACAGTTTTTTAACCTTTTAACCTTAAGTTTTTAACCTACAGGAGGACTAACAGGGCTACAATTTGTAATTTACAGTGATCTTAAAAACACTTTAATGAAAAATTGTTGAAATCATGAATTGTCAGTTAATTAATTGCCCTTTTATGTTCATTTGTCAGAAAAGAAATGTGACTTAAGTGATTTTACCTTAATGGACAATTAATCAATAGATTAATTATTTTTCAAAAAAATTTATCATATTCAAATTGTACCTTGTAGATTTGTAGGCCGATTCATGAGCAGGCGGGAAAGGCTTGAAGTGCTTGAAGACAAGATGCATAAGTTCAACAATGTCTATGTGAAAAATTTCAGTGAAGAAATTGATGATGAAAAACTTAGGGAAATGTTTGAACCTTATGGCAAGATCATCTGTGCCAAAGTAAGTGGGCTGATAATAAAATAGTATAAAAGCGTCCTGGAAGCTTTATAATGTATTATTATGCTTCCTGTCACTTTGTTACTATATAATCAACGCTTAACTATTTTCCCTTTGTATACCGAGGATTTATATAGGTTAAGCTTTTCCACCCACCAAGAATCCTTGTGACGCTCTTTTAACATCCCTTTTTGTGCATCAAAAAGCCGCAAAGTACGGCATACTTACTGTTAATAATTCAGTTAACACCAAACTGCTAACTTATTAGTTTAATTAATTGATGCAATGAATAATCCCTTTGATGTGTGTTTTCTCGCCTTCTCACTTGACTAAAATTGACACCTATGACGACAATGACAATGACTTTATTCTCATAAAACTGGTTACAGTTTGTAGAGAACAATAATTAAAACAAATATAAATGACAATGCGCATCGCGTGGCAAAATTAATCAGGAGAGCGAACTCTCTCGATAATCTTTTCTATAAATTTACATAGCTTTATCAACTGTTTCTTTTTTTGTAATTTGAAACAGATTCTCAAATTTGTATACATTTGGATTCACAGAATAATAATTAGATAAATATAATGACCTTGCTTGTTTTTAATATTGCGTCAGTACAATTGAATAAATAATGAAACTCATCACCAATTTCTTTACAGTTACATACTAGATAACATAGTCTTGATTCTCTAGATATACCGTGCCAGCTCTCTGTTTCAATAGGGAGCCTAGCGTTACCAGTTCTAAAATTGCAAAAAATTCTCAGAAATTTCACTGGTAAAATGTCAAAATATTTCTCAAAGGATAATGTACTCTGAAATAACCAATAATTAAGTGCTTTTGGTGAATTGGACATTTCACTATACCATGATTGTTTAAATTGATCTATAAGAGTATGATATACTTTACTTTTTAACCACTTTACATTAATCGTATTACATTTCCACATATATGATAAACCACATTCATTTAAAATTTGTTGTACAAATTTACACCATGGTGTTTCATTTTGATTCATATTTAATGTCAGGAGTTTTGAAGATATTTTTGAATTGTTTGATGCAATCAACTTAGCCCAAAAAGTAATCATTCTAACTTTAATATTAATTAACAATGGATATCTTCCCAGTTCACCGTATACCATTGAGTTAGGAGTTGATGACTTCACATTTAAGATATGTTTACAAAATTTAAGATGTAGTTTTTCAATTAACAACTACTTATTAAAACTCCATACTTCACAATTGTATAACAAAATTGGTTTAACAACTTTATCAAAGAGGTCAAGCTTGCATTTCATAGATAAATTTTGTCTTCTACATTTGCTAATTACTCCATACATTGCTCTTGTTGCTTTGACATACTACTCTTTTATATTCAAATTAAATGACACACTTTTACAAAATGTAACACCAATATATCGGTACTCGCTAACAATTTCCTATGGTACGTCATTATATCTAAAAACTATATTGTGATTCACTTTACCTCTGCCAAAAATAATAATTTTAGTTTTGTTAATATTCACCTTTAAATGCCATTTTTCAGAATATTTAGAAAAAAATATCTAATTGATGCTGAAAGTCATGTTGGACTTCTGTGAGCAAAATAGTATCATCTGCATATAACAAGACATACAGTTTCATATATAAGCTAATACTCTTTTCTGTTTTATCTGATAATGTTGATAATTAAACAATTAACATCATTTACAACAAGAAATTCTTCTAAATCATTGAGATATAGTGAAAAAAGAATGGCTGAAAGATTTCCCCCCTGTCTTACTCCAACAGTACAAGGGAAAAATCAGAGCTTTGTCCATTACAAAATATTTTGGACTTAATATTTTTGTACATATTTTTAATTATTCTAAAACACTTTCCATCTATATTATTCAACAAAATCTTGTTCCATAGGCCTATATGCCAGACAGAATCAAAAGCCTTTTCAAAGTCAATAAATACACAATATAATCTCTTCTTCAATGATTTGTAAATTTCTATAATAGAATATAAAGAATATATATGATCCTGAGTGGAAAAATATTTGCGGAAACCAGCTTGATTTTCCTATATAAGGGAAATGTTTTCTGTATATTCACTTATTCTTTCATTCAAACAGAAGTAAACAATTTAACCAGACAACTAATTAAGGTAATTGGCCTATATTTCTTCGGATCAGTACTGTCACCCTTATTTTTATATACGGGTATTATATTACCAACCAATCATTGCGATGGGAATATACCGGACTCAAAAATTTTGTTAAATAAACATACATATAGTTTAAGTACGCTTTCTGTGGTATTTTTAATATATTCATTAAATATTTTATCTTCACCACAAGCTTTATTATTTTTAAGCATGCATATACATTTAGATACCTCTTCATATGTAAAAGGTTGATTTATATCATGATTTAATTCTACATTTGAGAGAGTTTAAAGATCTTCCTCTGTTAATACATAATCGCTTTAATTATCTGAAGTTAGATTACCATATTCCTTGTAAAAATTAAAAAGATCCTGAATGTCAGCATTACATTTTGGTTCTCTTATTAGTATTTAGAATTTTCCAATATTCTTTAGGATTTGTTGTGCGTAAAAAATTCAATTTTTTAGTCATTTCCGATCTGTGTTTATTTCTTGCACTTAAGTTTATATGACTTTTTCTCAAGTTCATACAGATTGCTTTCAAATATACAACTTCCATATTTTTTATACATCCTTTTTGCTCTTAAATAGTTTTGCCTTGCAACTTTACATTCAGTTGTAAACCATGGTTTCTTAAAACCACAGTGTTTCTTTCTTATACTTGTATTCACAACAACTCTTTGAGTACCAAAAGTTTCTCTAGCACTTTCCACTAAGATTTCACAAGTTTGACTAACTATTAAATCAATAAATTCCTGTGATGCATTTTCTGTTTTACAATTTTCTATTTCACATTCTAATTGTAGAATTTTGTCTGACTTTAAATCTACCGAATGTTTATAAGATAATAAGCCTTCATTGTTCCACTTTCGTACAATTTTAAAATCTTGTTCTTTAAATGGCGATCTATTGTTTGAACAAAGAAAATTTCCAAATGATAGACACAACAAAATAGGGCTATGAATATCAGATAAAAAAAGAGGAAAATAGTAATACTTGCATATCTTGTACATACTTTAAAAGATTTATGTTGGCTATACAATAATCTACAACACTAGTCTGCTTACAAGTTAATTCTCCATTAATATCCCCTTTTGTTCTACCATTCAAGATATAAAAATTACAATTTTTACATATATCAATGAGTTTTCTTCCATATTGATTAATTGTTTTATCTTTTGATTTTCTTTCTATTGAAAAACCATACTTTTCTAAATTAAACACATCTTGACTTCCTTCTAGTATTATGTCTCTTTCTAATGCAGTTAAATCATTTTCAGTAAAAGAAATATAGTCTTTCTCGATGGACGTTCTACTATTAAAATCACCTAATATACATACACAGTTATATTCAGTTGACATCATAATGACTTCTTTTTCAATTTCCTCCAAAATTGTTGTTGATGAAAAACGCGAATTACAGGGAGTACGTAAACATTTCCAATTACAACATGTTTATCAATTCCCAATGAACTTTCATTAATTTTTAACCATAAGATTTGGACACATTCATTTTCAATAATGGATACATTGGGTGCATAATTATTTTGGACATAAATAACTAATCCACCTGATTTTCGAAATGATAACACAGATCTATGTTTACTAAAAGCTTTATAATTTTCTAAATTAATTAAATCTGCACTATCTGTTTTAGTTTCCAAAAGACATATGATATTATATTCATTAATGAAATTTGTAAATTCCTCATCCTGTAATTTTGAAGGAAGCCCACACACATTTAGACTGATTATTTTAAGTTTCTTTTCCTTTTCGAGAGAGATATTCTTGCTTGTTCTGGTTGTTAGATGGATTGTAGACTGCTCTCCATGGTGATCCTAATAGCCGTTTCCTTCAGTAAGCCTCTCCATTGCCTATGGTACAAGTGGAACAACTTTAGGGTTTGTTTGCACGTTTTCTCTGGTTAGCCCATCCATTAACTGTGGTGGTGATGATACGACGTTGAAATTAGCTTGAGTTCTGTATCATGGTGTTCTTCCATAGGTTGACATACTGCTAGTGCTTTCCATTTGAATTCCTGTATTATCACCCACTTTCATGATAAAGGCGGTGATTTCTTCTGCTTTTACTCGTTTCCTATCTACCACTAGTTTGGTTGGTATTTAAGCAATTTCTACTCTTTTCCCGTCTATGATTAATTTATCCGTCACAAGTTTGGCCTTTTTCCCTTGTTTTTTTTCTTCCTTGTAATGAGGGTAAAGTTACTTCCTTCTTTCTGCAATTTCTCTCGGGAATTGTTCATTTACTCCATATGGTTTATCTCGTAACTTGTTCGGAGCGGAATTTCTGACGCATTCTCGATCTTTGAAACGAACAAATTTCGCAACTATTGGCCGATGTTTAAATAATGATTTTCTACCAATTCTATGGACACGGTGGAACACAATGTCTGACATAATTTCTAGTTCATTTTTTATGAAATCTTTAATTACTTCTTCTGCGTTTTCTTTTGCTTCTTCTTTATTCCGTCAAAAACCAAGTTGTCCCTCATTGACCTCATTTTTAAATCTAAACTGAGTTCTCTTAATTAACTGACTTCTGTTTCCAGTGCTGGAATCTCTTTAACTGACTTCCTGATTAAATTTACCTCTTGTTGACAATCCTCATTAAGTTTTCCTATGAAGGTCAATCCATTTTCTAGGTCGTTGACCTTGACTTTCATTCTTTCACACAGTCTAACTCTACGTTAATAGTTTGCACATTTTTTTCTAGATCATCTAGCCTGTTCTCTATTATAGTAAGCTCATCTAGCTTTCTGTCCATTGTATCTAATTTCTCCATAAGGGTTTTCATTACGTCTTGCAATTCACCCTGTGCTGGTCCCCTCGCACTAGCCGCGCATTTCCCATTCCCATGTTATTCGTAGTTGGGGAAACATAGCCAACAAATTGCCCGTGTGGCCCCTGTGGCCCATGAGGAGAATACGTTATAAATTGGGGGATTCCCTGATAGCCCTGATAGCTTGGTGTAGACTGTTGTATTGGCATTAAATTATTACTTACATTATTGCTATTCCATACACTGTTATCCATTGTGGGAGCTATAACTGGTGTTCTATTTGTTTTTCTTGGTATCGGCACGCTTGAGTGACTTACATGAATTTTTTCCTCGCTTTCACCACTTATGTTACCATCTGGATTCTTCCTTTTCTTTGTTTCCTTTTTCTTCTTGGCTTTAGGCATTCTTTAGTTCGTCTTCACTCATCTTTCTAATCATATCCCACCCGTAATTACACATATATTTATCAAATTTCGGAGCCAAATTTGAAGTCCGACATTATTAATCCACGCATGCGCGTTCACGGCAGAGCAATGTCGAGTTAAATCACCGATTAAGATACATACATTTAAAGTTGGAATTGTCAAAACATTAAAAATATTATTTCATTGCAAAGAAATTAAAGTGGACGATTTTAATAGCATCTAAACGATTATACCCCACACACAAAAATGCGTGATAAAACAGTTAATGACAAAACCTAGTTGGAGAGTAACTGGGTGGGCTGAATTTCATACAAATTGTTAGGCATTATTTTCATACTGAATTTACAACAATATACTACGGAAGTCCAGAAGGCTCTTTTTAGTTTCGAAATACGAAATTCAAATTACGAGATTTCGAGATTTAAGATCTAAATTCACCAATCTGAGTGAGTTTGCGATTATCTTACTCCCCTTTGCTTAGTTTTGACTATCAAGAAATCAAATTTGATTCAATGCAAATGCAAAATCTTTCCTAAAAATTCTATTTGCCGATTAAAAATACATATTGAGGAATTAAGACTTTGAATCGTTGAAACATCAAAAATATCAATTTTTTGAAAGAAACATAAACGGATAATTATATCGGGTAAACTTTATCATATAACAATATTTTAAACGTGATAAAACAGATTTAGTTGGTGGATAAATGAAGTATCTAGTAGGATATTCAAGTGAATCTAGAAAGTGGACTACTGGACCGGCATCATAAAAGGAATTCTCACAAATGCCTCTGAAAACTATAGTGTAGTTTGATTTAAGATGAGTTTTACATCTACAGATTTAAGGAGGTTGTATCCTGCTATCAAAAGTATTGAGAAATTTTTATCAAGGATATTTCTAGAATCTACTCACTGAGCTCAATTAACATCAAAATACAAAATCGGGGTTAACGGAGCATTTAGTATGACCTTTTTGCACTGTAAGTACATCTAACACATAAATCAATTTTTCTCAGTTTTTGAGTCTAACACGTAAATCATTTTTTCTCAGTTTTTCCTCCTATATTTTTTTCAAGTAAATTATAGGAACAAACACAGTCTCATTTCATCTTGAATAGACACATTAAAATTCGTAACAACAAAAAAGTTTCAAAATACCTTGCGAATAGACACATTAAAATTCGTGACAACAAAAAAGTTTCAAATTACTTTGCAAGGTCAATTATTTGACCTTTCTGCACCCAAAAAAAGATCATTTATCTGGCGTTAGAAATTTAACAAGCAATGAAATCATTTGAAAGTAATGTCATTTTACTGAATTTAAGCAAAATGGTTAAAATTATCATATATATTCAAAAAAGAAAATTAAAAGTAGGGGTCTGTGATGCTAATTTTTAGAGATTACTAATAAAGTGTTTATTTTAAGCTTAAATTGGGGCTATTTTTTCTAAGTCTCTCACAATATTTGCTATATTTGTCAAATATGATGATAGAATTCATGACAATTAATTTGATATGTAATTTAGGGCCAGTATACAACAGTTCGCTGCACAAAAACTATGTGTGCATGCTGCATGGAAAAATAGGAATCCAAACTTAAAACAATACTGTAAATACTTCGAAAGAGAAAAAATGATCATTTTCTTCTATGGGGTTTTAATTGAATATAGCTTCATTTGCATCGTTGAATCCAAATTTATTATAAGAACAAAAAACATCACGCAGATTTTTTTTTAAATATAGGTCAAGACAAAAATCTGCACAAAAGATCAGGAACAAACCTCTTTAATATTTTTGGATATTTGAAAGTGTCATAAGCCTGTACCATTTCACAAATAGCACCTATACACAACATACTCACAAAAGTGCATTTTTTAATTGCAATTGATAAAAAAAAAATAGATTGGTATGTGTCGAAGTAGCATTGTATAATTGTCATTATTATAATATTGTGTGTGTGTGTGTATGTGTGTTAATGAATGAGAATATTTATGTATGATGTCCCGGTATATCCATTTGCAAAAGTGTAACAATGCGTTAGGAACAAAGCGCTAGCGTTAACGACGACGGACCCGATTCATTTCGGCAATAGATTTTTTATTTAACTTTTAATAAGAGGTAAAGTGACTTTTGGTAAGTTAAAATCAAATAAAAAAAAATCATATGGTCATCGATATAGATTTTTAATGGGAAGCGTTTTAAAATTTGGCAATGGAAATCGACAATTACTATAGGAAGTAATGGGAAATTGCCAGTGTAGGGTATAAAAGTGATCATTGAAAAAAAAATCTGAAATAGGATTTTTATTCATACATTAAAGGACAATGTTAACTAGACAATTTACCACCAAATTATGCCAAAAAATAAATGAGTCTTCGGTTTAGATTTTTCAGAGGGGCATGTCAAACACAGGTGTAGGGCACATTTTGGGGGAAATTTTCAATGAAAATATGTTGGCCAAATAAATCATTTATTTATAAAATTAACAAATGAATATAAATCGAAATATTTACAATATTTTCGAATTGAGAGGAAACGTTTGAATATCTTTAAAAGAATTAAAAATGTATATTTTTTATCGTTTGCAATACATAATTAAGTCAATTTGATTCAAGGCATATGCGCGGTTTTCTGCGCAGTGGCTCGAAATTTCAAATTAGGTCCGTCGTCCTTAAGTGACGACGCTAGAGCGTTGTTCACAACACACCGTCGCTCTAACACATAACACGCCATCAAGTTAACGCAGCTTTACACAACACACCGTCGCGCTAACACACAATATGCCGTCACAATAACACACAACACGCCGTCACGCTCACCCAACTTTACACAACACACCGTCGCGCTAGCAAACAATACATCGTGCTAAGTTGTGTTAGCGTGTCGGCGTGTTTTGCGTAAGCGCGACGGCGTGTTGTGTAAAGTTGCGTTAGCGTGACGGCGTGCTGTGTGTTAGTGCAACGGCGTGCGGTAGCACGTTGTCACTTGCAAAAGTACAACAATGCATTAGAAATAACACACCGGCGTTGTCACTTCGCGCCAGTGTAACGACGAAAAGTGACCCCCGTAGAATATTGACAGGGGGGTCAAATTTCTCCGTAGAAAAATGACCCCCGGTCAATTTTCTACGCAAGTAGGGTCATTTTTCGACTGTAGAAAACCCTTCCAGACCGGTAATTCTACGGCTCCACACATGTTGAAAAATGACCCCCCATAGAAATCTGACCCCCTCCTTTTTCACTATATTTTATTATTAAACCTTTAGAAATGACATGGGTATAAAATGTTTGCCAGTGCATTTCCTCTGAAAGTGTAAATGAGTGCGATTCTGGGGGAGGGGGGTACTCCATGTAATTCGGAGTTGGATACCTTGTGTTATTATTATACTATGGTCAAAATTTATTACTGAAACCAGTGCCTGTGTCCCTGAGATCGAATATCAGAGGAATATTGATATAGTCCTGTCTGTTATTTTTACACAAATTTGATCTTCCTTATATTTTTATCAGAAGTTTTATACTAGAAAATCAAAGATATATACCAGATCTAATTTTCTTAACAATTGTCCTTTTTTCACGCAAATTTACTTGGGTAGGGTTCAAAAACATGAATCCTTCTTGTAACTTATGAAGAAAAAAAGCTTGATACTTTATTTACCGTGAGTGAATTTTAAAGACAATCATTACAATTTTACACAGAAACCATGCATTTTTTATTCATATATAAGTTTCTCTTTCTGACAGCAGCTAAGTAAATAATCTTGTTTTTTTTTTAAATGACGACTTTGGAAACTTATTTTATAAAATGTGATAAAACAAATCTAAGAACACGTGTAAGTTTTGCTCTTATAGTCATCAAACATCATAATGTCTAGTTATTTGTTTTCCTTTAATAGGATAAAACATCTTGTATTATTTGTGTTTATGTATAGTATAACTTTTTGTTATTTAAACTTTAAAGCTTTTAGGCTGCGTGATTTTACCCCTATCTATTTGCTTAACAAGAATATTCAAACCAAAACCAGATTTTTGTATTAAAAAAACACAGGGTCATTATTCTACGAGGTCATTTTTCTACAACCAACAAGGAGAAAAATGACCCCCAGGCCATAATTTCTACAAAAAGTGGGTCATTTTTCTACGTAGAATATTGACCAGGGGGTCAAATTTCTACGTAGAAAAATGACCCCCGGTCAATATTCTACGGGCGTTGCTTTTCGTCGTTACACCGGCGCGTTGATACTAACACATTGCTGCACTTTTGTAAGTGATAACGCGCTAGGGCAAAATGACAGCGCACCATCATGTCATGATCAACGCGCTAGCGCGTTGTTACTAAAGCGTTGTTACACTTTTGCAAATGGCCCTATTGGGACACCATAGTTATACACTTCTTGCAATTTGATGGGACATCAACAATTTGAACACCATAACTGCAGGACTGGTCTTGACTTCATATTGTATCTGGAACAGTGTATGATCAGATGATTCTATTTGTTTCCTTTATTGTAGCAGACATGTATTAAAGCATGCCTATCATATTTGCAGGTCATGACAGATGATTCTTCGGGAAAAGGAAGAGGATTTGGATTTGTTAGCTTTGAAGACCCAGAGGCTGCTGAGAAGGTGAGCATTCTATATAGCTTTTGATTGAAATGACAATGGACATACGGTGTAAAGTTTTTAAAGATCAACAGTAACTACATTATGACTTAAGGAACAGTAACTACATTATGACTTAAAGCTGAACACGCTTCGTAAAAACAATCTGTCCGCCATATTCGATAGGACTTTCGCTATATCTGAGAGCCCCTATATATAGAGCCGCTCACTTGGTCACTGTTTAGTGTAATCAATTGTCACCGGTGTAGACGGACGTATGCTATACAGCACTTAGTAGCGACGAAAATGACTGTGTGCTTCTTCTAATGCAGGAGAGTAAGATATGAAAGAGATTTACAACAGTTGCACAGGTCAGTGCAGTCTACAAACAAACACAAATATACGTAACTGCAATAAAATGTAAACAAAAGTAATGCAAGATAACCAGCACGAACACGGGTCGCCATTCCACGCCGATACCCGTGACAAAAAAGCAGTCAGGTGTAACGAATGCGAAGAGTATACCTTGGTGCTGATATCTTAGATAGTAGTATCGTAAATGGCGTATGCCTATTTACGAGTCGTGTTCAGCTTTAAGGTACCACTGAGAATGGCAACTGTTATATCTGAGAACAAATTTGCTCTGTGATATTCATTTTTAGTGATAATTTGAAAACATGAATATCATTATTCCAGGCTGTTGATGCACTGAATGGAGGTTTATTTGGTGGAAAGGTGCTGTATGCAGGACGTGCTCAGAAGAAAATCGAGCGCCAGGCTGAGCTCAAAGATAAGTTCGAACGCATTAGGATGGAAAGAATCAATAGATACCAGGGAGTCAATCTGTATGTCAAGAACCTAGATGTCAACATTGACGATGAAAGATTACGAAAAGAATTTGCTCAGTTTGGTAACATCACCAGTGCCAAGGTACGACTTTTAAAAATTTTTTCACAATTCCATAAGTGCATTGATTTTTTTTAGTCCCCTACCGGTGAAACCGGAGGGGACTATAGGTTTCCTCTGAGTCTGTCCGTCCGTCTGTCTGTCTGTCTGTCAGTCTGTCCCACTTGGTTTTCCGCGCTTTTTTTCCTAAACGCTTGTAGATATTGAGCTGAATTTTGGTTTGTGAGTGTATCTTGATGAGTTACAGATCAAGTTTGCATTTCGTTCCGCTTCATTGATTTTTGACGGAATTACGGCCTTTTCAATTTTTACGGGTTTTCCGCATTTTTCTTTTAAACGCTTGTAGATATTGAGCTGATTTTTGGTATGTGGTTTTACCTTGATTAGTTATAGATCAAGTTTGCATTTCGTCCGGCTTCATTAATTTTTGATGGAATTATGACATTTTCAATTCTTAACGGGAACGGACCCAGATTACACTTGCCGGTAGGGGACTAGTATTGCTAATGCAATACTCTCAGAATGCTTGTTAAAAAAAAAAATTCATTGTCCATAAAATAAAATGTTTGACCCCCCCCCCCCCCAAAAAAAAAAAAAGGAATATAAAACGAGCAGTTATACTAAAATTATTATTATTATTATTAAACATTTATAGAGCGCCCTATATATTAAACTCTAAGGCGCTGTACAAGCATATTGTGACACGATTGCGGTGTTTTTCTTTGAAGTTTGCTGTTCTTTATTAGCAATAAAGAACGGAAATACAGTGGGCGGAGCTACTTTCCGTTCTGTATTAGCCCTGTATACTGTCTTGTATTAGCCAACTGTTCTGTATCTAAAATACAGCACGGTCTAAAAATAAATCTGATTCAATTTATCAAAAGCACGTACAAATAGTAAATGCTGATTTTTCTCCTATTATAAATTTGAAGAAATATTTCCTTAGGAATGTAAAATGTCAAAATTTCTCAATCACTTTTAAAAAAATTATTCCACACAGAATCTACACGTTAGTTCGAACCAGACGAAAAGGAAAATTCGCAATTATTGAAAACATCCTATGTTGGAGAAATTCCTGAAAACCTGTTTGCTTTCCCTGCTTTGTGTGTCCCCCTCAAAATAGTAAAGCCAATGGGTTCGCGGATGCAGCATACATTACGTGAAATTCGCACTTCCCCTCCCCCCATTTTCCACTCTTCTCGTGCAAACTCAAGTCCATTTTTCAGGGTTTTTTTAATTTCATCTTAAATCCTTATCGCTGACGACTGCCGCACATCTCTTTCACTTCGTTTTTAATGTCACGTCTCAATAAGAAAATAAAAATCCGTAACATCAAAGTCCATCGAAAAACTGTCTGTATGTGTATCTATAGTTAACTGAGATTTTAAGACCCCTGAAATAAATTAGGATCAATCTCCATCTGCAACAAGGTTAAATCGTCCACCTTATCAAATAAGACTGACTTCGAGTCTGTTACGTCTACCCTGTTGTTAAAACTAATCTGACTAAACGTGGAAATATATATACTGCGGATGTCGAGGCCTCATCTTCAGAAAGATGAAACGAATTCTGGCGGAAGTTTGGATGCTGCACAGGTATGAAGTGGGCGGTGCTTTTTTTTTTTTGATTGATCGTGTCACAAATCATTTAGAGAACTCGACAGGTTCTGTATCATAGATACAAATTTGGGAGTGGAGACTCGTGCTACGCACTCGTCCACCCCAAATTTGTATCTATGATACAGTACCTGTCTCGTTCTCTAAATAATACTTATATAAAACAATTAAATTTAAAAATTTACAGCAATCATATATGAAATTATAAGATAAATATATATCAAGTTTCAGGGCCCATACTATTCATAAAGTACTAAATATAGGATAAATAATTAAAATGCAGTGTCCATAATATAAAAAATGGATTAAATACACAGTCTATGTACAAGTCATTGCCTTTTTAAAAAGAAAAGTTTTTAGCTTTTTCTTAAAAAGTCCTATTGAGTCACATTTTCTCAGATACAAAGGGAGAGAGTTCCATAAGGTAGACGCAGCTCTATCGAATCGTCTGTTCCCATATGTCACAGTTCTTGTTGACGGAACAACTAAAAGATTTTATGATTCTGAGCGTAGGCTACGCGAAGGTGTGTACGGCTCAATTAGTTCGCAAATATATGTTGGAGCTTGTCCGTGGAGTGCTTTGTATGCATAAAAAGAGTCTTAAATTGGCAACGAAACTCTACCGGCAGCCAGTATAGACTGATCAAGACAGGGATTATATGGTCAAATTTCGACTTTGACAATGTTATTATGCGCGCAGCTGTGTTCTGTACACGTTGAAGCTTGCTTGTAAGTTGTTTGTTTGTTCCGACAAGTAAAGCATTCCCGTAATCCAAACGGGATGTAACTAATGAATTAACAAGCGTTTTGCATGCATCTTCGGTGATATAGTTTCTAACACATCCGATGTTTCTTAGGTGGAAATAACATGGTTTAGATAGTGCATTGCATTATTTTTCCATTGTTAACGACGTATCGAAATATGTCCCAAGATCTTTAACAAAGGGGGTGTTGTTGAATGTTGATGACGTTGTTTCCAAATGAAAGACTGAAACCTTCAATTTCATTTGATCTGGTCTTAGGCGCAAATATCATGAGTTCCTTTTTCCCTGGTTAAGTTTAAGCAAATTTGCACTCATCCAGTTTTGTATGTCATTGAGGCATGCAGTTAGACGAATGAAGATGTTATTCCAATTATCCCGGGGCTCAATCATGATGTAGACCTGTGTGCATATAGCAATGATAGTTCTTGTTGTTTGTGTAACAAATTTTTCCGATTGGTTTTGCATACATGCAGTAGATCCTGGGCCCGAGTACCGAACCCTGGGGCACACCAATCTTGAGAGATTTTGGTTCCGATAATGTTGAGCCTTTCGAAACGCGTTGTGATCTATCGCTCAGATACGATTCTATCCCGTAGGAGTATTCTAGTCGACGGAAAAGTATATGGTTGATGACATCGAACTCCACAGATAAATCAAGCATCAGTAGCACAGCACAACATCCTTTGTCAAGAGATACCGCAATGTCATGATGAACTCTAAGAAGGGCAGTCTCTGTGGAATGAACAGCGCGATATGCTGACTGAAGATTGTCATGTAGAGTGTTCGAACTGAGATGATCTTCGATTCTTTTTGCCACGACTTTCTCAATGATTTTTGAAACGTACGATAAGTTTGAAACCGGCCTATAGTTCTTTAGACACTCTTTATCCTGCGACGGTTTCTTAAGAAGCTGCTTAACTATTGCTTGTTTGTAATCATCTGGAAAAACACCTCCGGCTGGTGACTAGTTAACAAGACGCGTGATGATTGGTAGAACATTTTTCGATGCAGGTTTTCAAGATATTCGTAGGCATTAGGTCCAGTCAGCAAGACGTAGAGACTGTTTTTAACACAATTTTCAAGACTTCTTCAGCAGAAGACTTGTAAATTCAAGAAGCGGGGTTCCCGTAAACCTTTTGTCTGCCCATAGCGCATCCAAATTCCCGTTATGACTGTTGTTTTGATGTAAAAGCATCGTTCGAATTCTTTGAATTTTCGCTTCAAAAAATTCGGCAAATTTCTTTGGTCTTTGGTGCGAAGGGGGGGGGGGGGGGGGGGACGTGTTTGTCGACAGCATTTCGAACACAATCGTTGTAAATATACACTTGATCGTTTACCAGTTATGTATGTAATACATGTTCGGAAAATCCAGTATCAAGGGTAATATCTCTTCAATAACCATCCGTTCGTTAAATGAGTTATATGAATTACCTTTTTCCACGCACCCGCAGAGCAGAGCGACACTTAGGGAATCATTTTACCCGGCGGCTGTTTGTCTGTAGTTTGTCCGTCTTTCTGCCCGTCTGTCTGTCACACCTTATATCTCGCTAACTGTATGGATTTGATATTTTGCACATATATTGCTTGGCACTAAAGCTTTTGTAAATTACATGTACCATGGTTACCAACCTTGTGACCCTTGACCTTTACCTTTGGCTTACTTTCAGAGTACCGATATGCAGCAAATTTTTGATATTTAAGAGATAAGTCTATGCTCTTTAGCATATGCACTGTTTGTCATAAAACATTATGAAAAAAAAAACAGCGTTGCAATTAATCCACTTGACCTTGACCCTTGACCCACTTTGCAAAAAATACCCCGGACAATTTTATTGAATTTTTAGAAGTAGTGTTTGATAATTAGCATTTATACATATTCATGACTTGTGAAACTGTACTTTGAAACTGTTGGATATTCAGTTACAATGCAAACTTATATTCAAATACTATGTAAATACATCAGGGTTGGTATTACTCAATGGATCGCGTAGACTGCCAATTGCAGTAGAAACAGACTGAGGATTGTTCGAAACATATGTGTTAATAAAATGGTAAATAATTATTTCAATTTAATTATTCATTTGAGGGCTCGGGAGCTATGTTTTTATTATCGAGAGATTTTATCTCAGTCTATTACCATCCGTGGATGTTTTCTTTTATTTCTTTGCAGGCAAATGCATGAAGTATAATGCAAGTACTTAATAAATAGCTGACTAATCTTAAATTTATTTACATCTTTAATGAAACTACAAAGTAGGCGATACATGCGTTCCTTGGAGAACTCTACTTTGGTCTTTAAATAGACTGAGTGTATTGAGGATACGACGTTCCTTAACATTAGAGAAGTTTTTTTGTTTTAAAAAGGACTATGATTATGTCCATATGATATCTAAATTTGATAGTTCCTGTTATGGTGACATTGTCTTTTAACAAATGGAAGCGTGGTACAGATATTCTACTTTTGTCTGTTTTTCCATTTTTTGCATCTGATGGGTCCTTTTGACTCATTTTTTGCCCCTGCAAAGTAGAGCGACTCTTAAGGATCATTAAGATCGACAAAGCGAACACACCAGTGTTTTCTGTTTGTATTCAGTGACGTATGCAGAGTTAACAAACTAAATACACCCTGTAAAACTTTTAACATTAACAATAACTGAGTGTATGCCCATGTTTACAAACACGCATTTGACCTAATGTAACGAAGAATATTGTGATCACTGAAGTTTAAGAATTTTCATGTATTTTTCATGTAATTTCAATTATTAAGTTGTTTTTTTATTTTAATAGAAATAGAAGTTTCAATTTATAAACAAATCGACAATGCAACTGTGTCCAGACCCCTTTAATGAATTAATTAAAGTTTAACTGACACAGATGGAGATTGTTCAATATCATTACAACTAACATTGTCTGGCTATTTTGGAGAAAATAGTTTTACATATACAAGTAAAAAAAGTTACAGATTAAAGTGTAGTAAAGTATTAAATGTACAGATTAAGGTTAAAAAAAAAAGTGTCAAAATGGCACTAATGTGCTCCTGGATCATTCCTCTATTTGCATTTAGGGGATTCTTACTCCTCCTTGGCACCTAATCCCACCTCTGGTGTTTCCACAGTTCTGTGTTTTCCCCTGCTCATAATTTGCTTTGTTTACTGGACTTATGAGATTGATCACTGTTAGTTGTTTTCATATTTTACATTATAAGATGATACAATTTAATTCAAATCAATTTTGAACCAAGTACCCTAAGGAATTGTGTGATCTGATTCCTTTATATCTTTTGTGAATTAACTAAGTCTTGCACACAACAAATTTTGTGGCAAGTCTGAAGGAATTACATGGCATTATATGGGTGGTTACAATTTTTAAACCTTTTCTCTGTTCCTATTATGTTCAGTGTTGGGTTTGGTAATTATAGATCAATGCCATTATTTCAGGTTATGTCAGAGGGAGGTCGATCCAAAGGCTTTGGATTTGTATGCTTCAGTTCTCCAGAGGAAGCTACCAAAGCTCTTACTGAAATGAATGGAAGAATTGTGGAGGAAAAACCCCTGTATGTTGCTTTGGCCCAGAGAAAAGAGGATCGTAAGGCTCATCTTGCCTCTCAATACATGCAGCGTATAACTAGCATGCGAATGCAGGTAACATTAAATTATCGTTCTGGAAACTCTTAGTAATTTTTTATTATACTATATAAAATAAAACGTATACGCTATTGAAGCGTTTCCTTACATATTGCATATTGTTCAATACAGAGCATCTAATACCCAACAACCCCCTGTGCAATCTAGGCAAGTTAAAAACCTTGCTTTCGATACCGATAAAATATATAGGTGATTGATTTATAATTAAGAGTTGATATCGGAAATATTTCTTCATAGAAGATCATTTGGCTACATATTCCTGCCAGATAAAACATACAAATTGGTTATTTAGGGACGACAAATGGAACAGATGAGCAAGATGTTCCAAAAAGGAGGTGCTGAATACTTTGTCACAACAATGCCTCAAGCTCAGAGATTCTATGCTCGCAACAACGATGAGAACCAATAAAAGATTGCAGACAACCACAGTAAGACCAACCGGTCAGTCTGGGAGTTTTGAAATTTAATTTGTTTTACTTTAGAAGTTTAGGAAGCACTTAAACTAAAGAAACAGATACATGTACAGCCAATACAGGATGAATAAACTGACTTAATACACTTAATACAATATCTGTCAGCATATATGAAATGAGCGAAATTAAAATCTTGTCATTCTATATAAACATCAAAGTAACATGAGACATGTACATTTTCAGTGCATTTGTAAATAAGGAACATCCCATAAAAGTTGTTTGTATTTGTGCCTAGGTCGAAATTATCTGCTGCTGATCTTGGATTTGGCTATTAAGAAAATGTTTTGAGATTGTCTTTTGAGGCTGTAATAGGTTTTTTTTAATATTTGCTGATAATTTTATATAGTAATCATTTTTCCAAATGTGAAGAAAAAATGTGATTGGTTTATTGTCAACCTTTATTTTTACAAACAAATGAGAAAAAAAATGGCAAATTATTATGTGAATAAGTATATAAATTTTCATATTTTTTCGTTTCCTTTCATAATTTTTTACATGCACATATTTAGGGATTTTTTTTGAAGCAGAATTATTCAAAAACTTATATAAGGGAAGAAGAA
The DNA here is from genome assembly GCF_033153115.1 of Saccostrea echinata. Lineage (NCBI taxonomy): Eukaryota > Metazoa > Mollusca > Bivalvia > Ostreida > Ostreidae > Saccostrea > Saccostrea echinata. The sequence continues at coordinate 14,179,756 of NW_026889772.1, read as the reverse complement.
AAATCTTACTCTGGGCTTCAACTCGACATTAGATACATCATCAACGTTTTATCAATTAACAATAGTTACTTTCATTCATATGTCGACACGATCCCAGTTAATTCAAAATAAAAGATAGCACAGAGTCCGTCACATCTGTTTCATATTTGGATATTTTACTGACTATAGACGATAATGGCCACTTAACAACAAAACTTTATTAGATAACGAACGAGATGACTTCAGCTTTTCCATCGTTAACTCCTTATTTTTGTATTACTACCATCTGCATATGGTGTTTATGTCTTCCCAACTAATTCGAGAATGCTCTGGGAACGATTTTATTTCTAAAATGATGCTGGCCACTGACAAATAAGTTGATGTTACAGGGATTTCAACAATTTTCTCAGCATTTCAAAAATCCTACGGTCGCTATAATGACCTTGTTTGCAATACAACCTACGTTGGGTCATTTTTTTGATTGAAGTGTTTCATACCAGCTGAAGATATTGTTTTATGCTAAAATTGAGGAGTGAGTATTCCGTCTACCTTATCAATTAATACATAGGGCGATGGCCAGTCAATAAGGAATACTTACCTCTGATTTACCTCTGAAATCTCCATGGGTCCGTTTTATATGCCCTGTTCAATATTTGTGTTATTTTAAAGATTTTTGAGATCGATTTCTTCACCATTTTCACTGACAATATGCTGAAAAAGGCTTCAAAATTCTCCTTTGATTGATAATTAATTCATAAACATTATTCATAAAAAGTGCAGTGTTGGAACAGTTTCATAAAACATTCAGAGTCAGATTCACTGTAATGAATTCTTAACTTTTTCTAACCCATATATTGTTACTGTTTTTGTCTTAAGTTTTGACAACAAGCATGCAAAACATCCACAACAACAAACAGAGAAAAGGGTATTTGGGTTCAGTTATAATCATGTTTTATAAATAAATATTCATTTAAAAACGGTGTTGTTATTTTTTGATTCGCAATTATATATACAAGATATTTGTTGTTGTACAATGAAATATATGGAGATAACGAACAGTATTCAAGCTCAAAAGTCCATTAATCAATACAAAATAGGAGCAGAGCAAACACGGACCTCCAAACATCAGAGGTGGGATCAGGTGCCATGGAGGAGTGAGCATCCCCTGCCGACCGGTCACACCCGCCGTGTGCTCCTTGTCATGATCGGGAAATAACGGAAAAATCCGTCGACAATTCAGTGTGTAAATAATGGCCTAACAATTAGTATGAAAAACGTCAGTCAGCATTTGACTCAATGATAAATTGTATTTGCTGACAAGATCATTGTATCGACCATAGAACTTACGAAATGATGACTTTAAACGATACAGCTGATATTCTTGTTTCATCAACTTATTTGTCAATAATTTACCTCGTTTTAGAAATTGTACATACGTAGAGCATGCTCTTGCGTATCGAATCAACTGAGAGATATATACCTCGTATGCAGGTGATGAAGGTATATTGCTGCATAAGTAAGGGAAGTTGACGATTGAAAAGTTAAAGTCATCACGTTTATCATAAAGCTTGGTTGTTAGATTACCATTAACGTCTTTTTCAAGTAAAATATCCAAGTGATGACATTTTTAAGCAAACAATACAGTGTGTCTTGTCATTCCCTTTGATCGTCTAGTTAACAACTAAATAACATGTCAAAGTGGACGGAAGTCAGACAATTTTTTTTACCCGGTGTAACTGTTATATCTTGAATTTTGTTTAGACATTTGAAAGTAGTGTTTTTTTATTAGCTAAAATATGCTAGGACGAAAATTTTAATTTTTTTTCAAACATAGAAAAACATTTTGATAATAAATATGTCACAAAGGGAAAATGTTTCCAGAATCTTGAGAAAAGGTTTGCTGATATTGGTAATGTATATAGCTCACAAAACAAGTTAATTCGACCTGTACAATAAAAAAAATTAAAATCAAAGAGAACTAGTGGATCCAGAAGTTATATTACTATAGAGGAGTTTGGTTCCAGGTTAATGGGAATAATTTCAATACAGGTAAGATTCTATCATATGTTCAAAATATGTATGTGACATGAATTAATTATAGATTGCCCAAAATCCGGAAAAAAGGGGGGATATCTCGTCTTTTTGAATTACATCGTTTTTATATTCAAATTTATTTGTTACTTGGTACATTTAGAGTAAATCTCTGTTTATTTTTTTGGAATTTCATTTTTCTTGATTTTGCATTAAATATTAATATAGATTTTTGAAAGTACATCTTAAGGGAGAATGTTAAAATGAGATTGGCTTGATTAGTAAAAAATTCATGATGATAAATATGTTTTAGCAAATAAGTACAAATTGTTCAAGAAATTTTATATCATAATGTATTGAGTATCCCATGACTTTAAATTAATATTTCTTTAAGGATAATTCATTAATTAACACATGCATCCCACAATAAATTTTTAGCTCACCTGAGCCGAAGGCTCAAGTGAGCTTTTCTGATCAAAATTTGTCCGTTGTCTGTCGTTGTCGTTGGTGTTGTCGTTGTAATCTTTTCACATTTTCATCTTCTTCTCCAGAACTACTGGGCCAGTTTCAATAGAATTTTGGAATCAAATTGTTACATTGTTCTTTCTACGTCTCTAAAGTTTGTGTTTATTTTTCGAATCGTGCTAAATTTATGAACAGTGTTTGAACGTTCTAGCGCAAAGTCCAGACTATGTAATATCGTTATATTTTGCGGTGTTTAAAACTGATCAGAGTGATTATAAATATTTAAAATTTTCTTTTTTCAGCTAGATAATCCTTTGCAAAGCAACCAAGGTTAGGGATATAAAACCCTCCGGTGTTAAGCAATATACAATCAATCAATCATTTAGTGCTGACCATAGGTAACAAATTCCCTTATCTGGATTGAATAAATTATGATGATACTTAACCACTGGAAGCAGAGTTGGCTGGTAAATTTCTCATTTACACCATGGATGAGTATTACTGCTGGTTGCATTACAAATTTATTCATTACACATGCAAACTTTTTAAAACTTATTTTGACATCTGTAATTGAAAACAGGACAACTCAAATTTTTCTCTCTGTTTAGTCTGAATCTATCACTAAAACCCTATCTACCTATTTAAAAAAAAGAACAACACCACCAACGCACGATTCGAAAAATAAACACAAACTTTAGAGACGTATAAAGAACAATGTAACAATTTGATTCCATAATTCTTTTTTTACCGTAGAGAGATGAATGCCTTTGCAAAACCAAGGTAGTATATATGATAACTAAATACTTATTTTGACACATTCTCTACAATTGTTGAAAGAAATTGACAGAATTCCAACATTTCCATCAAAATAATCAATTCTTGGATTGCTGATTATGTCTGTTTTTCTGCTATGGGTGTCAAAAACCAAGGCACATACGGACGCTAAACATAGAAAAAAAAATTGGAATGGCATAATATACCTTCAGCATCTGCTTATTTTCTGTGGTTATTCAGTTCAAATAAAAATTCACGTCTGCATTTTCCTTTCCATTCCAAGAAACTCATTCACTAGATTGTCTGTATCATAATCCGGTGCATTGATTTAAGTTCCATGTATGTTTTAAGGAAGAAAAAAATTGTCCCCACTCTCCGAATCAAACTTATCAAGGTAAGTCAAATACCTACTATAGTGTAGTGATTCCTTAAATACCGAGTACTTTTCATTTAAGCCTGGCGGCTGTCTCAGGTAAATCAAAAAAGCAATGTTTTAAGTGCAATATATGCCGAATACAATTCTGTATGAAAAAAAATATCAGACATTTAGGGCCTCAAACTGACTGATATTTTTTTCCATAAAGAAACGGTATTCAGCATATATCCAATACATATTTCATGTATCACTTTATCAGTCAAACAATGCAGTTTTTGTTTCTTTAAAATATGTTTTTTTCAAAACTTCTTTATGAAAAGACCGGTCACAGTAGCCTAGTGGTAGGGCGCTCGCTTCGTGATCGGGAGGCCCGGGTTCGATTCTCGTTCGCCGCGCCGCGTCAAACCTTAGAGGTAAACATTGTTAGACTGTTCCTTCACCATGCGCCCGGCATTAGAAGTGAAAGTCACGGGTCTTTCGGATGAGACCTTAAACACCGAGGACCCGTGTCACGGTAGGCGCTGGCACGATAAAGAACCCTCATAGCTCAATGGCCCTGAGTGCCGAGTATAGGTCTAAAGAACCCCTTCACCGGCGTACGGTGACGTCTCTATATGAGTAAAAAATTCTCGAATGGGACGTTAAACAACATACAATCAATCAAGCCATATATGAAAAGAATTTCTCTTATGTCTGTCTTCAATTCAGCATTGCATATATTTCAAATATTCAAAACCATTTATCATTTAAGAATGTGAGATTTCATTCATACGTTGATTTGATATGTCCCAATAAAATCGAAATAAAAGACCTCACAGATACAGACAAATTTGATTCAAATTTGGATGTTTTAATAGAAAGACATCGATATCAAACTAGAAACTAAACATTATGATAAACGTTATGACTTTTTTATCAATAACTTCCCTTTTTATAGAGGAAAATACCATTGTCACCTGCATGCATGTTTATGTTAGCCGATGAATTACAACATGTAATTAACGAATTTCGGACATATTGTTTACAATGGAAGTTGAAAGTGAATATCGAAAAAACGAAGATCCAAGTATTTCAAAAGGGCTCTATGTTAAAAATAAAATTTTAGTACGACAACTTAGTTAATGAAAATTTTATAGAATTTAATTAGTTAGGCGGTTTTTTTTTTTTTTTTTTTTTTTTTTGTTTTTGTTTTTCACGCACAGGTTCATTTGTTAAAAAAAAACCAACAACAACAAACCAAAAAAAAAAAAAAAAAAAAAAAAAAAACCACACACACACACACAAAACAAAACCCACTTATATGAACAAGCACAGAAAGCGATGTATTGCATTATAAGAAAAATTAGACGATTTAAATTACCAGTTGACTGCCAATTTGATCTTATTGATAGAGTTGTAGTGCCGGTGTAACGACGAAAAGTGACCCCCGTAGAATATAGACCGGGTCATTTTTCTACGTAGAAATTTGACTCTCTGGTCAATATCCTACGTAGAAAAATGACACATCTTTTTGTAGAAATTATGGCTTGGGGGTCATTTTTTTCCGTGTGGGTTGTAAAATGACCCCGTAGAATAATGACCCTTTGTCTTTTTTATACAAGAAAACTGTTTTTTGTAGGAATATTCTTGTTAGGCAAATACATAGGGGTAAAATCACGCAGCCTAAAAGCTTTGAAGTTAAAATAACAAAAGGTTATACAATACCTTACATGTACATCAATAATACAAGATGTTTTATCCCATTAAGGAAGCTCTAAACACTGGAAACTAAAGAGTTCTACTTGTAGGGTAGTTTTATGCAGTTAGAGTGATCTGCCCTTAGAAGAAAGATAGAAAAAAATGGTTATTTACAGTTAATTACACAATTTATTATAGATGAAAATATTCTAAGCATTATATTTGACTAAGAATAAGTAATTGAATTCATTACTTTCAATATTTTTCCCAGTGTAAGTGAACAACGGTGATTTCTGTCTATGAATAGTCCATTGTCTTTGAACATTTTCCTGCGGAAATAAGGCAGATACCCTATGTTGAAAATGAACTAAATAGACTCAATACACGTGTTCTTAAATTTGTTTTAGCACATTTTATAAAATAAGTTTCCACAGTCGTCATTTAAAAAAAAAAGACTATTTACTTAATTAGCTGGTGTCAGAAAGAGAAACTTATATATACATAAAAATGCATGGTTTCTCTGTATAATTGTAATGATTCTCTTTAAATTTTACTCTGGGTAAATAATGTAAAAGAAAAAAAAAGGATGAAAATAAAGTCCCAAGCGTTTTTTTTTCTTCAGAAGTTACAAGAAAGTTTAATGCTTTCGAAACCTACCCAAATAAATTTACGTGAAATACTTTGAAACTTTAACTATGAAACTTAGTTTGGAACTTTTTTGAGATTTCAAAGCTGAAACTTTCTTAAAATTGATATCAGTAATGTAAAATTTTGAAATGATATGTTAATATACAAGAAATACGAGGGGTAATCAAAAAGTTTGCGAACTAATTGAATTACTTCTAAAAAAGAAATAAAATCAGGTTTCAGTGTTTATTATTTTTTAAAGTGGCCCTCTCCGATTTGAATGGACATCTGCATCCGTTCTGCCCATGCGGGAATCACGTGATCCAGGCGGTCACGTGACATGCTCCGTAGCGTTCTGTTCACAGAAGTTAAAAATGTTTCCAATATTATATTTCTTATACCGTGCAAGTTATTTTTTACAACAAAAATAGTCCATTAGTCACAAATGGTCAAATCTCGGCAATAGGATGGATGGATAAGGATATCATTTCCCAGAATGAGCATGGTGACCATCAAAACCCGACTCTTTTGTATTGGGTCCGTTGGTTATCTATTGTGGATAAAGTATGGGCGCCTTCTTTTTATCATATATGATATGTTTAAAATCTAAGGTAAACGATAATTAAGGGATTTAATAATTATATTATTGTTAAGATATTCAACTATTTTTCTAACTGTAATTTGGCGATCTTTCATTATAAATTGCTCAACTGAGGACACATCTCTTCCACAGCTTACTTTCACTCTGCACCAGAACAAACATCATTTTAAGCACCTCCCTTCCTTCACTACAAATTCACCAATCCAATTAATGATTGAACTTCTGGCAAGTCTTTTGTCTTCATAAATCTTGTACAAATTATTATATGCTACTGCAAAGGAATTTCAAAGATAACGTTAAACTTTTTTAAAGCCGTTCGTTACTCAAGTACGACTGAGTCAACCATTTTTTGTCACGTCATCTACATATTGAGTCATTTTTATATTGTGACGTCACATACATGGAGCAAACATCTGCTATTTATAGAACATGTTTATGACTAGAAATGTGTGCCAAATTTCATTTTGATCTGAACTGTGGTTTTGTAAATAAAGAGATAGTTCACGAACTTTTTGATCACCCCTCGTAGTTCCCTAAAATATAAAAAATGTGCACATATTTATAATCATAAAATATAACAATCATATATCAAAAAAAAAAATACTATGATTTACCATAGTAAAAACTTTGATACTAACTTTGATGTTAACTTTGGTAAACTATAGTTTTTTTTTTGGGGGGGGGGGGTTAGAGACTATTAGTGTTTTTCATATAGCGATCCTGATACAAACAATATATATAGTGTTTCATAATTAACGTTATTAAGATACATTCGTTTTTTCCCTACAATACAAATAATTTGATTCTACAGACAATAAATACATTGTAAGTACACAAATTACAGGGGAAACAAGAAATCTATAGGCCAGTGCTCTCTAGTGATACCCACAGACAGACGGACAAGATTTGTACCAAAATGAATACCACTGTATAACATGCCGAACCAAAGAATGTGTCAAAATTTCAAGCATCTGCGATGAGGTGTTGCAGAGAAAACTGCAACGAAAAAAAAATGTTTCGGACAGAGAGACAGACACAAACACTCACCCAACACACACACAACAGAGCGATTCGCAGGGTAAAAGGTATATACCCCCATTTCCTTTGGAGCGCGGGTATTAATATTCACGTAATAAATAAAGATAAATGAACCTAAAAGAGGGGAAAAGATATTACATGATATTAAAAATGAAGCAGTAATTATAGATAATGATAGCATCTCCATATTGGACGCTTCGTATGCCGTGCTTTCTCCAGTTTTTTCATTGTCTAAAAATAATAATAATACAATACGTTTTTTGTTTCAATACATTGGTGTATCCAGAAACTGATGCATGGTGGAGGCAGGTTGAAAGCGGGCACAAATTTTAAGCTAGAAGTATAGGGCCACAAACTTGTCCTTTAAATGGTTTCCGATAACATGCATTCCATACAGGTATATCGTTGTCAGAAACATATGTCATTTTCGGATCAAGACCTGTGAGAAAAAAAAAGAAAAAAACAAAACAAAACAAAACGGATTATACTGTTTTATATATATATACTTCAAATTTCTGAACGCGTTTGATTGACACATTCTTGCACTTTCACAAATTTTAATTTCATTCTTAATACTTAAGAAAAGTGGCAATTTTGTTGTGTATTAATGAAAAATATTAAAAATATAATCCAGAAAATTCAGAATAGAAATGTTCGAAAGCAAAACCCACTCACAGTATTGTCAGTCCGTGCTCAGTGGTGTGTGCAGACTTTAACAATTGAACACATCCGGTGAATCGTAAACAATAACAATAACAGAGCTCGTGCCCTGCTTAGAAAAACAGTTTACGTTTCAAGGGTGTATTCAATTTGTTAAACTCTGTACACAACACTGAGCACTGGCTGACGATATTAGTGAGGGGGTTTGCTTTCGCACATTTCTACTCTGAATTTTCTGGATTATACATGTAATGTTTTTCATTTATACACAACAAAATCGCTTCTTTTCTTAAATGTTAAGGATAAAGATAAAATTCGTGAAAGTGCAAGGATGTGTTAATCAAACTCGTCCAGGAATTCGTAGTTCCAATAATTTGCAGATAAAATAAGTTTTTAATTATATTTTCGTGTAAAATGCTATTGCAATATATAAGTCGTGATATTATACAGAAAATTTAAGAAAATATTAACTTCAAATCTGTGTCTAAGCACCTTTAAGGAGGGGAAGATACTTTGCTCCTCCGCCAATATGCATTTGAAAGGGGAAAAAAATCAGGATACTCTAGGCCTTCACCGACCCTCCCCAACTTCGGATTAACGCATATCACATATCATTTCTAAAGGTTTAATTATAAAATATGGTGAACAAGAAGGGGTCAGATTTCTATGGGGGTCATTTTTCAACGTGTGTGGAGTCGTAGAATTACCGGCCTGGAAGGGTTTTCTACGGTCGAAAAAAACCCTACTTGCCGTAGAAAATTGACCTGGGTCAATTTTCTACCAAAAAATTGGCCCCCTGTCAATATTCTACGGGGGTCACTTTTCGTCGTTGCACCGGTCTTACTATATGGATCTGAAATATGGGGCTATGAAAATCTTGATATTTTCGAGCGTTTGAACTTAAAAGTATATATTTAATTTGAAAAGTTGCACGCCATCGTACATGGTCTATGGTCGCTTTCCTCTGTATATCTCGGTATATTGTAGAATGATTTCATATTGGACAAAGATTTTTTCAGGCCCACCAAATAAAATTATAAATGTTTTATACAAACATATGTTTAAACTGTACTGTGATGGAAACTTAACAAACCCATGGTTAGATTGCATACAGAAAATATGTAATATGTGTGGTTTATCAGATGTATGGTACGAAAAGGGTATCAATATGAATTATAAATGGATAACTGCCACTGTTAAAATAAATATTACAAGATTAATTTATTCAAAAGTGGTCTAGTGACGTAAATAATTCTTTAAAAGGATAGATTTACAGAATCTTTAAAAAAAACTTTGGATTTGAGCATTATATTGATAAGCTATCTCTTAGATTTAGAGAAATATTTAAAAAATTTCGTACCGCTAATCATCATTTACGAGTAGAGACTGGAAGATGGTACGGTATACCACTGTGTGATAAAATCTGTACATTTTGTAAAAATATTCAAACTGCTGATGAATTTCATTATATCTTAGAATGTAAAACTTTAGCCAATGTAAGAAAAAATTACCTGGGTAGTTATTATTCCAACATATTTTATTGTATATATAGTATACCAATAGTTTAAACACAAGGTCTAACAACTTACGAGGTTCTCACCATAAATGGCTACAACTGTCAAAGTCTATATAAAAAAAAATATTGATATACAAACATGTTTGCTTTAAACATACATTCATTACATGATAAATATATAACTCACTAGAGTTTTAGTGTAAGGCTGTAATAATTAATTGAATCTGCCAGAATCTCTTATAAATTGTACATGTTGAACATGTACAATGTTGATTTGTCTATGGATTGTTCTATCAAGACAAAGAGCTCACGCTTACCTCTCCATAGCAACTGATTTCATCTTCGATATTTCCAGAAGCACGAGTTGCGTGGCTCTAAACTCATTTTTTTATTGTTCAGGTGAATAATATTTTCAGCTTGACTTCTCGTAAATTCATATGAAAATAAGGTATATTCAAATCAAGTTAATTTGCATGTGTCTAGATGTAATAGGTCAAAATTGTTTATTTATGTAGGAAACGTATTATATTGTAAAACTAGTTAAAGTTTCATTTGATGAGTAAATTAAATTTTATTAGTAAATTTTGTCGCATTCAAATTGTTGGTAAATACCTATTACTGAATAACACTTCAGTGCATTTGAGACGCAGCAGTAGTCCATTGTGACGGTGTCATATCATGCCATCATGGTAAAGTTGTTATTATGTTTGACAGTTCAGTTTAATAAATAGTTGAGGTGTTCAGATGTGTTTCCATGTATCTAAACTCAAAAGTATCTAACCACTATACCATATAGTGGGACATGATCAATGGAAAATTAGGCAGGAGTTGCTGAAGGTGGGAAGGAAGGTGGTTGAGGATAGAGAGGTTGCCGTTCCCTTCCTAGAAAACGTTATATGTGCTTTGTAATGGCCTCTAATGACCATTTAATTAACTTTTAATCTAAATATTTATATTGCAAACGAGCTTCCATATATTGTCCTGGTGGTAAATGTAAGCCGTCGACTGTAATAGTCAGTGCTTCTCGAAGAAGATCATTAGTGTCTCATGTCATCTAGTTAATTTTGTGCAGAATTTTTTTCTGAAATTCTGTTGATAGAAGTTGTTTAAGTTTATTTATTGCTTCTATTTCATCAAATTTATTTAAAGTTAACCTGTTTATCGGAACTCAGTTTTGCTGAAAAATGTTTATCAAATTTCACCCCGGAATTGCTAGACCTAAGAACCAGAGAGGTATAATAGTACTAAATTTATGCGACCAAAACTTACCAAAAATATACTATAGTTAACGATAGTTTACTATAGTTAACTATAGTGTCACAAGGAGCAAACGGCGGGTGTGACCGGTCGGCAGGGGATGCTCACTCCTGCATGGCACGTGATCCCACCTCCGATCTTTTTGAAGGTCCTTGTTTGCTCTGCTCCCTATTTGTATTGTTTTAATGGACTTTGGGCTTGAATACTGTTCGTCATATCCATATATCATGTCAAAGTTTTTACTACAACAAATCAAAGTATTCACTATCAAAGTATTTTTAGTATTTTTTCAGATCGTTATATTTTATGTTCTACAGTTGAAATGCGCATATTTGTTATATCAAATGAAAATATTACTTGAATATTAGCATATTATTTACAAATTTACATCATTGGTACTGAATTTAAAAGATTTTAAACATCAAAGAGATCCTCCGAAGGATATTATGCAAATCTTCATTTCACCAGCAGAATTCATATTCAGTCAAAAAAATGTTCCGATCTCCGTTTTGGAACCTGCCAGTACATGAAAATTGGAAGTACCTTTAAATTCGGGAATAAAGATTTTACCATCAAAGCAGACATGATGTGAGTCTAAAAACGTAATTTACTGCATTACGTGCGCTGGATGTAGACACTTTTATATAGGGGAAACTGGAACCACCCTACGTACACGTGTCCGAATACACAAACAACACATTAACCAGCCTGAATCTAAGCGGACGTCTTGATACTTGTGGCCGGGGATAATTTTCAGTTTTTTCTGTTTTACCAACTTTATACGGACAATGTTATACAAAGACGAGAAAAGAAGAAATACTTTATCAAACTGTTAAAAGCTTCATTAAATAGTTCACTAAAGACACTTTCATATTTAATGTATAAGCGTAAACATTTTTATGCAACTACAAAGCTTTTTTCCTTTCACTTATCTAATAGTTTCCTCTATGGGTACAATGTTACATGTTTTATTCACCAGACTTCACCAGAGTACACCCGACAGACCGGACGTATTTCATAGCGGTCCGGATTTCCCTTTTTTACTATTTGTTATAAACTTTCAAATTAAACATGTAATTTTGTATATATAAAGTGTTTGGAAGTTTAATAGTAGTGCTAGTTGTTTTTTCATGCATGTTTATTAGAACGAATCATTGGGCTATGAACTCATTGTATTCAAATCCTCCCTGACTGATCATCTTAAAGTATTACTCAACAGATTTTGGGTAAAACAATTTCTTACATTTGACAGTGAGGGTTAACTAGTATCCACGATATCATAATCAATATTGAATATAAACTACTGGGTTGCTATTTTGGAAAAAAAGTTTTGGCTACAATTACTTCTGAAAAGTCTTAAGTTATTTGAGATTTCGAAGATTTTTAGAACTACTTATATGATATCTCTGTTTGAGATATCAGAGAGTGTAATAAATTAGTTACTAATTTACCAATAGCAGTAATTTAAACTACACTCAAAAATGCAAGTGTTTAATTGCAATTGATAAAACATACTGTTATGCGCCAGAATGACACGCTTTTGTCAGTGTTTATTTTTGTATTAATGGGTATAGTTATGAATATGTTAGTCATCAAAGTTTTTCACGACTTGTCGTAATTTGAAGGGGCACCACCTTTAGAACACAACAATCTTGTCTTGATTTTATTATGTGGTCGAAATATCAACACATTCCATTTACATTTTAAGGTCATGACAGGTAGAGGATTTGGATTTTTTTAGCTTTGAAGACCCTGAGGCTGTCGACAAGGTAGGCATTTGATTGAACATAAATAACTTCATACAATTTAGTGCAGATGGTCCAGAGACAGAAGATCTTAAAAATGAAAATGATGTAATAAATTAAAACTCCTGCTTTTTGAATCATTGAAATTCCATGGAGAAAGATCATACAAATCTTTTTTTCTCACATGACCTTCTAAATGTTAACTGTGACGTCATAAACTTGTGCATTTTCCCGTATTTTCTTAAAAAGTTGCAGAAGACACCAATTTTCAATGGATTTTTCTTTCAGATAATATTGTCCACAGGCATCGCCCACAAAGATTTTGGGATATGTGATTTTTCAAAGAATTTTACACAACATATCCGAAAATTAAAGTGGGCCACAGCTGTGGACACTATTTTCTTAAAGAAAATAACCCTTGAAATGGGTCATTTTGTGGCTTTTTCTGTTTAAAATAGAGAAATGCATCAAATTAATGACATCATATTTCCAGAATGGTACTCCTTCATGCCATATTCTTTCATGATTTATCAAAGTCATATACTCAGCTAATATTTAAGCCAGTTTCAAAACTTTTTGAAACATTACATTTTTAGGGCACGATAAAGCTAAAACCGTACCTTCTTCTTTGTAAGCTTTTAGGGAAAGTTGTTCTCTGATATACAGTGACATACACATGTCAGTGGCAGCATGAAAATCAGTTTTTCCATGATTATTTTAGGCTGTTGATGCACTAAATGGAAAAGTGTTTAGTGGAAAAGTATTGTATACAGGGCGTGCTCGACAGACTGAGCTCAAAGGAAAGTTTGATCAGATTAAGATGGAAAGCATCAATAGGTACCAGGGAGTCAACGTGTATGTCAAGAATCTAGATAACAATATTGATGACGAACGATTACGAAAAGAATTTGCTCAGTTTGGTACCATTACCAGTGCTAAGGTAAGATGCTGAGATATCTTATCATATTCAGAGGTTCAAGTATGTTGAATACTTATTATGCTATACTGATTTAAAATCACCCAAGCAAAGGTTTGTTATGTATAGGGAAACCGAATGTAATTTTTAGTAAAATTTATAGCCCTGGAGTCTCTTTATTTCCACAAAAAATGTTTGATTTTTTCAATTTCAAAGATTTATTTTATTTTTTAATTTTGATTTTACTGTTTAAATGTTTCATATGTTTCAAAAAAGAATCTTTATGTCATGAAACAAAAAGTAATTACTAAACCTGTTAATAGAGGGTGGAGTTCCTCATGGGCTAATATTCCTTAGTGGGAAGAATAATGTTTGACTTGGTTTGTAAAGATTTTATTGCAGATACTACGTTCCTCAACTTTTGGAATTAGTGCCTTTTTCAAAAGGATCTAAAGCATTCACTTTTAATATAGTACATGCATTTATATCCATACAAATAATTTGGATAGTATACATGAAAATTTGTTTCCACACACCGTTGCAGTTATGAGACTATATCTTTCAAAAATAATGATTCAATGCTTATATTTACATTTTTTAACTCCTTGCCTTGACTGCAAAGGTTTTTTTTTTATTTCAAAACCCCTGTATTATCCTTCGGGTAAGTTACATTTAATGGAAGAGCCATTGCAACAGCTTCTGTTCAATGTGAGCGTGAAATTTGATTTTCGATTATGACGTTGCACGTCCACGTTGTTAAACGTTTGTGACGTCAAAATAAAACGCATACTTTAACCTTTTGATCCCCCGCCCGTGTTATGGTGTTTTGAATGCCGTAGCTATCCCCATACTTTATAAGCAAAATACATGTTGATTGTAAATATATCTATATAACAGGTACTTATGGCTTTTTATTTATGAATTGAATTTCCATGAAATTTGGAAGTATACGGATTATATATAGCACATGTATAGGCCTAAAATATTCATATTTATTGAAATAAAGCTAATATTATATAGTTTTAGTCTACATTGTGTCTTAGGCTCAACACTGTATCTTCTAAAAAATTAATTTGTCTGCTTTGATTGTTGCTTAATTATGCTGAAAATAAAAATAAATTAGAAGTGAGGAGGGCTACTTGTCGTTTTTTTTTTCATAGCTGGTTCACAAAACGCAGTTTGAGTACAACTTTATTATGCTACAAGTCACATCACCACTTTTTTCTCAATTACTTAATAAAGTTTCAGTCTGATTTTTATACTTGCAAATTGACTATTGATGCTATGCTAGTGATTAGAGAATTTCTCAAGCTAAGCAGTCCTTGGACCAGTGAAATTTGAGGGAATTTAAACCCCGGAATACAAACCATTAGAACTATAGCGATCAAATTTAACTCAGTTACATACGGTTAGTAAATAAAAAAGGAAGCTCAAGAACAAGGATCAAGCTCATAAGTCCATTTAAACATTACAAAATGTGAGCGAAAGCAGGGTGGGATCAGGTGCAGTGAAGGAGTGATCATCGCATGTCGACCAATCTTTCCCGCTGTGTGCCCCTTGTCATGATCGAGTAAACGGTAAAATTCATGGCCTAATGAATAATGGCCTAACAATTTGTATGGGTAGATGTCTGTCAACATTTGAACTCACTAGAGGTCTGTGTATCGACCTTAGAATTTTGAACCGTGGATTTTAAACGAGATTGTAATCCTTGTATCATCTACTTATCTGTTAATAGCCTACCTCGATTTAGAAAAGTTCATACATAGCATAAACTATTGTGTATCGAATGAAATAGGCGGTAAATACCATGTGCTGGTGATAATGGTATACTGCTACATAAAAAAGGGAAGCTGACAATAGAAAAGTTGACGTCAATACATTAAATATTTTATCATAACGTTTAGTTGTTAGTTTGTCATCAATGTCATTCTCTAGTAAAATATCAAAATATGAAACAGATGTGTCAGACTCTGTGGTGTTTTGTATGAAAAAAGGTGAAGATAACGAATGGCGATCCTTCTCAAAAACATCTAGAAACAATACATATCTGTGAAGAGAGCATAAAAATCAGACCCATGGAAATTTCAGATGTGGGATCACGTGCCTAGGATGAGTAAGCGTCCCCTGTTGACTGGTAACACCCGTCGTTAGCCCTAAGTATTGATCAGGTAGACAACATTTAGTAGTCAAATTCGGTATAAGAACAAAGGCTTAGCAATTGGTATGCTAGCCGTCAGCCAAAATACTATCCAATGATACGCTATGTTTGCTAACAAGTCTATAATAACGACTGTAGAATATTTGAATACAATGGGATACATCATATCAAATCAATGTAGAAATGAAAATGAATATTGATCATTAAAAAACGTCATCGATCAATATATCAAAATATATACATCGAATTAAAGGCCACCACAAGATACTTCTCTTTTTGATGTAGAAGATTTTGAATAAATTCTGCTTCATATGAACACAAAAACAGGTCTGCTTAGAACGGGGCACGGTAAGTACCAATGGAAATTCCATCAGATTGTTGGAAGACCTGGTCTCCAAAAACTACATCGATATTGTCAATGAGACACTCAAGCACGTTTGCAATATTATCTAAGAAATACCTGTGATAAGAATCAGAATGTTTTTAACAAAATAAATTTGGCCTAACCGATGACACAGTATTCAAATTTAAGAGTTCCATTTTTATTGAAAAAACAATTCTCTAAGTCAAAAAGCCTGGTCTTTGCCGTGGGGAATGAGTATAAAAAGTAATAATATATAAATAGTGCACGTTTTTGAGGGTAACAGTTGAAATTGACACCAAGGAAAACCATTGGTAAGCGACGCGTTAGCGGAGGTTGACAATGGTTTTCCGCGGGGTGTCGATTTCAACTGTTATCCTCAAAAACGGGCACTATTTATTTCATTATACTGAATGTCTTCTTGATTTCGGATGTCATTAAAAAAATTCGGAGATCGTCGTTAAGTTCACGTTTAGAAAGCTTTTATACTCCCCTCTTCTTTTTTTCTCAATAAGAAAGCTTCGGAAAAGATTTACCAACCTCTTTATTGTTTGTTTGCTACTCAGAAAGTCCTTTATCAAATAAAATTTGTACTCGCAAGGATGTTTCGTCTGTCGTTTGTTGTTTTCAAGTAAGCTACATCGGACGCAAGCTTTTATTGACGTCGTTTAATCGGCTTCTTTCAAACGCACAACTGACGTTTTGAGAATTCTACGGTGAACTGTACGCGCATGATTTGAACGCATGTGACATTTTTGTAATGTTACCCGTTCTCAAGTGTGTTGCTAACGCTGAGGGTAACATTACAGATTGTTAAATGGGTCTAAACCAATCAGATTTTAGTATTTATCATGAAAAGTATAATAAAATATATTGTTGTACAGTACTCTTGAAGTTTCTCTTTCACTGATGTTAATATTTTCGTGAGGAGTAAAGAAAAAGGCTTGATATAACATTAACTAGATCCTGCTATACATCTATATTTCTTTGTAAGGATTTTTTTTATGAAGATATTAGAAATCTGTTCTTTCAACGTTCAGTGTTGGAATCTTGTGTTTATAAATGTTCAATGTCACGATTTCAGGTCATGTCAGAGAGAGGTCGATCCAGAGGCTTTGGATTCGTATGCTTCAGTTCCCAAGAAGAAGCTACCAAAGCTGTTACTGAAATGAATGGAAGAATTGTGGTGGCAAAGCCCCTGTATGTTGATTTTGCTCAAAGGAAGGAAGAACGTAAGGCTCGCCAGTATATGAAGCATATCACTAGCATGCGAATGCAGGTAACATTGAATAATCTTACATGGAAACCTGAATAACATATATTTACTTGAATAAAAAAAGATGTAAGACCAAATATGATGTGTGTACGAGGGTTGTTAGAAAAGTTCGCGGACACGTTGATTTACACAAAAAATATTGTAAACTTTGAAGAATGACGTATGTCTAATTAAATGCTTATCCTTTGTTTATTAGTATGCAAAAGACCAGGTCCATTTACTTTAGAAATTTTTGAAAATATATTTTTACTACGCAGTCATAGGATTCACGGAGCAATCACTTGACATTTTATGGCGTTAGGTGACGTGACAACCTGATTCCAGACCTGTGAAGCTTTTTCACAGTTCTACATATTTCTTTCATTTCTATAGACTTTTCATGTCTTTTTTGACTTAAAAATCAAATAAGTATTCCAAGACATGTCATATTTTTTAATGTCTTTTGTGAGATCTTACAAACATTGTCTACGCAGTTCAGCGATCAGATAGGAGAAACACTGCAAAATCCAAAGGCGCAACGTCCATGCGATGAGCAGGATAATGGGATATCGCAGGAGTTGATAATCAATAGTGTCTTTCTTTCCATTCTTACAAAGCTTGAACACTTTGGTACAAGATACGTGTAAGCCATCCCCAGCAGCATCTAAAAAACATTTTAGTCTCTTTCGGGCATTTTCCTGTCTGCACACATAATTTTTAATAGCTCGGTGCTCCAAGACGTTCAATGACGTTACCATTTTTGGCTTTGTTTTGTGCTACAACAGTGCAATTTTTATTTTCATCAAATTATGTCTCTATAAAGTACAGGTGCAAAAAAGTAACATGCTCCGTAAAGCATGTTTTATCTAAATAATTTAGCTGTATATTTTTTAAAGATCATCGGAAAACACCAAATCTTTGCATATTAATTAGAAAATACGTATAGTTTTTACCTGCAGAGTTTTACTGATTTCATGCAAATAGCGTGCTCACAATAGAACTTGTCCGTTCATTTGTGCTCATTTTAAATTTCTTAAAGATAGTATAACGAAGATTTGCATAGTTCACGAACTTTCCGAACAACCTTCGTATATACATGCAATGAATTATTTTGTAATAGGTTAAATACATAACAACAGTGTAATGGAAAAAATATGCAAGAATTGTTCCAGATACAAGATATCTACAGAAATATTCCTGTACTATAAAACATGGAAGTCATTAATTTAGGGACAGCAAATGGGACAGGTGGGCCAGATGTTCCAACCAGGTGGGGCTGGATACTTTGTCCCAACAATGCCTCAAGCTCAGAGATTCTATGGTCCCAACAACATGCCAACCATGAAAACCAATCCAAGATGGCAGACAACTACTGTTCGACCAACTGGTCAGCCTGCAAGTGGTAAGGGAATATCTGGTTTTACATGTTGTGTAGTTAAGAATGTACACAACCACATCGAATGAAAACAGAAATTCATAAGGAAAGGATGACTGCACTTAAGGACATGCGAAATTTGCGACAACATAAACTTTCAAAACAAGCATTTTTCTTTTCATAGCAAGAATGGTCAACATCCAATCTACAACTTTATGTAATTACGTTTAATAAAAAAGTGTATTTACGAAGTTCGAATCTGTTTTCAAAGGCAGTGGTCATCACAATTTCTTGAATCTCCGTTCGATAATGAGGACGCCCACTTTTTTCCTGACTTTATACATAGTCAGCGCATGTTTGTCTATTGTTCTACGTTTAACAGTAGTTGTATATTTGCATAAATAATGTGTCAAAAGGAGATTAATAGACAATCATGCGCTCATGGTTAAAAAGAGAAAAAAACATCTTCCTCTTACATTCGCTCTATGTGTTGTAACCAAGGATTGTGACATGTTGAATATTATAATTCACCACGTGATTTCTTACCTCAGGTAACTTTGTGAATACTAGATTCCGTGACTTGTAAGGTAGCTAATGTTTTGTAGTAATGTTTTGTACTCACTAGGACATTATGTTCGAACACGTTAAGTCATCTGGCATTGATATAAAATCTGCTTGAATTACATTGACGTGCTCATATTGTTAATTTCGTTTTGAAACCTTTGTCAGAAGTGTATTTGTGCCATACAGAATGGAGAGGGAGATTGGAAAGAGTGATCACGTTCTTTTTTTCCAAACATGTCATTGTTATTTATCAAGTCTTATTTTAGACCCATTCTTACTCACTGACCTTTTGCTAGAAAATGTTTTTATACCCCCGCTCCGAAGGAAAGGGGGGTATACTGTTTTACCCTTGTCTGTCTGTCTAGCTGTGTGTCTGTCCGTAACAAATTTTTGTCGCAGTTTTCTCAGCAATTACTCATTGCAGATGCTTGAAGTTTTATCACACTCTTTGTTTAGGCATGCCATATGGTAAGATTCATTTTTTGCGAATCCGATGTCAACTTCCTGTTTATCCGTGTGTTTGTCCGTACCATACATAACAAATTTTGGTCGCAGTTTTCTCAAGAATTACTCATCGCAGATGCTTGAAATTTTAGCACACGCTTTGTTTAGGCATGTCATATGGTATTTTGTAAGAATTCGACGTCAACTTCCTGTTTATCCGTGTGTTCGTCCGTACCATACATAACAAATTTTGGTCTCAGTTTTCTCAACAATTACTCACCACAGATGCTTGAAATTTTAGCACACTCTTTGTTTAGGCATGCCATACGGTTGGATTCATTTTTGTACGAATCTGGTGTCAACTTTCTTTTATCCGTGTGTCTGTCCGTACCATGCATAACAAATTTTGGTCGCAGTTTTCTCAAGAATTACTCATCGCAGATGCTTGAAATTTTAGCACACGCTTTGCTTAGGCATGTCATATGGTATTTTGTAGAATTCGACCAAGAATTGGTCCAATTTTGGTACATTTGGTACTTTTGTAAATTAAGGTACATAATCTTTTTTATTGTATTATTTTCATTTTCTTTTCTTCCTTTTTTTAAATTTCTTTTGGGGGGGAGGTGTATTTCATTTTCTTGTTTTGCAATGGTTAAGTTTTTTTTGTGAAATCAATCATTGATTATGAAGCCTAGAGACTCAAACACGCGTTAGTGCTTTTGTTCACATTTCCTTTTCGCGCATCTTCCTCCATGGTTAAATTTTCAAATGTGGAGAACCCTGTTATTTGTGTTTTTTTTTTAATTATAAATAATTATCCTTCTTGATTTTCAATAACAGCTCTTATGTCAGGATCCCTATTGCATACTGAAAATAGTAGTATGAAATATAAAACTGAATGAAAATGCATAGGATTAGCAGTATAAATAATATAAAATCAGCAAGTTTACAACAATCATATGAATTTGAATAAATAGTAAAAATAAAATTAAGGTCATTGTCATCTTTAATTTTGATCTAAAGGATAATAAAGGATGATATAACTTGGGTCTGTGTATTTGCGCTAATTACAATTCGTATTCTTTACTAGATTTGAGGGTTTAATCCTTTTTAACTTTGGGTTTTACATTATGTAAGTTTAAGGTAATTTAAGCAAAAACAGGGATTTTACTTATATAATCATTCAGACTTAAGCTGTAAATATTTGAAAGCAATATTGGGTTTGGCAGTTTTTGTGATGTAAAAGAATTCACCGTGTATTATTTGTTTTTATTTTAATTCATTAGATTATTGAATTCCAATCTGTGTACTTTTGTGTTGCCTGTAGAACAAAGTGACACTTTGGGATCACTTAACCAGATGTCTGTCTGTCTGTCTGTCTGTCTAGCTGTCTGTCTCTACCACCATATATAATATAGGAAGATTATTTTCGTAATATTCTTTGGCTGAAATGACGAAACGTTATATTCATCCTTTTGAGATAAATTTCATATGAGTGAAAAATTCTTGATAGGTTAATTAACAAACAAACAAACCTTACCAGGCATTTGTGCAAGATACCAGAGGATGTTGTTTACTATATAACCCTATTGAAAATCACAAGCATTGACAATATCCCAATTTTTTGTGTATTTATGTACTTAGACATTTTGAAAACATTTTCTAAATCAGAAGATAATGATAATTATGATTAATGTTTTATATATCACAAAGAGATACACAACTGATATTCGAGGAATTAACATTAAACAATATTAACTACACTGGTACAATAATTAGCGAATTGCAATATATAATAATCTGACATCAGTCCTTAGAGGGGTATTTTTGTGTTGTTCTTGTTCTCATTCTTTTTGTCCGGAAGAAAAAGACATCAGGTCGTCAAACTTGTCATCATATATCATATACACAAGGTATTTTGATTTCCAAATTAAATATATATATTCAGAGTTTTCCACATACTTTATGGTATGAGTAAGGATACGCAAAAATCTCATAATGAGGATATCAGTTATGCTGAGTGGGCCTCTTTTTTCACACAAGTTTAGAGTGAAAACTAAAGCTGAGCTCAGATATTACGATTCAGATTTAATTGAAATGTATCATCAAAGTAGAAACTAAAATGACAGAGTTTATAATTCGACACATATATTATAAGGATTCCAAACCGTACCAGGAGCCCTGCAAATAAGACGTCAGAGACCAACAGGGAGACCAACTGGAGTAGGTGCTCATCCAGTCTCTGGTCAGTCAGGAACACCTTACACTAAGCACATGCCTGTCAGCCAGCAGGTGACTGGACGTCCCCAAGGAAGCCAACCCAGTATGCCTGCAGCTGCAAATTGCCAGGTAGGCTACAAAGGATATATAGTGCAGGTCATATGATGCAGCAGCATCAAGTACAAAATCCAGGAATGCAGCAGGTCCATTGTCTTTTTCAGAATATTCAACTTAATGTTTCACCCTTGTTTAACTCACTGGTCAGAGACCAGTAGAGCTCATGTATTAGTAAGGTTTCCGTCGTCCATTTGTCTGTCTGTTTAAATGCTACTCCTACAGTTTCTGTCAAATTTAATATTACTTGATACGCAATTAGACTACAGTAAGATACTATAAAATCAAATATTCTCGTAGGGTAAAACGTTCTTGTTTTAAGGAAAAACTATGGGTTCCTGAGGATTTGACTTTGTGAATGAAGAATTGTTGAGTAATGATGTATATGACATGACAAGTTTCGTGGTGGACATTAATTTGTGGGTCTCCTCATACCTCGAAAACAAAATTTAAACGTCATGAAAATTAGTGAATTCACGATACACAATTTTGTTCTCTTCTATCGATTTTTGATTTCAATGAATGGTGTTGCCATTGTAACTTAAAAAGATATTTCTGTAAAATTATCTCGAAACGCTACTCCTGTTACAGTTATTGTCCAATTGCAATTAAAATTGACTCAGAAAGACACTAAACCAAGGATCATTATTTTATTTATTGCTGTTGCAGTAGTTTCAAGTCTCGTCAGAGATTTGTGGTTATTGTTAAGATTTGATTTATAGGATTGCTGGATTTTACAGGTTTAATTTGTGTATTGAAAAAAAATAATCTGATTTTGTAAAAGGATCTACCTAAAGTTGTGATTGTCTAGGGACAGGAACCACTTACTGCCACCATGTTGGCTACAGCTCCGCCACAGGAGCAGAAGCAAATGTTAGGAGACCGCTTATTCCCTCTCATCTCCAGTATGTTCCCAGACATGGCTGGAAAGATCACAGGCATGTTGCTGGAACTCGACAACTCCGAGCTGCTGCACATGATGAAATATCAGGAGTCACTAGAGGCTAAGGTAAACAAACTGCCAAGCTATCTGAACCACCAGGAAGTATAAATAAGCAATATTCCATACAGAATAGAGGGATTTCCGTAGAATGATCATGTTTCCAATCTGCTTGTTTGACAGATACATGAAATTACCAATCATGATACAGTACCGACTAGACACAACCTAACACGTTTTCTTGGGGCGGCTAATTCATAATCTTGTTGCGCTTTGGGTGCGCTCTACGATCGCTTGGGGTCAGCTTTGGACCCGCTAGAGTGAACCTGGCGTTCGCTTTCACTCATGCAGGAAGCGGACTCCACTTTATCTTTAATATTGATGTTTTATTACATGTACACAAGAATTAGATACGTAAACTAAGGAATAAAAATATAAATCTATTTCATTAATTTTGTTGAGAGAGAGAAGCGAAGAAAATTCAGATTTCAATGTATTGAAAAAGTATTTCAAAAGTTGTATTTTTGTAAACAAAATAAATACTAGAATAATTACAAAAGCTATGTAATGAAGACATGTATATGGTAATAATATTTTATATTAGTTGATATTTAATTAGTTTCTTTTATTAGTTTTAGTTAACCTAGTTAATATTTTATTTGTAGATATCTTGTCTAAAATTCATGCATGTATGATTATATTGTTTGATATTATTAAATCGAATAAGAACACTTTAAGAAATTAATTTGTAAAATATTTATCTTAATGTTACCCGGAGAAAAATAATTTAAGGAAATAAAATACATTTAAAGAAAATGTTCATAAACACGATTATACTACATGTATTTACACCGAATAGCCATAGTGGCATGCTGATTGGTCGAGGCGCTGATCGGTCAATGCGTTTTGTCTATAATCCTGATCGGCAGGTCTGTTACGCATTAGCGAACCCGGCGTTAGCTTTTTTTGGTGCGCTTCTGAAATTGGCGTACGCCTTAGGTCGGCCTAGGCTTGATCTTTGTTCTCTTGGTGTCAGCCTTACAGAGGGCCCCTTGCAAACTTGAGCTAACCCGGAGTTCCATTGGAAATTGCGTTCTATTAGGTTGTGTCTGGTCTGTACTGTATAGGTATCAAAGATTTATTTCAAAGTCACAGACAATTGACATATGTGTTATGGACAAATGTTTATGATATGTATGTACATAACTAATAACTTACCATTTCATGTCAACTCCTTTGTATTATTAACTGAGTAAATGTAATAAAATCATAATTATTTGTTTTGGCTGGAACAGTAACTAGCAATAATCTTTTACATGTACATGTATATGGAGCTCTGAATTGCTTTTTAGGTTAAGGAAGCTGTAGGTTTGTTGTAAGCTCATCAAGCTAAAGAAAGAGAAGCAACGGCTAATCCAGGTGATGAATGGAAACATTTACAAGCAACTTAAGATGGGTATTAATAGAAACATGACAATATTCTACATCAATATCATAGTACTCAATCTGGTCTATCTGGTCCATATAAATCTGTAGTTTTTTTTCTCGTTTTTTATTTTTTGTTTTTTGTGTGTGTGTGTGTGTTTTTGTAATTAAGGAAAATTACATGAAATTATTTTTATAAAATAAAGAAATTTAGGTAAAATTGTTTTTATTGGTTGATGATTCAAAATTTTCTATTGCTTTTTGGCATTGTCTGTTGGTGAAATTCCTTAATTAGGGATAAAAATTGGTAATTGCTCTAAGTTTTAAAATCTCTTTGCATAAAAAAAAACTCAGAGCATATGTTCTTTCTACTTTTTTATAGATGAAAGGTCAAAGTCAGAAAACTCTTTGTGTACAATCCTTGTCAAGGGTTTATTTTTTCTCCCCTTGGTCCTACATGGATCAAACATCAGTTTTCTAGGTTGGTTGTCAAGTTTGTAGAAAACAAATTTCTTGATAATTTTTTCCTTCCATTCAAGTCACACAAAAAACTACAACTGAGTTTGGGTTTAAGGCTTAAATCTTCAAGGCTTATTATAGATTCAAGATTTTTTTTTCTCAAATTATTGACGATGAAATCAGGAGGAAGCTATATTCAGGTTTCATGTTTTAAATAATGCATGTATACAGAAAAAAAAATCTACTTCTCCAGAACGGTTAGGCCAAGTTAGTCATATTGAGTCCCAAACTGTGTGGATTCAAGTTTGATAAAGTTATGTCCTCTTAGCAGCAGAGCCAAGGCTACGCGCAAGTAGGCTTTGTGGTCCATTCACCTCTAGTTCATATTCATTATGAAAAACATTCATGCATGCATGCATGAAATTCCTAGAATAATGTAATTAGGTCAAGAAAAGTATTTGTCTTCGTCCTTGATAATCTTTTCCGTTATTCAAGTGTGTATTTTCCCTGGGTGGATAGAAAACAAGAGAAACATTTTAAGACATGTTTGAAAACTAATTTTTCTAAAAGTAGCTGCTTTTTATAATTACAGCCAGATTCAGAGGACAGACGTTTATCGGAACAATTTAAAAAAATTGTTACAAAACCAATCCTAAAATCTAAGTAAAACATTTACTGTCAAATCATCAGTGATTTCACTGTATTTATTACTTTTATCATTTTTGATTCATTTTGTACTCAAATTTTTTTTTCATCATTTATCTGTTTGCCTTCATTAGTATGGCTACAAAAGTATTTGTGCCTCTTCAACCGAATTGTTAGAGTTTTAAATAAGGAAAAACATTAAAAAAAATTCTTACTCTGAAAATAAAGAGTATATCCTATCAAGAAGTCAAAGGATTCTTTACTTCTAAATGAAACAAGCTTTAGAACTGAAGCATACATTAGCCCCCAAATAATACATAATCACCTCTGTGTTGAATACCAGAGTGATAGCCAGAAAAACAAAGGAAATTTTTGTCTGAATAATGGAAGAACAAATGATAATTCAATCATGAAATTTGTTTGGAATGACATTGTCATAAGAGATAGGAAAAGGTGTTATATGTATCTGGTTAGTAGTGATTAGGATTACTGATGATTATATGTTATGGAACTGAATAAACTTTCTTTTACAACCTCTGCTTTTTCTTAATGAAAAAGGTGAAGATAACGAAAAGGTATCTTTACCTTTAAGGTATCACACCGGTAATTGTAGTTCCATACATAATAAAGAAATATTTTTTTGTTGTGAGAAATTTTATATTTTTCCTTCTTCTATTTTTACATTTCTGGTATCTGTGTATAGGATATTTTATGTACTTTGTAAAATGTTGAAGGTTTTTGACAGGAACTATTTTTTTCAGGGCATGGGAGGCCACTTCCTGGGGTGCACACTGTTTATAAACACATTGAAAACACGTGGTTTTGAGGGTATTCCTGTTTGCTGATGAAAAAAAATCAGAAAATGCCGTGTACGTACCCTGTTTTTTTTGGTGTCAGCTAATGTGACGGGTTACGTTTAACACTTCCTGCTAAATAATTTTTCATGAATTCAAAGGCCTGATTTTTAAAGATTTTTTTTATTCTATATAGAATTATATAGTGAAAACAATTACCTGTGTGAAACCTTGAAGTTGATTGTGTAAAATCATGTAAATCCAGATTAATGACAGTTTTGATTTTTAAAAGGCATATTTCAACTAAATATGTCATTTTATGAACTTTCTGTGTGGAAGCACCCAGTTTTCAAATTATAAGTCAGATTGACATTAATTTATACAGATTTCTATGTAAAATGCTAACAGCATGTCATGTTTTACCCTCAAAACTTCAAATTATGACTTAAAAAGTAGGATTTTCATCTGACATGTAGAAAGAAGTCAGAAAATGTTGGGTTTTTTTTTTTTTTTTATTTTAGATGAGTTTAAACTATGTGCACCGCCTGACCGCAGTCAATTATAGCTAGTGTCTACAGACTTTGCCGTAAAAGTGTATTAGGCTGATTTTTTCAAGGAAAACCTAATTCTAGGTTTGCGAATGAGTTTTCAACATAAGCGACAACTGCGATAAAATGTAAAAAAGTAAAACAGAGTGTTAATTTTTAC
The DNA here is from genome assembly GCF_033153115.1 of Saccostrea echinata. Taxonomy (NCBI): domain Eukaryota; kingdom Metazoa; phylum Mollusca; class Bivalvia; order Ostreida; family Ostreidae; genus Saccostrea; species Saccostrea echinata. Next base: position 14,152,629 of record NW_026889772.1, on the reverse strand, counting down.
AGATTTACTGGATTTACTTTCATTTTATTCACCTCAAGTGATGCATGTATTAACTGCAGTGGAGGAATAGAAATAATGAAATGAGTGAAATTTGTGTAATAAAAGTAATGCCCAAATAAAATTTTTTAAGAATTTTTCACAAGTAAGAAGCTTATAACCAAAAAATGTATAAATACTGTTAGAACCTGAGAGTGAATACTTATTCTGAGTCCTAACCATGCATTACAGGTGTAGTGCAGAATGTTACTTAGCATCATGGCATGCCTGTGATGGTTCTCTGGACTTTTTCCATGCTTTCACAGCTGAAATTCATGTTTTTTTTAGTTTGTCGGAGAATGTTTTTGTCATTTTACTACTTAATTCTAGGTGTTGACCCTCACTTTTAAAATAAGTCCCAGCCAGTGATGCTTATTTCAGCATGGTTTGTTAAGCATATTAATATACTGAAATATTAATAAATTACAAATTAAAGTGTTGAAGAAATTTGACATATTTACATAATTAAAATATCAGAATAACCATAATATAGCTAATAAAGTGCCCTGTTCTTCTTATGTCACTTCCTATAAATTTTATCAGCAGTTTTTGTACACCCACCCACCTCCAAGAATCATGGAGGATGGCCTGATACTAGTCTCTGTGTTGCATTTTTTTTTTACATTTAAAAGTGTTAAAACTGTAAAAAATATTTAAGGTTTATATTTTGAAATCTAAATGTTGAATTTTTATGTAAATTTGGTGAAAGAAAAAGCTGTAATCTTGAATTAATCATGCAAAATCATCAAACACTTTTGGAATTCCTGAGCAATTCAATGAAAAGAGGATAATTATGCATGTTCAATTGGAATTTCATGGCTAATTTGTGTCTGCAGAGAATGTCAGTTACATAAATCACAACAATAAATTACATCTGAATTATTTTCTCCATTTTCTTATCATCAAAGCCAGTTTAATGGAGTGTCAGAACTGTCCAGAACCTCCCTAGATGCTGATATTATTTAGACTGCCCTGTGTTACAACAAAGCTTTTAGATAAACTTCTACACAGCAGCTTATAGACAAATACCTAGTCTTTATTTGGAACATAAATTGACCAGATGCAGATTTTATTATCAACCTAATATTCAACAATTTCTGTGAATTATATCATTCTTTGGAGAGTAAAATTCAACATTGTTATGTAATAATTGCATAATTGTCTCAGACTTGTGAACTCTTTTTTGTTTGTTGTGAAGAACAAAGCATATACTCTCAATGGATACAAAATTGGCTGCCAGGCCTAGTCTGTTAATGATGAAATTCTGCTTCAAAATATACACAAAAAACTTCTTTCAGAGTGCTCAGTGTGTATTCTTGACTGCTTTGGAGTAAGGGAGATAATGCATCATATCTCCAGCAAAAAGGGGAATTAAACCACCAGACTTAAGGATGTTGGTGACAGTTATTCAAAGAATCTCAGGTGCAAAAATGAAAAAAAAATCTGACATCTTCAAAGGTCCTTCAAGAGACTTTATTTTTCTCTTATGGCCAGGGTTACCTATGGAATATGCATGCACATTTACTTGAATCAGCTGATAGTTTAAGTTTTCAATGAGTTTCTTCAATGATAAGGATTTATATCTTGAATGACCAGAAATATATGATATACCTGATTGCACCTATTTCATGTATAAATTACTGAAAGACCAGAAATGTAACTGCACTTATTTCATGTATTTTAAAAGTACTTATAACTAGTCGAAAACATGAAGATGAAAGGTGTATAAAAGTTATTGTTTTGTTTCCCGCTTTCACTAAAAGTGGGAGATATTAATTTGGGTCTGTCTGTCAGTTCATCCGTCTGTCTGTATTTCTGTCTGTATTTAACACTTTCGTTTCCAGAAAAAATCTCAAGAAGCCTTTAAGCTTTTGCAATAAAGTTTTAAATTACAACTCCAAATGGACTAAAGTAGATCCCTATTGATTTTTGAGGTTCCAAGGTCAAAAGTTCCAAGGTCAACGTCATAAATTCATACATTCTGTCTGAGTGTAATATTTTCGTTTCCGAACGATATCTCAAGAAGCGTTTGAGCTTTTGCAATGAAATTTTATACCACAACTCCTTATGGACCCGCCCGTCCCTTTCAAAGTTTCCCACTCCTTTTTTTTTATTTTGGTCAAGTTTTTTTTTATCAAAGTCAATTAGAAGTTTATTGGCATCGATCAGGGTCAACGTTTTAGAGATATTCCCCTTTTGTATTAAAAGTCGCGTGGCACAATGTTTAGCACAGAAGCATGTGGAGAGCATAGAGAACAGTTAACTCTACATACAGTAATTGTTGTCGGCGGACTTTGCATGGCAAATCTACAAGAACTGTTTAGTAAAGGCTAAATTAGACACATATTTGTAAAATCTGACAATATCGAACGTGTCAAGAACGAAGAATAGGATGTTATAAGCTTAAGGTTAGTGGAAATCTGCGATATTTTCGAACGAAGCACAAGTATTTGTTGGTCAAACGAAAAAATATCAATTTAGAAAAAAGGCCAGTTAGAAGTGGTGTATTACACGCAAAGTACCAATATGCTGAAAGTATTTGGATCTGCGCCCAATTTCATACAAGCAGTAAACGGGAGTATAAACGTTCGCATAAAATTATTATTACTGTGATAAATATTTTACATAAAAAAGAATCTCCTGTTCACATTTTAACGAAGAAGCAATCAAATCTATATATCCATTTTGGCATTTCAGACCCGTAGGAAGCAAATTCAGTTTGGGGGGACAGCCATACATTTTCTGTTTACAGTTGCGGTGGCACTACCAAAATTTTCCTGACAAGTAAAAAAAAAAAGGTCATCAGACGTTTTTATTGAGGGGACACAAGCATATAGTATCTATGTTTACTATAGTAATCTATATATCGGCAAAATTATTGGGGGGGGGGGGCTTTAAGCGGGGAAAACAAATTCTCTGAATTAGCTTGTTGCTTCTTTTTTTTTTAATTTTTATTATTATTATTATTATATATGATCATTTTCTATTGAATCAAACTTATTAATTGCTGTGTTACAATTTGAAATCATACTCATATATATATATATATATATATATATGTACTTTAAACAAGGCAAATTAATATAATATGTCATTAAACGACGTTTATGATGACGTGTTCAAATGAGTGATTGAGACTTAATTGTATTTATTTATATATTTTAAACTATGGAACGACCAACTGTTGCTTACATGCCATATGTTAAAATTATTGAAGTGTCCAGTAAGTTGCAATTTTTATTTGCACAGAATGTAACCAAACAATAGTAAATAAAGTTGTGTCACCTGAAAACCCCTCAATGGTGTAAAATAGAAAGAATCAATATCAGTATCGTTTTTGAAAGGAGGAACCATAAACATTCTCCAAACTCAAAAATCCTGTTTCTTTTCTCTTTTTTTTTTGGGGGGGGGGGGGGGGGAAATAGATTCCGACTTCTTTCAAAACCAAATTTTATTCATACATTGCCACATTACCCCAATTTGAGTATATTGAAACAAAAAACGGAGGAACAATCTTTCAATGATATACTTTATACATTTTTCACATGTTTACACCCTTTGTCGCGTGGATATCACTCGTTGGATATTTTTTCTCATACCATTGTTTTTTATAAAAAAACAAAACAAAAAAAACTCCCACACAACTCGTTGGATAAAAATCATATCCAACAACAAATATTATGAGAGATTTTTTATCGATTGATATATATATATATATATATATATATATATATATATATATATATATATATATATACATATATATATATATATATATATATATATATATATATATATATATATATATATATATATATATATATATATATATATATATATATATATATATATATATATATATATATATATTAAGTAAGCATTTCGTAAATTGTATGCTCGTTATAATGACCATGTTTACAAATATAACCTATTGTTGGGTCGTTTTTTGCCTGACTTGCTTCATACCGATTGTTATAGCTAGGCCTTTTTCAGATACTAAATTTGTCTGTGGTATGTTCCGACTAACTTATCAAAACATAGGACTCACGGCGGGTTTTACTTGGGAGTGTACCAAATTGTATTTTTATCAACCTAATTAGCATTATTCCTATGAAGTCTGAGGCTTATTTTACAATTTTTAAAATTGCTATCACATCCGCTAAAAGGGGATATATATATATATATATATATATATATATATATATATATATATATATATATATATATATATATATATATATATATATATATATATATATATATATATCTTTCGAAATGTAGGCAATTATAAAGTATTTGAAAAATATTAGATTTTTTGTTAATGAATTAGAATTTGAGACACTGTGTTTAAATAATAACTTTAAAAAAAATATTAATTTAAAGATGGAAAACAATAGACAGATGGTACCATTTTGTTATTGACATATCACAAAATAATATATTTTGTATGATAACAGTATGAACTTACAGTTTTATTACTGAAAATGAAAAACTTGAAGATAAAGCAGTGTGAGATCTCATAAATCCTCTACAAGTACAATTCGTGTAGAGAACTAAATACAGCGACACCTGGTAACATCAGAGGCAAGGTATTGGTATAGAAAATGTCATTCCATATTCGACTTAACGAAAGGTTGTATTATGTAAATTTTGCTGCGCCTCGGTTGACAATGGTTTTCTTGGGGTGAAATTTTTCAATGTTACACCCAACTATATGCAATTTTTATTATATTATTCTGAATATTTTATACAAATACATATAACAGTGAACCGTGCGCGCATAAATTCTGCGCAGTCACCATTTTTTGGAATATCACCCGTCGTCAAGCATTGTTGACTGTTGCTACGCTGGAGGGCGTGGCTTCATCATTCAGCGGGTAATAGTGTTTTTTAACAAATGAATCAGTTTCAACTAATCTACATGAAAGTATAATATTTGCAAATAGTGTCATAATTTCAACATAGAATTAGCAAAAAGCTGATGTAAACGAGATTGTTGAAAACCTTGTGATGTCAGTAGCCTGATTTGGTCGAAAATGAATAGTTCTCATAACATGCTCATGCGTACCAAATCGGTTGGGAGACATAAGCATAATATGCAGGTGATATTGGAAAATAAAAATAACCATTTTTTTTATTTGAATTCCACAATGATATAATACAAACATAAACATATGAAATTAACACAATCTTTTCATTGTAGTATTCATTTTTGTGAGAGAGAGAGAGAGAGAGAGAGAGAGAGAGAGAGAGAGAGAGAGAGAGAGAGTTAAAAGAGAATGTGGATGACAGATAATTAGAGGAAGTAGCAAAACTAGTTTAAAGACAGGGTTTATTCATGTTAGTCTGAAAGTATGGAGTGCCATTTTTGCCAGGAGGTGTTAAACTCATTTATTTTATTGCATTCTCTGGCTGTATATTTCAATGACTTATAAATAATTTTGAATTCATTCAGAAAACCATGGATAGAGAGGCTGAGGTTTTGACAACGAACTCTGTAGATATATTGCTTCATTGACAAAAGCAGCATATTTAAAGATTTTGATGATATTGTATTACTTGTATCTCCAAATATAAAAGTTTTACCATCTAGATTTAATAAAATGTCTTTTTGGTGACAGTGTCTACCAAAACCATCTAGAAATTGTTGTACAACTGGACATTGCCAAATTAAATGATATATTGTTTCTTCCTCTACTTCACAAAATGTACATAGGTTAGAGTCTATTTTACCTATTTTAAACATTAGAGTATTGGTTGACTAATAAATAAAAAACAACTATTGTGAATTGATAAGCATTGATATCTCTAAATGTCGACGTGAACAATTTTATTCTTCCCATGTAGAACATTTGACTATTTTCTGATTTATAAGAATTAAAAAATAAAGATCGGCTAAAACTGGACGCGAGGATGATCTTATTAAAGCAGAAGTAAATGCTATTGCACTTAATAGAAAAAAGGATTTCTGGATAAGAGAGTAACATATCCTTGATTAAGGATATTAAATCAAATGTCATAATGTCATAATCAAAAAGTAATATCCCCTGTAACATATTTCTTTGTAAAAGTAATGGACATATATTTTGTACCTGTAGATAGTATGCACTGTGATTTTTCATGATTTGCAAAACATTGTCTTGTAGGATGCAGATTGACACTACTGTATATAGTTAAATTTGTTGCATGTTTATTATTTTATTATATTGTGTATGAAAAAAAATTGTTTTTTCATAACACACTCAAATTGCTCGTCGGTCATTCTGGCACATTAGTGTTTGTTTAACATTAAATGGAAAAAAATAAGACCTAGATGCTTTCATAAGACAGTAATATCCGCACTAAGGTGTTTGCCTCTAAATGCACACTCCTTCATATTTGGGTAAAAAAGGAAAAAGCCAAAATAATTTTACACAGTACATGTATTTGTTAAATCGAGCATAAAATGCTCAGGTGAATATGTGACCCATGAGCCTCTCATGTAGGTATTTCATATACTTAATTCATTACCAGTCTGAAATTACAGAATTTGATTAATGATGTAAATTATGTTTTGAAAAAAGGGGGATATAAATTTTTGGCTCTTTAAATTTATTTTCTAAACAACAAATAATATTATTTAAGTGCAAAGCATTTTTGATGAACTTAATAAAAATTAGATGCCAACTTTCAGAATTGATCAAATTGTGCAAATTAAACTTATTTGGATAGGCAAAAACCCTCTTGAAAACCCACACCCAATTAATTTGTCAAAACCACCCCCTTTTCCACAATTTGCCCGTTTTTGGAAATAAATTGCAAAGTTATGTTAAAACATCGTTTGTAATGATAATATAAAAGTACATGTATGTGTACACCTTTTCGAAAATTTCTAAACCCGCGCCACAAATTGGACTTGCGTCAATTTACTAGTACTAGTTTTACCATCATCATTATTGGATTGCACATGGTGAACACATCATTACATGTATATCAGTAGGAATTAATTCATTGTGTGTTTAACTGGATTATATTTCATGAAGCTGACAGCCTATAACAGTCGGTAAGTACAAGTTTAGGTATAGATTGGGGTAAAAATAATCTGAAATGCAAATGGTTAGATTATAGTTTAAAAAGGATCAAAGATCATCGGATGCCACAATAGACGAATTTCACATTCTGAAGAGTTATCTCCCGTTGTCGACGTAACGCTCATTTTTCTCACTTTAGCCTGTAAATATTTCCAAACTTCAAATGCTATCGGGTAATTTTGATCCGTTCCTACATTTTTAGAGTATGGGGCAACATGAAAAACATAATGAACATATTCATATAAATTTCATTTCTAAGAGTTGGTAACGTTATAGAGGGTAAACAGTGCCTTACGCCGGTTGACCCCAGATTGACCCCGCAAAGGGAAATAACTTTTGTAATTGTAAAAGTCGTCGTCTGGCGGGTCTAGATCTGCATTCCCATTCCCTTGATATTGAAACAATCTGAATCAGACAGCTTTAAATAAAATTTGAAACCTCGAAGCCGTCTTTGTATTATGACAGTTTAAATGGTAGAAGCGGACATGAACCCCCACCCCCGACCTCCCTGTCCCTGAAATAACAAATGATCATGTAACTCAAAAATAATTGAAAACTTTTTCCATTTGACTATGAATAGTTTTGTTTCTTGTGTTATTATGTATCTAATGGTATTCAAAAGTGCATCAATGATATGTTTGCCTGAATTTCAATTTTAAAGAAACTATTCAAGACATTCTTATCTAAGTTCATACACTAATACAAATTTTTGTGTTGCATTACTAATATACACTCGGCGGGGCATTCATATCCTATGGACATATTTCTAGTTTAATTGATCAACTTTTCAGAATTTTATACTGTGTCTTTCATACTGCAGCTAGAATGACATCTTACTTAGATAAGTGAAAAAAATAAGTTTACAGTCGTGGCTTTGATGTACATCTTATTACAAAAGGACACAGCCAGAATTTCTTTTTTAATGATTTGTTACAAATGTCATATGGAACACCTATATGAATGGAAATTCTGAAATCTTATTGCACATCTACAGGACAATACCAATCACTTTAGAAAATATATAAGCCTACTGGGTAAAATGTAAGAGGAATTCTTGGAACCAGGGTGCTTTTGTATTAAAAATGTCATTTTTCGACCCCCGTTTGACCCTCAGGGTGAAAATGAAAATTCCGAAACCTTATTGCACATCTACAGGACACCACCAATCATCTTTGAAAAGATGATTAGGCTACTTTGTAAAATGTAAGAGGATTTCTAGGAACAATGGGCCTTTTGCAGAAAAACGTCGTTTCTTGACCCCAGTTTAACCCCAAGGATGAAAATGAAAATTCCAAAACCTTATTGTACATCTACAGGACACCACCAATCATCTCCCAAAAGATAATTAGGCTACTGCGTAAAGTGTAAGATGAGTTCTGGGAACCAGGGGTCTTTTGCATAAAAAAACCGTCATTTTTCAACCCCCATTTGACCCCAAGGGTGAAAATGAAAATTCCGAAACCTTATTGCACATCTAATGGACCCTACCAACCATCTCCCAAAAAATGATTAGGCTACTGTGAAAAATGTAAGAGGAGTGTGAGGAAGAAGAAAGTGTGACAGACGGACGGACGGACATGAGTAACAACAGTATACCCGAACTTTTGTTAGAAAGTGCGGGTATAATCACATTATTAGCCACAGTGTGTTGAACTTCTTAATAGACCAATAGATTCAACGAATGTAAAGTCAATAGTATGATATCAACCCAATGTGAATGATGATTCATATATCAAAATACCTGCAACTAAGTGAAAACGAAGATATGCATATATTTGACATAGATTTAATACCATTATCTATATATATCATTGAAATTCCACAAAAGTTAGAGTTTATACGTGAAATTCACATAGATATTATTACATTCCTTTCCAGGTATATATTGACGCTTGTAATTTTTCTTCTGGATACCAAGAATAACAAAAGAGAACCACAGTATAGAACTAAAATAAGTTTATTTTAAGCTCTACAGCAACAAAAATTAGGACCACAGTATGTTGCATGGCATCCAGCGGATCCATATTTGTACATTGCCAAGCGTGCCTTTCCTATCTTTTTAGGGTGAAGGTACCGGGCATTATAGTAGAAGTGGAATGCGTTAAAACATGTAGGTCTGAAAAATATTGACATGCTGATAAATTCAAATATCAGAGGAAGAGTGAATATCTGTGTTACTGAATTTGTGTTTTATCCTTTTGACTTTTTGTCAATAAAATATATTCAATTTATTCATATTTTACTTTTGTTAAAAAATGAATTTCTCACTAGCATACAATGTTGTTTAGAAACATTTCTGAACATTGAGGCATATTTTCAAGGAATATCAATATATAAGCATTTGGTACCAAAGTGATAAAAATGTGACCTTATATTCTAGTTCAAGATATTTTACTATCTTAAGTATGAAATACGGCATCCCCGAATGAACTGGAGAAGAATCAGGCATTTCTAATTTACAACCAAAAATACGAATTCTGAAGAACGCCTTTGACTTTTTTACTTTAAGTTGACTAAAACTATGTGTGAGGGCGTAGCATTGCTTTGTGTTGTATCGTTCATAAGCCGTTAAAAACGCGGATACTTTTTTTCCCAAATGCCAACTCCTTACGCCGCGACTCTATAGCAAGTAAATTTAAAATTATGTTTCACTATTCCTAACTATATTCTAATTTTAATGGTGCAACTATAAGGAAAAACGAAAATTAAAAAAACATAATTTTGAATTAAGATAGAATTAAAATAAGAACATATGTAAAATTGTCAAAATAAAATGAGATTAAGAAATGAGAATCAAATTTGAAATTTTAACAAAAAAGTTGAATATAAACATTGAAGACGAATTGTGGCACTGATTCTTATTATCGAATCTCGACAATTTGGCTGTATAGAAACATGTAGAGAGATGACAGGTTAACTTACAACACATTCAAGTTTAATTCTCAAGTATCTCTCCCGGAAAAGCATAGTTTACGACATCAAAAGTACATAGATTCATAGTATAAACTCAAAGTCAGCACAGTTGTATGTTCGAAAATTACGTGCTAATATGTCGGAATTACCTGCTTAAATGTCTAGACTATGACACTGATACGATTGCATGTTCGGAATTACAAACTTACAAGCTTAAGTCTGGATTTTTAACACGATTACCCTCATACACATGTTTATAATGTAGTAAACACTTCATACTTATTTTTTTCTAAATATGATTTGACATGAGGAATAAAAAAGAAATTACTTTGTCGATCCCTGATTTCCATAGATTGCCCGCATACTTGCACCCGCCTCCTTACATACTGTGGCACAGGTCTTGGACCCTCCACACTGCTTTCGAATGACAGATACAAATCCTCCTGTAGGTATGGCAGCACAGGCGGCTTGCACGATATTATCAGGATCCTGGCCATACGATTCTGATAAAATATAAATATATGTATTTATTATTAATTTCAGATTCAGTTGATTTAATGTATACTATACTTTTCTCGGAGCACTGGTAAATAAGAAGACATATCAAAGAACAAATAATCAATTTTAAGTTTTCATTTAGAAAACTAGAAAACATTGAAGGTATTTGGCAACGCACTTTGAAAAAAAAAAATTCAAAGTGCGTTAAAATTTGGACAAAATCAACGCATTTCGAAATTTTTTTTCAAAGTACGTTAAGGGTGTGTATAAACATTTATTTTTTTTTTTTTACCGTGGAGACACTTAATGCACTTTGAAAAAAATATGTATAAAACAAAAATAGTAATAGACAGCATTATTTTGTTAAATTTCTTTTGAAAACCTGATGAATTGATTTACTTGCATTGAGAACGAGGAGAAGACAGATAGAAGGTCCCTCAGCCCAGAACTTTATCTTTCCTACCCAAATATATGTACTTTCATTACTGTTATGACATTTAACCCCCCCCCCCAAAAAAAAAAAAATAAATGAAATAAAATAAAAATTAAAAATAATAATAACTAAAGCAAAGCTCGTTGCCAAGCAAGGAGTGGGTCTTCCGATGGACGATGGATGTCGAATATGTTCAGAGTGTTTTCTGGCCCTTAAGATGCCATTTCCGGTGAAAAAAAGAAGCCAAAAAAAAAAAAAAACCCAAACAAAACAAAACAAAAAACAAAAAAAACTTAAGCTTCACTTACAAACCATTTTATACCTTTTCTAATGATTTCTAGCAAAAAATTTCCATTTCTCTCGACTATTTCTGATTTATACTGTAGTACTTTTTGGATTTCTTTCGATTACATGTAGTTCTTAAAGCCTTTCCTAAACATTCTTTAATTTAAAAAAAAATGTTTAATAAAAATCACTTCCTCTTCAACCCGAAGAGACAGATTCAAAACCAAAAATTTGTAATGCATAACTCAAAGGGAATTCTATCTTCCCTGTAAAAATTATGATTCCGTTTTGAGTCATTTGATAGAAAATTGACAAAATAGTTAAAAATATGAAAATCAGACAAGAAAAAAATGCAACAGGAAGTATTTTTAAATTCAAAACAAAAAAATCTTTAAAATAGGTTCGATACTTTATGAAAATTGTATATACTAAGAAAAGGGAATAATCATTAAGGGAAACAAAACATAAATAGTAAGATCTTCAGGAGGGAGTCGAAAGACCTTAATATTACATGTGTGAACAACAAAAGTGTGTCTCTTCAGTCTTCTCCCATACTTTGTCAAGGTCAAATTATTGAATTGGACTTCCTTTTGAGTAATTTCTTCATTATTTCTAAATACCTATTTCCCTTTTATAACATTTATGAGAACCTTTGGGAACAAGACAACCCCTAAAAATCTTTGAAACGTCTATATCACGAAGTGACACCATCACCGAAAAGTTATCCAACCATGCAGGTTCAAATAATTATTAATCATACCTAAAATTTGAAGAATATTAACCGTGCACATATTTTTTTCACAGTGCGTTAATATGGTCTTGTTAACGCACTTTGAAATGAAATATTTTATTTTCAAAGTGCATTAACTTGGTCCCAAATTTAACGCATTTTAAATTTTTTTTATCGTCATTATTAAATAGAGAGTCAGGCTTATAAAAAAAATAATAGACAACACTCTTGGGGTTCATTAAAATCAGAAAAACAAACAGTAAAGACCTTCTGTAAACTAAGCCGTTTACTAGATCATAAGTCTAAATGCTGGTATATTTTATTATTGTTTGTTTTGAAATTGAACAATAAGTAATTTCAAAAAAATAAATGTTATAGGTATAACTAATAAAAGTCATGTTCCATTAAATATACTTAATATTAAAAAAATGGCTTATTTTATGATTTTAAATCAGATCGATCTGAAGATAACCTGAAACAAAATCATTTGTTTCTACTTTGTTCAATTATTTTATGCATTTTTTATCATTCTAATTTACTATACATTTTTCCACAATTTTAAGGAAACTGTCGCTAATTTTTCCCAATTCAAAAAGAGTGGGAGGTAGTTTAAAAAAAGGAAGAAAAAAATCGCTGATTATGAAATGAATTGAACATTTACGTCTTTTGACAAACTCGTTTTGTTAATCTATATTCCTCCGCTCTGAAGTTTAAAAATAAAAAAATATGATACATGTTCTGAATGGATATGACATAAATATATTGATATTACGAGAGGTATTTGTAGGACAATTCTGGAATGAAATAACTTATTGATAATACGATTATTATATAGTGCAAAAATAGTTTGTGGTTTTTAGGTATATACGTAAATATTTGTCACAAACCCTTCATTTCCGAAGCGAAAACAGAGACAATGATCATCCAATGTAATATTACTGAAGACATTTTTCCTCTCTTAGTGAAAAATCACCAAAAAAAAAAAAAAAAAAAAAAATGATGATATACAACATTATATAGACACTTGTGTTTGTAGATCAATTAAAACACATGTTGCAGTATTGATTTATAATTTATATGAAGGTTTTCAAGATATCAATTACATACATGTAAAAGCACCTCATTAAAAAGATATCTATGATATAGAATTTAAAAATTCGATTTCATTAATAAATTTGCGGAACTTTGTAGTCATAATATCCTGTGTTGATTGAAATGGTGCATTTACCTATTCTTATGGGTTTTTTAAATATTCAATTCTACTGGAATTTCATTATGTAGAATTACAGAAGTCCTCCCTCTCCCCTTTCTCTGCAAAACATGTTTTTTTATTAAATGTTTTGTGTGCTACTTTCGAGAGTCTAGTGATAAACGCAGTATTAGTTCAACATGCCTAATGCATGTAATAAATGTTTTTTTTTTTTTTTTAATTTGAAAAAGATGAGCAATGATATTCATTATCTCTAGATCTCTAGAACCAATGTTTAATTTATGTTGGATATTTAAAATGTGGTTTTCCCCTGAACATCATTCTTATGTAGGGTTTATTTAGAATATACTCGGAGAGAAGTTTCAACTCAAGAAGATATTGCCTTCTGTCGATGCATTGAAATCCCACGGGGAGCTCAGGTGGAATGAGAGGGTTTCAGGGGTTTAGAACCACGATGATGTTAGTTTTATTAAATATAATAAATAAAATAAAAATAAAATTAAATATCCATATGGTAAAGTAACATTAGAACGACTTAAGCCTCCCCTTTACCTGTTCAAAAACAGGTTCAAATAAATGTTCAGTGGATCCGCAGCTGACTTCAGAATTTAACAGCTATACTATCTAGTAAACCGTTCCGCCATTCAATGCGTTTTTATTCTCTTGATAAAGATAGAATGGGTTGTGGTTATACAGGAATTATTTTTTTGTTTATACTTACAGTTGATTGAAATGGTAGGGAGGCAATCAGCATAAGAATTCAGATGAAAGGAGGAGGAGAAAACTATTATTTATAAGTAAAGGAATTCCAATGGTAATAGAATATATCAAAATCTCACCTCAACGATTTTTATGCATATGAGACTTTGTTTTGTATTGTAGTATTAAAAATCATTTTCACCATTAGACATTGGAGTGCTTTAGTTCGATTTATTCAGTTGATATTAATATGGTTATATTTCAAATATCCCTGATTTTGTCGTATCTTTAACACTGTTTATACATGTGTACATCTGTATATACATGTGACATTGTGTTATTCTGTCGTATTTTACAGTTCTAATAGTACGTTTTATATCTATTTTCTGCAAAGTATCTTGCAAATAAGTAACTCTGACCATATTTTACGCATAAAGGACATAAAGAAATGTCTTTTAATGTTATCATGTCATATGACTGAACCTTGAACTTAGGAAGTTATTTCTTACTGGCAAAATAAGAAGATAATAAACAGTGACCGTTCTCATAAGTCCATTTTAACAATACAAATTATGAGTAGAGCAAACATAGACCTCTGAAAACAGGGGTTGGATCAGGTGTCATGGAGGAATAAGCATCCCTTACCAACTGGTTCCATCCGCCGTGTGCTCTTTGTCATGGTCGGGTAAACTGACGATCAAATTTGCATGAAAAATGTCAGTCAACATTTGACCTACCGACAGATTTTATTTGCCAACAAAGTCATTGAATCGATTATGTTTGCCGAAGAAATCAGGTATCCATGTACTTCACGTTTTTTTTCTGTTATAAAGTTGGCTAAATGATCTCAAGACACAGAGTGAACATAAATCTCTGCATTTTATACATTCTTACACATTGGTTTTTGAAATGTTGTAAAATCGGCGTATTTTTAGACATTGACTGTGAATTTTGCATCAGTTGAATCTTAACTCTCTTGGCCGTTATAAATAGGCTCTGTGTATATTAATAGTTTCCTTTTATTGTATCTAACAAAGTTACTTAGTATATCCTGAACAAAATTTGAATCTAAGGTTAGACACACATTTATCTGATATCTGCATACAATATATGTGGGGAGCATAATAATGCAAACAATTTATCCTTTCAAAAGCCTGTGGCCCTTATTCAAGGGGGGGGGGTCTAATTCTTTTGATAGATTTTTTTAGTTATAAAACATTGAACAATGATTTTCAAAGCTTTTTCTCCTTCATTTTTAATACACAAATAAGGCCTCTCGTGTCACCTGAAAACCAAATTTCGAGGATGTGAATTTCAAAATTGAGAAGGATCATTATCATTCTTCATGCATGGTATCAAATGCTAGATCTGCATGATAAACTTTGTTTTAGAAATCCTGCGACTTCATTAAAATTTAAACCCTTGAAACTGAAATCAGAAATCGGACTTGAAAAGCATAAATGATAAAAATTCATTATTAATATTACGGATACATCATGCATGTAAAATGTTTGTGAATATTGCATTATACATGTATCTGTTAACACTGTAAACAGAAGCTATTTTCACTTCTAAGCACTGATAATCCGCTCTGTATACAGGGGCTGTATGCACTACACTTCTGATAAACTGCTTCATATACATCTGTTTCATATTTAGATATTTTACTAGAAAAAACGACTTTAATAGTAACCTGACAACAAAGCTATATGATAAAACGTGATGACTTCAATTTTTCAATTGCAACTTCCTTACTTATGTAGCAATATGCCTTTATCACCTGCTTAAGGGGTTTTTGTCTCCCAGTTGATTCGATGCATGCTCTACATATAAACAATTTCTAAAAAAAAATTATACTAATTGTTAGGCCATTATTTACCCACTGAATTGTGTACGAACATTTTTCCGTTTTTCCCGAGCATGACAAAGAGCACACGGCCGGTATGACCGGTTGACAGGGGATGCCCACTCCTCCATGGTACCTGATCTCACCTCTGATGGTTTTGGAGGTCTGTGTTTGCTCTGTTCCCCATTTGTATTGTTGAAATGGACTTTGAGCTTGAATACTGTTCGTTATCTCTATATATCATACAGAAAGTGTATTTACAACACCACTGATATTCCGCTTCATACAATCTTCAACATAATGAAATCCCAACTGCAATTACTTTTTTGCCTTTTCCTCGCTGGAAATACAGTTTCCAGTGATAGTGATTGTGTCAGCAAAGAGGAATTTAATGCATTAAAGCAAACTCTACTGAACCGATCAAGAAATCTGGAGATCGAGAACAAAGTTCAGTCGAAGAAAATAGCCAACCAGGAAAGAATTATATCTCATCTTAAAGAATCGCTTGTAAGAAACGAAGAAACATTGACCGAAGTAAGCAGGAAAGAAAAAAATTATGATAAATTCTAAACAAAAGAAATGAAAACTGCGAATTTATCTCAAAGGAACATATCCTCATCATGGAAGAGAATGGCACAACCGAGTGAGTTAAATTTTATATACAACTTAATTATATGCATGCAATTTTAGTAGTCTATCAAGCATTTCGATACCTAAAAAGTTAAATTCTATATGCTTGTTTATTTTAGAACTGCTAGTAGATACATATGTATGTTTCTTTTATCAATGGAAAGCCGCCTCTTTTTGAATTTGTTGATGTTAATTTTCGCAGTCTAGAGGCTGAACTCCTTCATAGACCTGTCAGTGCAAAGTCAAGGCAATATTTATTATCAAAGTAAAAGACTGATTTCAGTTTTTTTGGGAATCTTTTACAACCTACATAGTAGCAAAGTCAAAAGATTGGTTAATTGTTATTGCTAGTATTATGTTTTGTGTATGTACATCTTTATATTCAATATCACATGCACTGTTTTAACAATGTAGAGAAAAGATTAATTATAATTGTTAAATTCATTAAATTGGAAACAAAACACGAAATGAATATTGGCAAGGACCTGATAATTCTCTAAATTAATCCGTTGCACATCTTCACATGGGTGTTACAGTCATAAAACCACTTTTGACTGAAAAAAAAAAACAATTAATTGAAGAAAGCAAAAGAAAACCCGCAATGAGATATCACATTTACAGACATGATTGGGACTGTTGATTAAATTAATTTTTGCATTTATAAAACAGTCAGCACTTTATGGCAATAGTGTTGTGTTTGCATCAGATAGAACGTTCTATCATTAAAATGATATTGTCCCTCAGACCCGGTTTAACGATAGAATTCGTTCCGTGTATTGGCAATGTAGCAAAATGAACACGGGCGATAACTCGAACTCAGTGCATTTACTATGATCAATCCAGAGAGTTTCGAGTGTCAATGGCGTGTAAATTTTAAGCGAGAAAAAATGTTGAGAAAATGAGTTGAATTTTTGTTTATATGTATTATTTTTTAGGTAAAAGGCATAAACAAACTCAAAAAGGTTTGTTATGATTAATTTGGTAGTTATTTTCAGTGCAACTCTTTTTGTATACTTCAAAATCATTTCGGAGCGGATCCGCTCCGATTTGCTACATTGCAAGTATATGGGACATATTCTAACTGTGGTGAGGGTTTCTCCCGAGACACAGTTAGATTATTCTTACTATGTTTGCATGTACAATGAATGATCGGTAATCAAGATTTGATACACAGTGAAATTCAATCGCATACATGATATGACCAGTAGTTTTGGTATAGTATATGCAAAATACAACAATGTTATATAAATAATGAAAGAAGTTAAGATAACAAACAGCGATCGATCTATATCTACATTTCCAATGTCTTTGTCCGAGATAAAATTACAACTTGTAAAAATACTTTATTTCTACATAAATCTACTGGTTCATCGATAGGCGCGGTTAAAAAAAAATCACGTGCGGGGCGGGACAAATAGAGACAGAAGCGGGGCTATTAGCACGGGAATTTGCAGGAGCATGTAAATATAAGGAATAACTGTCAGATTTTTTGGATTCATGACGATGATCAATCGATTGGCTTGCGTGATAATTTTATGCATAAACGCCTTCGGCGTTTATGCAAATTATCACGCAAGCCACTCGATTGATCACATCATGAATCAAAAAAATAAGACAGTTATTCCTTAAATAAACAATACAAATCCGTAAAGAGGGCATAAAACACGACCCCTGGAAATTCCAGAGGTGGAATTAGGTGCCAAATATATAGGAGGAATAAGCATACCCTGTTAACTGGTCACACACGGCGTGAGCGCTATATGTAATTATCAGAATATTCCGTAGTAAAATTCAGTACAGAAACAAAGGCCTCACAATAATCATATGTTTCACAAGTTCTGAAAATTATATTGTCCTATTTATGTTTTGATTCCTTATTTTCTTGAATACTTTTGAGCAATTAATATGCTTAACGAGGTGATAAAAAGCACATATGTTGAGTATCTTATTTTAACATAATTAAAATAGACAGTAACAACAGTTCACCCCGATTTGAATCTTTTCAAAAAAATGAAAGTACAGTTTCTGGCCATAAGTTAATAACAATTTTTTTTCTCCACTATTTTTTTTATTGAAAAATGCATTTTTCGAAAATATTATTGCAGTGTTATTTGTTGTTCATTTTTTTATGACTAAAACATAATAAAAATGTAATATTCTTTTCAGTTTCTTCACATAATTTTAAAATAATTTTATCTGCAGGCATTGCAGTGATATCACATGTCAAATGCGAAATAAAATTTTAAGAATCTAATTTGTTATGAAATCATTGTAACTTGAGGCTAGAAATTTTTGTCTTGACGTTTCATGATTTATTCTCAATGCTTAGTATATCAATTGCTTAGCATTTTATGACAACTAAATTTGAGCAATTGTGCATGATTCAGTGAAAAAAGAATGGAAATTGGGCTAAAAATGACCTATAATTTTTTTTAGTAAAAATTGATTGGTTTTTCAATGAAATACTTAGTGTTAAAATGCAATTATGACTCACTTAAGGCCATATATTGTCTATTCGTTAATTAGAAACACATTCTGATGTTTACAAAAGATAAGGGTTTTTTTTTGTATCGTCAATAACATAAGGTGGTTTTGACAATGTTTTAAGTACATTTACTAACACAATCTTCAATAAGTTAATAAATGAAAGTATTGACTTACAAAACAATGTGTAAGAATTTATGTGCCTTTTGAATCACCTTTTTCCAAAGAAATTTTCAAATTATTCTGGTCAGTCATTGTATAATAGTCAATATAATTTTTTTATTTACATAGAAATAAGCAGAATACATGCGGTACCTGACGATCTCATTGCTTTTTATGCATATCTAACAACATCTGAAATAAACCCAGGAGCGCATCACATAGTTGTCTACGACCATGTTGTGACGAATTCCGGACAGGGCTACAATAAACATACCGGGTCCTTTACTGCCCCTGCGACTGGAATTTATGTTTTTTCTTGGAGTACCTTTGCTGATCCGCATCCCTATTTCCAATGGAGCTGACAATCAACAGTGCCAGAGCTGGCATAGTATTTGTTAAGGTGATACCACTTATAATGGAGTAACTGGTATGTTCAGCTACAACAAGGAGACGTTGTATTAGTGCGATCGGAACCTGGATACACTCCAACTGGCAATATTTACAGCGATCATAATGCAAAAACTTCATTTTGTGGGTGGTGCTTATCCTGCTTAGCTAATGCTATGTGCGCACGATAAGCTTATGCGAATTAAATTGCGTTCACACAACATGCAAACTTCTTTCTCCTCTCCTTGCACTCCTATTCCCTTCCTTTCTTAATTTTCTTCACCTTTTCCCCCCTTCTTTTTGTCTTGTATATTTGTTGGCTGTACATCACTTGAATATGTTTTTGTCATTTTCTGTATGTTGGAGAGGACAATCAAGTTGGAATAAGTTGTGTCCAATCCCACTGATTATGTATCAATAAAATATGTTCAATTCAAATTTTGTGGGTGGTGCCTATCCTGCTAAGCTAATGCTCTGTGTGCACGATAAGCTTATGCGGAATAAATTGCGTTCACACAACATGCAAGGTTAACTAATACACTTATTTCCATAGTGAGGCTATTATGTTTTCATTTTCAAATCACGTAACCTTATGCAGAGCAGATAATTACAAATAATTTTGTCAAAAGTGGTTGTGCACATTTTAAGCGATCAATTTAATTGTCCTTTGTTTTTCACTCAAAAATAGCATTAGTTCTTTTATTTGACAACCGATATGTGTTGGCTTGGGGTAAAAAGCTGAGTGAAGTGGAGTGGAGTCTTGTGGAGTCATGGAGTGGAGTCTGTATATAACATTACAGAAAGTTTGAGAACAAAACAATTTCTCTTGCATAAATCTCGCCCCTGCAATGTCATTTTGGATTTGTTTAACAAGAATGATACAAGGAACAAAAGAAATCAGTGCGACCAAAAACCTTTTGACCTTTAAATGTCAAGCAGAAATGGTTTTTAAAACAAAGACTTGGTAATACATTAACAACATCTAAACTAAGCTCAGATATATATATGACCCTGCTCGCCTATCCAAAACAGACAAACCTAGTAAAAGGTGTTGACAGCTTTATATAATATCAACAGATAGAGAGAAAACAACTGCACTGCGGAACTGATGACAATTGAATTATTTATTTATTTATTAATTATTTTTTTGGTTTAAATTTACTTTTAAAGTGCATTCAACCCTCTTTGTTGATATTTGAAGGTCACAATATTTTTCTGTATCTCATTCCTCTTGATTTGTTTATATTAACATACACATATACCCTTTTCTGGTTAAATTGTTGGAAATCTGCTACTATAATTGCGTAAGATTGTAAAAAAAATTCCAGAGCGAGCACTAAGGTTTATTCATATCGACTATACAAGCAGCTAAGACCTACTATTAGAAAAATCAAACCTTTTTTAAGTTTTAAAGGTTTTTATTTTTCTATTATTACACCCAGTGCTTTTTAATCTGATTTCTATGGTTTCATGTAGAGCTAAATTTTGTTATTTTTTATTTTATCATTTTGTAAAAGAAAAATTTTATATGCAAATTTTCTTTGTCCTTTTTAATCACTGGGTTTTTTTAAATATGAATTTTATTTTTTTACTGTGTGTGTTAATATATGTACACGTGTTTTGCATACTGGACTTTGTTATATAATTGTTTTCATGTAATATTTTAACGGTACATGTGATTGTTGGTTTAAGAGCTCAACAGAGCTCATGTTAATTGTTATTTCATGTAAAAAAATGACAAATTGAAATTAAAATTTACTTACTTACTTAAAAAGGAGCTATAGAACTTATATAGGTAAATACTGACACTTGTTTACTCTAAAAATGCACTTGCAAGCTGTACAGCCAACTCGTTCCAATATTCCCCAATATAAGTATATAAGATATTTTTTACTCAAACTTTAATACAAAAATAACAATACAATGCAACCACCTCTGATGATGTAAGAAGATGTTGTGCTTACTTGAGCCCTCTTCCCTACAAACTGTGGCACAAGTTTTTGTTAAACCATATACACTTTTCGAATATATAGTGGACACAAATCACACTCATTACTTTGAATGGACATATTGGAGATAACAAATTCAAGCAAGTGAGCATGTTTCTGAGCTTTGGTCTAATTATGCCCTTTATTTTACTACAGATAAATATATTTGAAAATATTCTTTTGTCCATGAATCATAATGGTCACATGTTACCATTCCACTTCTACACAGACCATATTTTAAAAAGAAGACTCCAAGTTTTAGCTCCAATCATGAAGAGAGAATGGAGCTCATTATACTGATAACTAAAAGTATATCATTGAGGGAGTTACCAAGATTTGAACTGGAATCTTGCTAACACCCTCAATGATATACTTTTTACCGATGCAAATTTCAGATATTCTTCTCTATTCAAAAAGTAAATTCTAGAGGATTGTGGATAACCGGGAATAAACTTTCGAAGCAGGGATTACCTCACTTGACTGACAAACAGCAAAACAGGGATTAGTCCATTCACATGGGATTATTTCCATCTAATAATCTCATTTTATATGGGGAAAAATCAGTAGAGGGATAATAAATTCTAATATTCAATAAAAGTCTAAGAAAATTAAACTAGATGCTGTCATGAGACACGTAATACCCGCACTGAGGTGTTTGCCTCTAAATGCATACTCCTTCATATCGGGCTTACCAAGGAAAAAGTCAAAATAATTCTATAATTTACACAGTACATGTATTCGTCAAATCGAGCATAAAATGCTCAGGTGGCCATGTGACCTATGAGCCTCTTATATGTATTTCCTTTACTTATTTCATTACCAGTCTGAAATAACAGAATTTAATTAATGATGTAAATTAGGTTTTGATAAAAGGGGGGATATAAACTTTTGGCAAATAATTGGAACTTTTAAATTTATTTTCTCAACAACAAATAATATTATTTTAGTACAAAGCGTTTTTGATGAATTTATCAAAATGTGCTAACTTTTGTTTAGTATTTGATTAGGTAAAAACCTCCTTGAAAAGCCATACCCAACCAATTTTGTCACCCCCCCCCCCAACACACATACACAAACAATTTGCCTGTTTTTGGAAATAGGTCTAGATGGCAAAGTTATGTTAAAACATCATTTGTTATGATAATTTAAAATTTGTTCTTGTACTGTACATATATGTGAATACCTTTTTGAAAATTTCTACATCGCATTGGGTATGCGTCACCCTACTAGTACTAGTTTTACCATTATCATTGTTAGATTGCACATGGTGCAGTGTATTACATGTATATCAGTAGAAATTAATTTATTTTGTGTTTTAATTGGATTATATTTCATAAAGTTGACATGACCTATGACAGTCGGTAAGTACAAGTTTAAGTATAGATTCGGGTAAAATAAACCGAAATGCAGGTTAGGTTAAAGTTTAAAAAGGATCAAAATTGAAGATCATCAGATGCCACGATAGACGAATTTCACATTCTGAAGAGTTCCCGTTGTCGACATTGCATTCAGTTACTGGCACAGATCCAGGAATTTTTTCCGGGGGGGGGGGGGGGATCCACACCTCACTTAAAAAATTTCCAGCCCAGAATTTCCTAAGAATCAAAAAACAAACAAACAAACAAACAAACAAAACAAAACAAAAAAAAAACAAAACAAAAAAAAAAAAACAAAACAAAAACAAACAAAAAACAAACAAACAAAACAAACAAAATAAAAACAATGATGGTTGGGTCCATGTTTTAAAAGGGGGGAGGGCGTCCAAAGTCATTTTTTATTTGCTTCTGTAAATCTGCAAATTCTAGGGAGGGGGGGGGGGGAGTTCAATCTCCCTAGCCGCTCCCTGTCCCTGAAATGACAAATGATCATGTGACTCCAAAATAGTAGAAAACTTTTCTCTTTGACTATACATAATTTTGTTTCTTGTGTTATTATGTTATGTACATCTAATGGTTTAAGGTTATGAACCCCTGGCGGTCATCCCCACTCTCTTAATGAACTGGAAATGTTCACAATATGACTACATCAAATTAAATAAAAGTGCATCAATGATAAGATTGCTTGACATTTCATTCATGAATTTGGGTCAACCCGTGTACCCTCCTAGAATTAGGAATGAAAATCATTCTAAGAGATGGACCATTAAACGATTTGTATATATTCACTTTTTTTTTTTTTATGTCAAAACAAAGTATTAGTTTGCATACATGAACAAAGAGGGATCTGGGAAGGGGAAGGTGCGAGGGGAAGAAGTTATCTCTTTACGTCTTAATTGTTGAAAACTCCTAAAATGAATGTTAACCTCAAATCGGACTTGTACGTCTTCATTATTTTTAAGTGGTGGTGTCTCCATATGAGTCAAAAATTCCCGAGAGGGACATTTAACAACAAACAAATGACTTTGAAAACACAATATACATGTACATGTTTATTAGTCAACAGATATACTTCTGGTCATATCTCTAGTTCTCCCTTGAATCAGAAATGATGATATAAATATTTTAAGAATGATTAAGAGTTGGAAAGGTTGTGCATCTTAAAATTGACTAAGCTCTGTGGTTGAATGAGCTATACCAGTTTAGCTTATTTTGCTACTCAAAACACCTTAATTATGTTCCCCAAACGAAGTTTGGGAACATATTGTTTTTACTCTGTTTCTTCTTCTTCTTCTTATTAAGGTCTTCCGTCTCCACGGAAGACCTTATAGTGATTCTATTGTTTCTTATTAAGGTCTTCCGTCTTCACGGAAGACCTTATAGTGATTCTACTGTTTCTTATTATTATTATTATTATTATTATTCTTTTTTTTGACAAAATTTTGTGCACGCGATTTCTCGAAAAGTATTCAGTCGTTTTCAATGAAACTTTCAGGAAAAATCAGTCATTGTATGAACTTTGTTCATCACAAGGAAAATTTGGAAAATTCCATTTTGGTTCCAAGTTACGGGCAATTTCCTGATTTTAAAATGAAATTTTGTCGCCCCTTTTTCTCAAGAATGGCTAATGATATGAACTGGAGACTTATTGGAGAGCATAGAACGTGACTTCTAAATTTGCAGAATCGCATTTTCGTTCGTCGTCGGCACTTCCGGTCGATTACGGAAGTGATCAAAGAAATCGTAAAATTTCAACTTTCTTTTTTTAAATCAATACTTACATCACATTATTGCATCTCTTTTGTAGTTTCGAAATATGTTGGTCCCACCGGAAACAAAAACGTCAGCTTCCGGTTATAAGAGAAAAACTACATAATTTGAGTATTTTTCTTTCCCATTAATATCCTTTGTAGATAAAGTATTTGAAATGAATTTTAAATATGTTATTTAGACTGCATATATCTAGAGTAACGTCAAATATCTTTGTAAAATTCACTTCCGGTCGCGTGTTTTCCTGTCCTCAAAATGAGAAGTTGTCTGAGCAAGATCTCGGAAACGGTGAGAGATTAAGACACCAAAGTTATATGGGCAACAGACCTTAAGATGTAGGCAAAACCATTTGGGTTCAGAGCGTCAGCCGTCACTTCCGGTCGTAACAGGAAGTGATCAAAGAAATCGAAAATTTCAACTTTTCTTTTTTTAATTAAAAATTGCATCACTTTATTGCATCTTTTTCTCAGATTCGAAAGATGTTGGTCCCACCGGAAATAAAAACGACAACTTCCGGTTATAAGAGAAAAACTACATAATTTGAATATTTTTCTTTCCCATTAATATCCTTTGTAGATAAAGTATTTGAAATGAATTTTAAATATGTTATTTAGACTGCAAATATCTAGAGTAACATCAAATATCTTTGTAAAATTCACTCCGGGTCGCGTGTTTTCCTGTCCTCAAAATGAGAAGTTGTCTGAGCAAGATCTCGGAAACGGTGAGAGATTAAGACACCAAACTTATTTGAACAACAGACCTTAAGATGAAGGCAAAACCATTTGGGTTAAGAGCGTCAGCCGTCACTTCCGGTCGTAACAGGAAGTGATCAAAGAAATCGAAAATTTCAACTTTTCTTTTTTTAATTAAAAATTGCATCACTTTATTGCATCTTTTTCTCAGATTCGAAAGATGTTGGTCCCACCGGAAATAAAAACGTCAACTTCTGGTTTTAGGAGATAAACTACGTTATTTTGATATTTAACATTCTCATAAATATTGCTTATCGATAAAGTACTTGAAATAATTTTATGTATGTTGAAGATACTGCAAATGTCTAGAGAAAAGTCAGAGATTTTATAAAATTCACTTTCGGTCGCGTGTTTACCTGTCCTCAAAATTAGAATTTGTTCTAACAATATTGCTCGGCCACAATAAAGGACTGAAGTCTAAAACTTTCAGGACTGATAGTCAGTCATCAGTTTATTTGAATCGTGAGAAAATCTTGTATCGCCGTTACTTCCGATCGTGACAGGAAGTGATGCAAAAAGGTGAATGGTTAATGGTTAGCACGTTGGATTTTCACGCTGACGACCAGGGTTAAATCTCCAGGATGTCTGAATTTCTTTTATCACTTTTTAAGCTTGAATTTTCGTTTTTATTTTCAGAATTGGACGGAAGACCTCTCATTGCTCGCAATGAGTTTCTAGTTATTATTATTATTATTATTCTTTTTTTTTTAGACAAAATTTTGTGCACGCGATTTCTCGAAAACTATTCAATGAATTTCCTTGAAATTTTCAGGAATAAAAGGTCTTTATATGAATTTTATATAAAATTCCGTTTTTTGGTAAATTCGGTTCCAGTGCCAAGTTATGGACAATTTTCTGATTTTAAAATGCAATTTTGTCCGCGAGTGTTCTCAAGAATGGCTTAAGATATTAACTGGAGACTTGTTAGAGATGATAGAACATGATTTTTAGATTGGAGAGGGCACCTTTTCGTTCGTCGTCGGCACTTCCGGTCGCTTACGGAAGTGATCAAAGAAATCGTTAAATTTCAACTTTCTTTTTTTAAATCAATTCTTACATCACATTATTGCATCTCTTTTGTAATTTTGAAATATGTTGGTCCCACCGGAAACAAAAACGTCAACTTCCGGTTATAAGAGAAAAACTACATAATTTGAGTATTTTTCTTTCCCATTAATATCTTTTGTACATAAAGTATATGGAATGAATTTTTAATATGTTATTCAGACAGCAAATGTCTAGAGTAACCTCAAATATCTTTCAAAAACTCACTTCCGGTCGCGTGTTTTTCTGTCCTCAAAATGAGAAGTTGTCTGAGCAAGATCTCGGAAACGGTAAGAGATTAAGACACCAGACTTATATGAGCAACAGACCTTAAGATGTAGCCAAAACCACTTGGGATCAGAGCATCAGCCGTCACTTTCGGTCGTCACAGGAAGTGATCAAAGAAATCGAAAATTTCATCTTTTCTTTTTTTATTTAAAAATTGCATCACTTTATTGCATCTTTTTCGCAGATTCGAAAGATGTTGGTCCCACCGGAAACAAAAACGACAACTTCCGGTTATAAGAGAAAAACTACAAATTTTGAGTATTTTACTTTCCTATAAATATTCTTTATAGATAATGTATTTGAAATGAATTTTAAATATGTTACTCAGACTGAAAAGGTCTAAAGTAACCTCAAATATCTTTCAAAAATTCATTTCCGGTCGCGTGTTTTTCTGTCCTCAAAATGAAATATTGTCTGAGCGAGATCTCAAAAACAGGTAAAAGATTAAAACACCAAATTTTTATGAGTAGCAGACCTTGAGGAGTAGGCAAAACCATTTTGGTTAAACGCGTCCGTCGTAACTTCCGGTCGTCACAGGAAGTGATCAAAGAAATCAAAAATTTTAACTTTTCTTTTTTAAATTAAAGTTTGCATCACTTTGTTGCATCTCTTTCGCTGTTTTGAATTATGTTAGATTCCACCGGAAACAAAAACGTCAACTTCCGGTTTTAGTGAAAAACTACGTTATTTCGATATTAATCTTTCTCATAAATATTGCTTATCGATAAAGTACTTGAAATGTTTTTATGCATTTTGCAGATAATGCAAATGTCTAGAGAAACGTCAGAGATTTTTTTTTTTTATAAAATTCACTTCCGGTCGCGTGTTTACCTGTCCTCAGAATTAGAATTTGTTCTCACTATATTGCTCGGCAACAGTAAACGACTGAAGTCTAAAACTTTCAGAACTGATAGTCAGTCATCAGTTTATTTGAATCTCGAGGAAATCTTGTATCGCCGTTACTTTCGGTCGTGACAGGAAGTGATGCAAAAAAGTGAATGGTTAATGGTTAGCACGCTGGATTTTCACGCTGACAACCAGGGTTAAATCTCCAGAGTATCTGAATTTCTTTTATCACCTTTTCAGCTTGAATTTACGTTTTTATTTTCAAAATCGGACGGAAGACCTCTCATTGCTCGCAATGAGTTTCTAGTTATTATTCTTTTTTTCTACTTTCTTCTCCGGTACTTTTTTGTCCGGGAGTGTTCTCATAGAACCACTCATCAGATTGACATGAAACCTTTTTAGGGTTAATAGGCATGTTGTGTAGGTGTTCGGAACGAAGGTCATTTTGAGCGCACATGCATGCACGTGCGCGCGCGTGCAATGAGTGAAATGACTGATATACTTCATGAAGCCGTAACTTTTATATTTCTTGATGAATTGCTTTGAAACTCAAAATATAAAGATATATTAGTAGTCTAGACAAGATAACATGGTCAAATTAGCGTGAACTCACGCGCGTGCACGTGCGCTCTTCTCTGATTGGCTGATACAAAAATCTCAATAATTTCCTTGTTTTTTGACAAAATACTTTGAAATTTAGAATATAAGTATATATTATAAGGTGCTACAACATGTTATATAGGAAATATCTTGAAAACACGCTCATGCAGGTGTGCTGCAATCTGATTGGTTGAAACTTTAAATGTCCATAACTCCCTTGGTTTTCAACAAAACAGGATGAAATTTACGACATGGATAGGCACATAGAGCTCCTACATTATGATACTATCAAAATTGAATGCAAGGCCATGCATGCGCGTATGCTGAATTCTGATTGGCTAATACTTAAAGGGTTACATCTCTCTTATTTTTCAATGAAATTCTTTAATATTTAACACAAATGTATGTATTGTGACACACTATAAGAAAATTATTGTGAAAATTGTAGAAAACATGTGCAAGCACATGCGCTGAAATTTGATTGGCTAATACCCATATGGCTATATCGGAGTAGTTTTCCAATGAAATACCCTTAAAAATAAAGTGTCCATCTATATTACAAAAGTATTGTCTAATTTATTGAAGCTTGTAGGGAATGGGGCATCATAAGGGATTGGGGAGCCGTTTGGGGAACATCTGTAACGGTTCCCGTTACAATTAGCACTAGTTAACTTTTTTTAATCATACTGTTTTCTGAAATGTGCAGTTTTTTCAACATGGATACAAGTCATATATTTTCAGCTTCTGAAATCAATGCATGAAAAAAAAAACTGCTTTTCAAATACTGTATCTCTTTCAAGTACTTGTGATCATAAGTTTTTAGCTCACTTGATTAAAGGGGATTCAAGTTTGTCCAAATGAAGGGTCACACACCTTCTTTCAAGGGGGGGGGGGTGTAATCGAGAATTAGTGAAAATTTGATGGTGTCATTTAAAAAAGTCTTATCAGAGATGTTTCTGAATATGAAATGAATCTATGGTGTTCCGTTGGGGCCACTCGCACCTTCGCACTCTCGCCTTTAGGGCGAAGATGCGAGAGTGCGAAGTTGCGAAGGCGAAAGTGCAAAGTTGCAAAGGCGATGGAGTGAAAGTGCGAAGATGCGACGGCGAAGCGCGAAGATGCGAAGGTGAGAGTGCAAGGGTGTGAAGGCGAAGGAGCGATACTAATATCACACTTTCGCCTTCGCAACTTCGCACTTTCGCCTTCGCATTTTACTACTGTGGAGCTCTTTATCGTTATGAGTTAATTTTAGTGGGCTCTTGGATGTTATTGGTACGCATGCGCTAGATTAGTGTGACGGCGCCAAAATGGATGCTAAGCAATGGTTGAAATTCTTTGTACAATGACGTTTTTAATAATGAATATACACTTGCTATTTTATGAAACGAGAAATAGTGTAATTGATCACCGGACACTATAATTTTATATACAATGGTAGATTATGTAATGTAATGATGGTAAATGATTGTTGTAACTGGTGCATGTGCACGAGCAAAATTATAGATATATATGTATTGAAATGGTGGAATGCATCATAGTCTCAGTGTGTTTGAAATGTCAAGGGTAAACCATGAATTTTGCTTAAGGCGGGCAAGGGGACATTCTAATCACTTCCCACAGGGAGGTAAATAATCACCCTATTTCTCCGACTCGGATATTTTAAAACAAAAATAAATTTCCAACTCTCTCTAGACGTGTAAAAACCTATTTGTGTGTAGGGGCTTGTCATGCTTGTGTAATTCTCCTCGACCAGCTTACAAGGGGCCCGTCCATGTTTCCCTAAGGAAGGGGTAGGGTGGGGGAGGGGACTGGCAAGTTCCTCTTTGCTAACTATATTATATATAATTTAATAACTCTGAAAAATAGGGGCGGGACTAGACTACTTTGACGCCTTCCATCGCTTGATCGCTACTGAACGGCCTCTCATTTTAAGTCGTCCAAAAAAAAAAAAAATTGCATTATATTAGGCCCGTAAGAAATGGGGGAGACATGGAAACCAGCCCCCCCCCCCCACTTCCTATTAATTTTGCCATTATATACTACACAATATAATCAGATCAAAATTACAATTATGACCCTCATAAATAAAGTTCGTAGACTTAATTTTTGTTCAGTTGCGCCCCATTACCCTACTGTAACTGCATCCTATAAATCAGCCATATTACATACTACATGTAGTAATAAGTGTCTTTTTATACGAAAGCTATCAGTTTCGTATTATTTTATTGTTGAGGTCACTAGATATTCGTTCCTTGGGAGAATTGTGTTCTTTGAGATGTAGGAGACAAATTAAACTTTTTACTATTCGCTTTAACAAGCTACATTCTTCGCCAATCAAGGAAATTTTCCGAGAAATGAAAGAAAACGTTTAAAAAAGAAATTTGTAAACATCAATGTAAATCGCCGAAAACTTTCGACAAAATAATGGCCTGCGAGAAAGTGGCCAAGGGGTTGCTGAAAAGGTTATTTATCCGACATAATTTTCAATTAAATATAAATATATAAAATGACTCGTTTGTATACATTTACACAGAATATTTTTAAAAATAGAGTTCAGAACACGATTCTTGCGAGAAACAAATACAATTGTAATGTAAGTAGGTGAATACTTTTACGAGCAGTTTTTTCAGTGAGTTGAAAGGGTACCTGTCCTGTTTTTCTGTTTAGAAAATTTGACTTGTCCCTTTTATAACATCCCCATCACAGTACAAAAAATATAAACACCATCGACTATTTTTTAAATGACATATTAAACATAGATACATGTACTTGTATTTCGCCATCGTGATCTAGTCATTTACTCATCACTGGGTGATGAGTAAAAGACGAGATCACCCGTCGGTTTCCGACGATGGAATTTTGCAAAAGTAATTTTGATTTAGTTAAGTTCAGAAGGAGGATGAGGATCAAACACTTTTCAAATTCAAATTCGATACATTTCTAGTCATGGTAAAATTGAAAAATAAATCACAGAAATGATCATATTTTTATTATTATTATTATTATCATTATTATTCATAGTATAATAAATTAAGAATTTTTTTATGTTGATATGTTTCTCAGTTTTCGAATCGGGATCGAGATCCCTCCTATTCAAATTCGTTTCATATTCATTTTCAGATTCGGATTCGATTCTTGTTCAGAAACATCTCTATCAAGAACCACTGACTGAGCCCAAAAAGTTGAAATTTTCTTTACATAGACTTAGTGTAGATTCAAATTTGATCAAATTAGGACCCACTGGGGTAGAGTGGGGCAACATATGGGGATCCAAAGAAAGATGCAGGGGGTTTTTTCCATAATAAATCTGTCCGTTTGCTAGTCTGTCCGTCTGTCACAATAAATTCAACCTTGGTCATGACTTTTGAATAATAAGAGATAGGGCTTTCATATTTCACATGTACATTACCTACAAGAACTTTCTAAGTATACTATGATTTTTGAACCGATGACCTTGACCTTGAAGTTTGACCTACTTTTCAAAAAATTTAACGTCACTTAAAATTGATCATTTTGAAAGAGAAAAGATAGGGCATTCATATTATACATGTATATTGCCTGTGACAAGACCTTTCCAAATATATCTTGACTTTTGACTCTGTGACATTGACCTTGAAGTTTAACCTACTTTTCAAAAATGTTATATTTCTTTGTACCTTTTGATTGAGAAGAGATAGGACTTTCATATTTGACATGTACATTACCTGTAACAAGATGTTTCCGAGCATGCTATGATTTTTTACCCCTTCACCTTAATGTTTTACCTAATTTTCAAAAATTTTAACTTTGGTGATTACTTTTGAATGGCATATGATAGGGCGTGCATATTTGAAACAATATGTCATAAATAATGGCATCCCATCCACTAAGACACGGAAATCCGGGGACCACAATTCTTTGAATTTGCCTGTTAGTCATTTTGATATGGAAACATCCTCATACAGTGTAGATTCAAGTTTTTTATGCCCCGCCATGAATATGGCCGAGGCATATAGTGTTTGTCATGTCCTTCTTCCTTCCTTCCATCCCTCTGTCTGTCCTTCCATCTGTCCTTCTGTCGCGCTTTGCTTTTAGCTCAGTTCAAAGCTCAGTTTCAAAGAAACTATCCAAGATATTTTTATCAAACTTCATATGCTAATAGATAGTGATAAGAGCTATGCAACTGCATCAACATTTTTTGACCTTGACCTTTCCTTTGACCTTGACCTCACTTTTTAGCTCAGTCTTAAAGATAACATTAAAGATAGTGTAATCAAACTTCATATGTTAATGCATACTGATGTAAGCAATTCAACTGCATCAACATTTTTGACCTTGACTTTTCCTTTGACCTTGATTTCACTTTTCTTTAAATTAGTGTTTACCTTAGTTTTAATGAAATCATTCAAGTTACTGTAATCAAACTTCATATGCTGATACCTTCTGATGTAAGCTATTCAACTGCATCAACCTTTTTGACCTTGACCTTTCCTTTGACTTGACCTCACTTTTCTTAAATTAGTATCTAGATCAGTTTTGAATAAACAATTCAAGATATATTTACCAAACTTCATATGCTGATACATCTGCTGAGAGCTATCAATTGCATCAACTTTTTTGACCTTGACTTTTCCTTTGACCTTGATCTCACTTTATATACCCGCACTTTCTAAAGAAAGTTCGGGTACATTGTTGTTACTCATGTCCGTCCGTCCGTCCGTCTGTAAACTCTTCTTTCTCAAACTCCACTTACATTTTACACAGTAGCCTAATCATCTTTTGGGAGATGATTGGTGGTGTCATGTAGATATGCAGTAATGTTTCGGAATTTTCATTTTCACCCTGGGGGTCAAATGGGGGTCAAAAATGACGTTTTTTATGCAAAAAGTCCCTGGTTCCCTGAAGTCGTCTTACATTTTACACAGTAGCCTAATCATCTTTTGGAAGATGGTTTATGGTGTCATGTAGATGTGCAGTAAGTTTTCGGAATTTTCATTTTCACCCTGGGGGTCAAATGGGGGTCGAAAAATAACGTTTTTTATGCAAAAAGACCCTGGTTCCCTAAACTCCTTTTACATTTTACACAGTAACCTAATCATCTTTTAGGGGATGGTTGGTGGTGTCATGTAGATGTGCAGTAATGTTTCGGAATTTTAATTTTCACCCTGGGGGTCAAATGGGGGTCGAAAAATGACGTTTTTTATCCAAAAAGCCCCTGGTTCCCAGAATTCCTCTTACATTTTACACAGTAACCTAATCATCTTTTGGGAGATCGTTGGTGGTGTCATGTAGATATGCAGTAAGGTTTTGGAATTTTCATTTTCACCCTAGGGATGCAATTTTTTTTTTAATATTTAACATGTTTAAACACCCTGGTTCCCAGAACTTCCCTTATATTTTATGCATTAGCCTTAAATTATGATCATTTGGAAGATGATTGGTTTTGTCCTGTGGATATATAAAATGGTTTCAAAATTTGCATTTCCATGTGGATGGCAAATAGGGGCAGGAAAAAAATGGCCCCTCCCTAACCCATGGGGTCATGATTTGTACAAACTTGAATCTACACTTCTTGAGAATGTTTCCATATTAATCATGCTCTTGTTGTTCTTGAAAAGAAGAATTTTGAAGATTTGTTTTCCTTTTATTCCTATATAAAACTTTGATCGCTTATTGTGGCCTGACCCTACCCTCGGAGGTCATGATTTAAAAACTAGAAATATGTCCATAGGACATGAATGCCCCGTCGAATGTATATTACTAATGCAACATGAAAATTTGTATGAGTGTATGAAGTTTGATGAGAATATCTTGAATAGTTTCTTTAAAATTGAACCTAAAATTTAAAAAATTGGATATAGATGATAAATTCTCACCAAATTATGCTTACATAAAAATATCTTGTTTCTTTAAAACTAAGCAAACTAGATGCTGTCATGAGACAGTAATACCCGCACTAAGGTGTTTGCCTCTAAATGCACACTCCTTCATATTGGGCTTACCAAGATCGAAAAAGTCAAAATAATTCTATAATTTACACAGTACATGTACATGTATTCCTCAATTCGAGCATAAAATGCTCAGGTGACCATGAGACCTATGAGCCTCTTATTGGTATTTCCTTTACTTAATTCATTACCAGTCTGAAATAACAGAATTTAATTAATGATGTAAATTAGGATTTGGTAAAAGGGGGGATATAAATTTTTGGCCCATATTGGAACTTTTTAAATTTACTTTCTCAACAACAAATAAAATTTTTTTAGTAATAGCGTGTTTCATGAATTTATCAAAATGTGCAAACATTTTATTTAGTATTTGATTAGGCAAAAACCTCCTTGAAAAGCCATACCCAATCAATTTTGCCCCCACCCCACACACACACACAAATTGCCTGTTTTTGGAAATAGGCCTAGAAGGCAAAGTTATGTTAAAACATCATTTGTAATGATAATTTAAGATTTGTTCTTGTACTGCACATGTATGTGAACACCTTTTTGAAAATTTCTACATCACACTGGGCTTGCGTCACCCTACTAGTACTAGTTTTACCATTATCATTGCATATGGTGCAGCGTGGTGTAAACATCATTACATGTATATCAGTAGAAATTAATTCATTTTGTGTTTTAATTGGATTATATTTCATGAAGTTGACAGGACCTATGACAGTCGGTAAGTATAAGTTTAAGTATTGATTGGGGTAAAATAACCGAAATGCAAATGGTAAGGTAAAAGTTTAAAAAGGATCAAAGATCATCGGATGCCACAATAGACGAATTTCAGATTCTGAAGACATTACATTTAGTTACAGGCACAGATCCAGGATTTTTTTTCTGGAAAAAAAAGAAAACAAAACAAACAAACAATCAAAATAAACACAATGATGGTGGGGTCCATGTTTTTAAAGGGGTGAGGGCGTCCAAAGTCATTTTTTATTTGCTTCTGTAAATCAGTATATAGTCCTATTTAAAAAACTCAGTCTGCAAATTCCAGGGGGGGGGGTCCAATCTCCCTAGCCGCCCCCTGTCCCTGAAATGACAAAAATGGACATGTGACTCCAAAATAGTAGAAAATTTTTCCATTCGACTGTACATAATTTTGTTTCTTGAGATATTATGTTATGTACATCTAATGGTTTAAGGTTATGAACCCCTGGAGGTCATCCCCACTCTCTTAATGACCTGGAAATGTTCACAATATGACTACATCAAATTAAATAAAAGTGCATCAATGATAAGATTGCTTGACATTTCATTCATGAATTTGGGTCAACCCATGTAGAATTAGGAATGAAAATCATTCAAAGAGATGGACCATTAAACTATTTGTATATATTCACATTAACTATTTGTATATATTCACATTTATTCACATTTTTTTTATGTCAAAACAAAGTATTAGTTTCATGAACAAACAGAGGAAGGGACGTCTTAATTGTTGAAAACTCCTAAAATGAATGTTAACCTCAAATCCGACTTGTGCGTCTTCATTAATTTTAAGTGGTGGTGTCTCCATATGAGAGAAAAATTCCCGAGAGGGACATTTAACAACAAACAAACATAAATCACGTAAAACACACAATATACATGTACATGTTTATTAGTCAATGGATATACTTCTGGTCATATCTCTAGTTCTGCCTTGAATCAGAAATGAATGATACAATGTATAAATATTTTAAGAATGATTAAGAGTTGAAAAGGTTGCGCATTTTAGAATTGACTAAGCTCTGTGGAACTAGCTATACCAGTTTAGCTTATTTTGCTACTTAAAGCACCTTGATTAACTATTTTTAATCATACTGTTTTCTGAAATGTGAATTTTTTTCTCAACATGGATACAAGTCATACCTTTTCAGCTTCTGAAAATAATGCATGAAAAAAAAACTGCTTTTCAAATACTGTAACTCTTTCCAAGTACTTGTGATCATAAGTTTTTAGCTCACTTGAGTTTTTCTTTTTTTTCTGATCACATTTTGTCTGTCATCCATCTGTCCGCCTGTAAACTTTTCACATTTTTGTCTTCTTCACTAGAACCGCTGGGCCATTTTCAACCAACCCTGCCACAAAGCATCTTCGGGTGAAGGGGATTCAACTTTGTTCAACTGAAGGGTCACACCCTCTTTCAAGGGGGGATAATCAAGAATAAGTGAACATTTGGTGGTATCATTTAAAAAAGTCTTACCAAGAACCACTGACTGGGCCCAAAAAGTTTACATAGACTTAGTTTAAATTCAAATTTGTTCAAATTATGACCCACATTTGTCTGTCAGTCTGTCCGTTTGTCAGTCTGTCCCTCTGTCACAATAAATTTAACCTTGGTCATAACTTTTGAATAATAAGAGATAGGGCTTTCATATTTCACATGTACATTACCTACAAGAACTTTCTAAACATACTATGATTTTTCAACCCATGACCTTGAAGTTTGACCTACTTTTCAAAAAAGTTAACATTATTTTAAATTGATCATTTTGAAAGAGAAAAGATAGGGCATTCATATTATACATGTATATTATCTGTGTCAAGACCTTTCTAATATATCATGACTTTTGACTCTGTGACATTGACCTTGAAGTTTAACCTACTTTTCAAAAATGTTATATTTCCTTATACCATTTGATTGAGAAGAGATAGGACTTTCATATTTGACATGTACATTACCTGTAACAAGATGTTTCCGAGCATGCTATGATTTTTTACCCCTTCACCTTAATGTTTTACCTAATTTTCAAAAATTTTAACTTTGGTGATTACTTTTGAATGACATATGATAGGGCGTGCATATTTGAAACAATATGTCATAAATAATGGCATCCCATCCACTAGGACACGGAAAGCAGGGGACCACAATTCTTTGAATTTGCTTGTTATTCATTTTGATATGGAAACATCCTCATATAGTGTAGATTCAAGTTTTTTATGCCCCGCCATGAATATGGCCGAGGCATATAGTGTTTGTCATGTCCGACTTCAATCAAATGTCATATGCTGATACATACTGATGTAAGCTATTCAACTGCATCAACCTTTTTGACCTTGACCTTTCCTTTGACCTTGACCTCACTTTTCTTAAATTAGTGTCTAGATCAGTTTTGAATAAACAATTCAAGATATATTTATCAAACTTCATATGCTGATATATACTGCTGAGAGCTATCATAGGCATAAACTTTTTTTAACTTGACTTTTCCTTTGACCTTGACCTCACATTTTTAAATTAGTGTTTATCTACGTTTTAAATAAACCATTTATGATATTTTTTATCAAACTTCATATGCTAATAGTAAATACATACTGATGTAAGCTTTTCAACTGCATCAACATTTTGACCTCAACCTTTCCTTTGACCTTGACCTCTCTTTTCTCAAATAAGTGTTAAACTCAGTTTTAAATAAATCATTCAAGATATTTTTATCAAACCTAATATGCTGATACCTACTGATGTGAGAGCTATTCAACTGCATCAAAAACTTTTCACCTTGCACTTTCCTATGACCTTGCCCTCCCTTCCCTTTAATTTGTATTTTGCTTAGTTTTAAAGAAACAATCTAAGATATTTTATGTAAGCATGCACTTATACATAATTTGGTGAGAATTTATCATCTATATCCATTTTTTTTAGATAGAGTCAGGCCACAATAAGGGATCAAAGTTTTATATAGGAATAAAAGGAAAACAAATCTTCAAAATTCTTCTTTTCAAGAATAACAAAAGCAAGATTAATATGGAAACATTCCCAAGAAGTGTAGATTCAAGTTTGTACAAATCATGACCCCATGGGTTAGGGAGGGGCCATTTTTTTCCTGCCTCTATTTGCCATCCACATGGAAATGCAAATTTTTAAACCATTTTACACATCCACAAGACAAAATCAATCATCTTCCAAATGATCATGATTTAAGGGTAGTGAATAAAATATAAGGAAAGTTCTGGGAACCAGGGTGTTTAAACATTTTAATATTTTTTTTTTAAAATTTGACCCCCATTTGACCCCCAGGGGGGAAATAAAAATTCCAAAACCTTACTGCACATCTACAGGACACCACCAACCATCCCCTAAAAGATGATTAGGTTACTGTGTAAAATGTAAGAGGAATTCTGGGAACCAGGGGCTTTTTGGATAAAAAAACGTCATTTTTCGACCCCTGTCTGACCCCAGGGGGAAAATAAAAATTCCGAAAACCTACTGCACATCTACAGGACACCACCAACCATCTCCCAAAAGATGATTAGGTTACTGTGTAAAATGTAAGAGGGGTTCTTGGAACCAGAGTCCTTTTGCATAAAAAACGTCAATTTTCGACCCCCATTTGACCCCCAGGGTGAAAATGAAAATTCCGAAACCTAAGTGAACATCAAGAGGACACCACCAACCATCTCCCAAAAGATGATTAGACTACTGTGTAAAATGTTAGAGGAGTTTGAGAAAGAAGAGTGTGACAGACGGACGGACGGACAGACATGAGTAACAAAAATATACCCGAACTTTCTTTAGAAAGTGCGGGTATAAATACAAATTAAAGAGAATTGAGGTCAAGGTCACAGGAAAGTGCGAGATGAAAAGTTTTTGACCCAGTTGAATAGCTCTTACTAATATATATCAGCATATTGGGTTTGATAAAAATATCTTGAATGATTTATTTAAAACTGAGCGTAACACTTATTTAAGAAAAGAGATGATAGATTCACGTGACGGGGCAGTCGACAGACGTGTCCGATAATCGCTCCGTCTTTTTGACATTTTTTCTTTGGATTTAGCTTTCTTTTGTGTATACATTGTTTACAGTGGATTTATGAAGTGTTTTTCTTTTCATTTGGAAGTTCTTTTAGACAAAAAAGTTTATTTTTGTGTTATCATAACTGTGTTCAATACAACCGTGACTAGACCTAGAGGTGAGTGAAGCTCACTCAAAGTTTTCATAGAACAATGGCTTTGGAGCAATCAAAAATGTTAAAACCTGTCTACTTAAGACATAGAGATATTCAGACGGATAAGAGCAATCCTATTACAGACTATAATTTAGCGTGTGCCGTGGGCAGTGTTGTTTCCGATATTAAATGTATCTAAAGGGAAAGAGACCTATGGAGAATTTATGTTGAATCGCGCGAAAGTCGGAACCTCCTTATATCTGAGGGTTTCGAACTGCGAAATAAAACAGTTTCTCTTTTTGATACAAATCCTTTTCCCGCGGAGACGGAGAATCCAAACGAAGTGGTAGTACGCGTGACAGTGCGCGGGATTCCCCCTCTGTTGATGACGCGTGCATAAAAAGCATGCTTGAAAAACTAGGTGCCACACTAACATCTGACATCAAATATGAAAAAATTCGAAATCCCAACACATTAAAAATGACATAAATTTTAAATGGAAATCGGTTTGTATACCTGAAACCATTGGAAAATGTTTCTACCAAAAAATAGTGAATGTGCAGGTCTGAAATGCTCTATATTTCATTATGGTCAGCCTACCAAAAAAGGAACTTGGTGTGTACAAACTGTTGGGGAGAAGACCACTTAAGGTATAACTGCAAATACGAAGCTTGTTGTAAAGTTTGCAAAAACCCTGGTCATTCCCCGGGAGATACAGCTTGTACCAAACACGATTCAACTTCAAAGGAAATTATTGCCTTCAGTGGAAAAGATGATGTCATGTCAAACTTCTATGTGATATCACGGTTTTTTTGGTATTTCACATGCTTCCGCAGAACATGCTTTTCAATACAGCAAAGCGATGCGAGCAGGTGATATCATTAAGGCATCAGCTGTCAGAAACGCCGCTACTACGCTCGACGCCAAACGTATTGGATCGCAGGTGACCGTTCCGGATCATTGGTTGCACGAGAGAGACAATGCTATGCGTTAGGTCATCGAAGCCAAATTCGATCAAGTGATTGAATTCAAGGAAAAGCTTTCCTCTGTTGAGTCATCCACTCTACTTGTTGAAGCTGCCTTTGATGACTATTGGGGGTCTGGACTGGATAAGAAAGGTACATTGTACAACGATATGAGCGCATGGCCTGGGAAGAACACTATGGGTCAAATTCTGACGGACATCATGAGATCCAAACGGGGAAGCACAGCTCAGAAGCCCCAGTCGGTAAGAAACCGCAGAAATAACAAATCAAATAACAAGTCATAAACGTTTACGTCCTAAAACTGTATGAATCGTAGTTCTTTTTTAAGGACTTATCAAAAATGTATTTTAAAAAATGAAATCTATAACCATTGTTAGATCTTTATCATAATTTTCTTTAACACAAAATATGTTTATATTCCGCTTTTTTTTATATGAATGATAAATGAATAATTTTGAAATATTGTCGGTAAATGTCCGAGGACTTAACTCGGACGAAAAAAGGGTTAAACTATATACATGGCTAAATGATACAAAAATAGATGTTGTTGTTTTTTTTTTTTTTTTTTTTTTTTTTTTTTTTTTTTTTTTTTTTTTTACAAGAAACCCATTATGTTGAGAAAAATATGATTAAATATGACTCAAGATGATTTTGAAAATCATTTCATTGTTATAGTGACTCATCATTTAGCCGAGGCGTAAGTATTTTATTTAAGAAGGAATTGAATGCAGAAATAGTTGAGAAATATGTCTCGCATGACGGTAGAAGATTATTTTTAAAAGTAAAAATAAATGAAATATTATTTTCGTTTATAAATGTTTATGCACCAAATTCTGTTAAAGAAAGGGGTTTATTTTTTCAAACATTGCATTGTTTTTTGCATAAAAAATGCAAAACAGATGATGATTATATTATCTTATGTGGAGATTTTAATTGTTAAATTGATAATCATCACGATCAAAGTCTTCCAAAACTTAAAAAAAATATATTAAATACGTTTGATTTAATGGATACGTGGGGAACGAAATATCCAACCTTAAATGGATATACATGGTGCAATTCAGAAAATATTCCTAGTAGTAGAATAGATTACAAAACAAAAACTGCGCTTTCGAATTAAACAACATTACTATACGTAAAATTCCTGGAACAAATCTCGGAAAAAGAATGTCTGATCATAGGGTTTTAAAAATATCATTTAAATTAGATGAGAAGAAACGAGGGAGCGGGTACTGGAAATTGAATAATTCTCATTTAACTGATATAGAATACAAAAAAGGAATTAAAACTATAATAAGTGAACTACAGGAAGAACAGGTAAACCCGTTAGATGCATGGAAATCATTCAAAATTAAAGCAAGAGAGTTTTCCATCTGAATTTCAAAATATCGATATGAACAGAAAACGCAACCTAGAAGCACAATTAGACGAGCTTTATGATAAAAAGTGTAAAGGTGCTTTTGTAAGATCACGATCAAAATGGATATTAGAAGGCGAAAAATGTTCAAAAATTTTTCTTAATCTAGAAAATGTAGACAAAAACAAAATGTAATAAAAGAACTAAAGGTAAATGACAATAATATAGAGACTACTGATGACATTTTAGGCGCTATGTGCGACTTTTTTGAAAATCTATACTCTTCAAATAATATACCAGATGATGGCATTGATAACTATTTATCATCAATTGAGTTAGAAAATACAGTGAGCGAAAGCGATGCTAATTTCTGTGAACAATTTCCCTCTCTGGAAGAATGCACTGATGCAGTGTTTAATCTAAAAGCTAACAAATTTCCTGGTCTAGAGGGCCTTACAAATGAATTTTACCAATGTTTTTGGAAAGATATAAAACATTTCTTTTACGAAGCATTGAAAAGTATTTTCGAAAATGAACGAATGAGTTTTTCACAGAGAGTTGCAGTTATCTCCCTTTTATACAAGAAAGGCGATGAAATTTTTTTTTTAAAAATTATCGTCCAATCAGCTTGACTAATACTGATTACAAAATAATTGCCTTTATATTTGCAAAAAGACTGCAAAAAGTTATTGGAAATATAATCAATGAAAATCAATCAGCATATATTAAAGAGAGATTTATTGGTGAAAATGCCAGAATTATTTTAGATATTTTAGAATACTGTGAAGAAACTAATAATGATGGAATATTGCTATTTTTAGACTTTGAAAAGGCTTTTGACTCGATAGAATGAAATTTTTTATTCAAAACTTTAGAGAAATACAACCTAAAAACAATTTTTTTAAAATGGATGAAAATTCTTTATAAAAATCCAGTTTTTCGATTAAAAAACAATGGGTGGGTATCTAAAACATGCATTATGTCTAGAGGAATTCGTCAGGGGTGTCCGATCTCGGCGATATTATTTCTATTTGTCGCTGATATTCTAGCTCTTAAAATCAAGAATAACGACCAAATTTCAGGGATTAAACTTTCTGATAGCAGTAGAGAATATAAACATGTCCATCATGCTGATGATCTTACATTGTTTCTTAAAAATGTGGAATCAATGAAAAAATGTCTTAAAACAATACACGAGTTTTCAAATTATGCTGGATCGAAGTTGAATATAGATAAAACTGAATGCATATTGAGGGGCATTGATGCATGTCAGAGACAAAATAGAAGGTATAAAAGTTATTACTTCATCACTTAAATGTTTGGGCATATACATAGGAATAAATAAAGTAGAATGCTATAGAAAAAATTGGATTGATAAATGCGAAAATATGCAAAAACTCTTTGAATCATGGAAAAAAAGAAAACTTACAATTTTTGGTAAGACTGAAATCATAAACAGTTTAGGTATGAGTAATTTTATCTATGTTGCGTCTATCTTACCTATTCCGAGAGAAAACGAACTAAAAAAAAAAATAAATAAGTGAATTCATTTTCAACTTCCTTTGGAATTCCCGAGACAGAATTGAGCGAAATACATTAATTGGCAAAATAGAAGAAGGGGGGATTGGAGTAGTAGATATACTTACCAAGTTCCAAGCATTAAAAGCTGTTTGGATACCTAGACTCATTAATAATGCTAATCACAACTCTATGCTTTCCCACCTTGACAATTTATTAGGGGTGTATAATGTAAATTTTGAATATATATTAAAAACCAACAGTACTGGTTTGAACGACTTTGACTCCTTTAAAAGACTGCCTTTGTTCTATAAAGAAATCTTTATTTATTTTAATCAATGTAAAAAACTTCCCGATATAAAGAAAATGAGTATTAACGAAATTTTACAAGAACCGATCTGGAATAATAGACTCTTTTTGTATAAGGGAAAAACGGTATTCTTTGAAAATTGGGTTAAAAATATAAAATATGTAAAAGATCTCTTTTCAGATGGTGGATTTAAAACCATCGAAAATATAGGAGAAGAAATTCAAAAAAAAAGTCAAATCTATTGTGTGAATATAAAATGATCAAGACAATTTTTAAATATATTAGAGAAAAAAGTGAAGATCAGCAATATAAATTTATTAACATAAAAAACAAAAGGTATTTTAATTTTCATGGAAATTGTTGTAGGGCTGAAAGCAAGAAATGTAAATTTTTCTATGATATCCTCCTAAGTAAAAAAGTTATTCCGCCAAAACATCAGCGAATACTTGGAGAAATGTTCAATGTTAGTCAAAAAATGTGGAAATCTATTTATCAGCAAAAGATTAAACTGGCTTTAGATAAAAACATTGCGGAATTCAATTACAAATTATTGCACAATTCACTTTGTTGTAAAAAATATATGGTAAAGTGGAAAAAGGATACCACAGACAAGTGTTCTCTTTGCTCTGTTGTAGAAGA
Source organism: Saccostrea echinata (assembly GCF_033153115.1). Taxonomy (NCBI): domain Eukaryota; kingdom Metazoa; phylum Mollusca; class Bivalvia; order Ostreida; family Ostreidae; genus Saccostrea; species Saccostrea echinata. The sequence goes on along the minus strand of NW_026889772.1, from coordinate 14,108,919 downwards.
CATGCACCATCTTATTTTCGAATGTAGAAATGTTAAATATATATGGGATATAACTTCAACTGTGTTTAAAGTTAACATTCAATGGAAAGACATTGTTATCGGTTTTTATTTTGAACGTAACCAGAAAACATACTTTCTGAACAATTTTATTTCCTTTATTGCATTAAAAATATAAATACAAAATATTTTGTAGAATAGAAAATCTTGACGAAACTGAATATAATGTTGTACATCAAATGAAAAAATCTACAATATTTTGGTGTAAAGTAATTAAGTTTTGTAATTATGCTCTAAATGTAGATATTATAGGAAAGTTTATAAAATTTCTGTAATTTGTTATAGTATATAGATATAAGTTTATAAAACTAAAAAAAAAAAAAATTCATGTAATCTTTATGTATCAAGTTAATTCATTTTTATAAGAAAAATTAAATAATTCCCGCTGCTAGACGGTTTCTATCCCTCTAGTAGTGCTGCTGAAGGGGAGCCGGCCGAAGGACTGAGTGAATGTATGCGATTACTCCTTTCGATAGCAATGGGAATGTATTTATATTCATACAATATTAAATAAACTTGTACTTTTCTTTTCTTCTGGTTGTAAAATTAATGTATATGTATATATGTATGAATATGTGTGTGTGTATACAACACTATAATTATCATTAATTATTTTTCATTTACAAGTATTATTATTATCATGTCATCATCCTGCGAGATTATGTAGGACTAATTTAAGCTATAATTGCATTTCGATGGAGCTTAGTCAGGGCCCCATCCCTGGCAGCTGCCATAAAGATTCGTGTAGGGAATTCAAATGTTATGGCATAGGTCTGGGAAATAAAATAGAGAGAAAAAAAAGAAAACAAAAGAGAAGTCAAGGTCAAAGGAAAGGTTGAGGTCAAAATGTTGATGCAGTTGAAAAGCTTACATCAGTATGTATTTACTATAAGCATATGAAGTTTGATAAAAATATCATAAATGGTTTATTTAAAACGTAAACACTAATTCAAAAAAGTGATGTTAAGGTCAAAGGAAAAGTCAAGGTCAAAAAAGTTGATGCAGTTGAATAGCTTACAGTATGCATCAACATATGAAGTTTGATTACACTATTTTTAATGTTATCTTTAAAACTGAGCTAAACACTAGTTCAAGAAAAGTGAGGTCAAAGGAAAGGTCAAGGTCAAAAAATGTTAAGGCAGTTGCATAGCTGTTATCAATATCTATCAGCATATGAAGTTTAATAAAAATATCTTGGATAGTTTCTTTGAAACTGAGCTTTGAACTGAGCTAAAACCAAAGCGCGACAGAAGGACAGACGGATGGATGGAAGGACGGAAGACGGACATGTCAAACACTATATGCCTCGGCCATATTCATGGCGGGGCATAAAAAACTTGAATCTACACTATATGAGGATGTTTCCATATCAAAATAACAAGCAAATTCAAAGAAGGTCCCCTGCTTTCCCTGTCTTAGTGGATGGGATGCCATTATTTATGGCATATTGTTTCAAATATGCACGCCCTATTATATGTCATTCAAAAGTAATCACCAAAGTTAAAATTTTTGAAAATTAGATAAAACATTAAGGTGAAGGGGTAAAAAATCATAGCATGCTCGGAAACATCTTGTTACAGGTAATGTACATGTCAAATATGAAAGTCCTATCTCTTCTCAATCAAATGGTATAAGGAAATATAACATTTTTGAAAAGTAGGTTAAACTTCAAGGTCAATGTCACAGAGTCAAAAGTCATGATATATTAGAAAGGTCTTGTCACAGATAATATACATGTATAATACGAATGCCCCATTTTTATCTTTTCAAAATAATCAATTTAAAATAATGTTAATTTGTTTGAAAAGTAGGTCAAACTTCAAGGTCAAGGTAATGGGTTCAAAAATCATAGTATATTAAGAAAGTTCTTGTAGGTAAAGTACATGTGAAATATGAAAGCCCTATCTCTTATTATTCAAAGTTATGACCAAGGTTAGACAGAGGGACAGACTGAGGGTGACAGAGGGACAGACTGACAAACCGACAGACTGACAGACAAATGAGATTTAATGTCCCCTAGGTCACTTTCGCGAATACGGGGGACAATAATGCCCTTGCTGTTCTTGAGAAGAAGATTTATGAAGAAAAAAATCCCCTGCATTTTTCTTTGCAAATTTGAATCTACACTAAGTCTATGTAAAGAAAGTTTCTACTTTTTGGGCCATTTTAGTGGTTCTTGATAAGACTTTTTTAAAATAATACCACCAATTTTTCAATAATTTTTGATTATCCCCCCTTGAAAGAGGGTGTGACCCTTCAGTTGAACAAACTTGAATCCCCTTTACCCGAAGATGTTATGTGGCAAGGTTGGTTGAAATTGGCCCAGTGGTTCTAGTGAAGAAGACAAAAATGTGAAAAGTTTACAAACGGACAGATGGATAACAGAAAAATGTGATCAGAAAACCAGAAAAACTCAAGTGAGCTAAAAACTTATGATTACAAGTACTTGGAAAGAGTTCAGGCCTCTAAGAGGCCTCTAGAATTTAGGCACCAGCTGGTGCCTTATCAAAAAAAAAATTAGTCGCCAATGCAAATTTTTAGTCGCCAGGCAATTTATCTAAGGCGCCAACCTTAAAAGTTAATAGAATATAGGGACCCATGACGTCCTTAAGAAAACACGACATGTCCATTGCTAAAAATAATTTCCTCCTTTTTTTTAAAATTTCCTATCGCTTTTTCAGAAAAATTGTTAAAAATGTGAAAATCTCCGGAATTCGACGATCGCCAAGTCAATTTAAAATGGTCGCCAATTAGGCGACTTATGGAAAAGTTTTAGGCACCAATCAAAATTTTAAGGCGCCCTGGCGACTAAATTAGTCGCCAATTAAAGCCCTGGAGTTACAGTATTTGAAAAGCAGGTTTTTTTTCATGCTTTGTTTTCAGAAGCTGATAATGTATGACTTGTATCCATGTTGAAAAAACTGCACATTTCAGAAAACAGTATGATTAGAAATAGTTAATCAAGGTGCTTTGAGTAGCAAAATAAGCTAAACTGGCATAGGTAATTCAACCACAGAGCTTAGTCAATTTTAAGATGCACAACCTTTTCAACTCTAAATCATTCTTAAAATATTCATATCATCATTTCTGATTCAAGGGAGAACTAGAGATATGACCAGAAGTATATCTGTTGACTAATAAACATGTACATGTATATTGTGTTTTCAAAGTCGTTTGTTTGTTGTTAAATGTCCCTCTCTGGAATTTTTCACTCATATGGAGACACCACCACTTAATAATAGAAAAGACGTACAAGTCCGATTTGAGATTAACATTTATTTTAGGAGTTTTCAACAATAAAGACGTAAAGAGACAACTCCTTCCCCTCGCCCCTTCCCCCTCCCAGATCCCTCTTTGTTCATGTATGCAAACTAATACTTTGTTTTGACATAAAAAAAATTGTGAATGTATTCAAATAGTTTAATGGTCCATCTCTTCGAATGATTTTCATTCCTAATTCTAGGAGGGTACATGGGTTGACCCAAATTCATGAATGAAATGTCAAGCAATCTTATCATTGATGCACTTTTATTTAATTTGATGTAGTCATATTGTGAACATTTCCAGTTCATTAAGAAAGTGGGGATGACCTCCAGGGGTTCATAACCTTAAACCATTAGATGTACATAACATAATAACACAAGAAACAAAATTATGTATAGTCAAATGGAAAAGTTTTCTACTATTTTGGAGTCACATGATCATTTGTCATTTCAGGGACAGGGAGCGGGTAGGGAGATTGCTCCCCCCTTGCAATTTGCAGAGTCATTTAAATAGGACTATATACTGATTTACAGAAGCAAATAAAAATGACTTTGGACGCCCTGCCCCAATAAAAAACGGACCCTACCATCATTGCTTTTATTTGTTTGTTTGTTTGTTTGTTTTGTTTTGTTTTGTTTTGTGTTTTTGCTTCTCAGGAAATTCTGGGCTGGAAATTTTTTTGACTGAGGTGTGGACCCCACCCCCCCACCCCCAACCCCACCCTCCTCCCCCCCCCCCCCCGGAAAAAATTCCTGGATGACAGTAACTGAATGTAATGTAGACAACGGGAGATAACTCTTCAGAATGTGAAATGTGGCATCCGATGATCTTTGATCCTTTTTAAACTTTAACCTAATCATTTGCATTTCGGTTTATTTTACCCCAATCTATACTTAAACTTGTACTTACCAAATGTCATAGGTCCTGTCAACTTCATGAAATATAATCCAATTAAAACACAAAATGAATTTATTCCTACTGATATACATGTAATGATGTACTGCACCATGTGCAATCTAAAAATGATAATGGTAAAACTAGTACTAGTACAAGTAGGGTGACGCAAGCCCAATGTGATGTAGAAATTTTCAAAAAGGTGTTCACGTACATGTACAGTACAAGAAATTTTGAATTATCATAACAAACGATGTTTTAACATAACTTTGCCATCTAGGCCTATTTCCAAAAACAGGCAAATTTTGTGTGTGTGTGTGAGGGTGTGTGTGTGAGAGTGTGTGTGTGTGTGTGTGTGTGAGGGTGTGTGTGTGTGTGTGTACACGTGTGTGTGTGTGTGTGTGTGTTGGGGTGGGGTGGGGGGGACAAAATTGATTGGGAATGGCTTTTCAGGAAGGTTTTAGCCTAATCAAATACTAAGAAAAAGTTTGCACATTTTGATAAAATCATTAAAAATGCTTTGTTCTAAAATAATATTATTGTTGTTGAGAAAATGAATTTAAAAAGTTCAATTATGGGCCAAAAATGTATATCCCCCCTTTTGTCAAAACCTAATTTACATCATTAATTAAATTCTGTTATTTCAGACTGTTAATGAATTAAGTAAAGGAAATACCTATAAGAGGGACATAGGTCAAATGGTCACCTGAGCATTTCATGCTCGATTTGACGAATACATGTACTGTGTAAATTATAGAATTATTTTGACTTTTTCCTTGGTAAGCCCAATATCAAGGAGTGTGCATTTAGAGGCAAACACCTTAGTGCGGGTATTACTGTCTCATGACAGCATCTAGTTATGGTTTTGGTCCCACCCTTCAGGCCCCAGTGAGATAGAGACCATGAAATTGACAATTTATAATCCCCTGGAATTTACCCACAGAAAAAAATCAGATAGCAATATGTCACCTGAGTAACTGGGGTGACCGAACAATGCAATGCATGCATAATGTACATACGTAAAATTACAATTAAGGATGACGTTTATTCACATGGCAAAATATTCCTTTGATAAGAATGTATGGAGCGCCTGGATTGTCTTATCATGGCAAAATTTTATTTATGATGTGCAAATATCACTATGTGATGTGCTTTTACTATTATGTGGTAAGCTTTTTTCATTTTGTGATGTACATTTGTCATTATGTGATACACATTTGTCATTATGTGATGTGCTTTTGTCATTATGTGATGTACATTTTTCATTAAGTGATACACATTTGTCATGATGTGATGTGCATTTACTATTATGTGATGTGTATTTTGTCATTATGTGATGTGCTTTTGCCATTATGTGATGTGCATTTGTCACAATGCGATGTACTTGTACCATTATATGATGTGCTTTTGTCATTATGTGGTGTGCATTTGTCATTATGTGAAGTGTTTTTGTCATTATTTGATGTGCATATTTTATAAGATCATGTACTTTCAATAGCCATTATGTTTGAATCAAAAGTCTCTATATGTGGTGCAAACATCTTTTCGTGATGTGCAAGTTTTATCTTGTTGATAACGTTGACCTCTTCTTTTTTCCTTCTACATATTGGGTACATACTTCTAATTATTTTTAGAATCGGTAGGGGAGGAGAGTAGTGCAGAAAAAATTACAAGTTCCTTAATTTGCAGACCTGAATAAAAAAAACCCAGTGATAATGTATTAAACTGAGCCTCATACTTGTTGATAAGGAATATGTTCCCTTGCAAAAAAGCTTGGCAGATGGTTTATTAAGAAGATCAGCAGAATTATCTTATGTATTATAACACCAGTGAGAAGTCTTGAATTCCCCTACTTTCACTTTCATTTTCAGAGGTTAACGCAGACAGGCGCATTTTTCCGGAAAACGAATCTGACATGCCACCTCGAGATTTTAACCACGGAAAGACAACTTGATGTGCTTTGATTTGAGGGGTCACTCACTGCTGAACGAAAATTAGGGACATTGCTATGTGAAGAAACGTTAAGATTGCCGCCTACGGGAAAACAATTAGTGGGCTGTACCCAATATGTGGAGGGCTGAAGGCAAATGGTAAGAGAAAATTTTCATAGATCTTTACTTTGTTTTTAACTCGGTGTTTACTATCATTTCCAATTGTTTAAATTTTTGAAAGAAGCACATTTTAATTTGTTTATACATATTTTGAAACAAATCGATTTGTTAATAGACCCCCCTCCCCCCTTGGGAACAGACGGCTTATGCTCATATCTCCCATTGTGTTCACATGTAGCATGTAAATTAAATGCATCGAATTTATACAATTTATTAATTCAGAGCCATTAATAGATATTTAGAAAAGGAACAATTATTGTAGAAGTACATCCACGACTATTGTTTATTTTCAATACACAAAAATTCACAAATGAGGTCGGAATCGGTATTCAGTGAAGTTCAAGGTCAAAGTGAAAGTAGAGTGGCAGTAAGTTACCAAAACTGCTTAGTGCTACCTAGTGCAGAGTCTTGCAGTATGTAGGTGATATGCATTTGTCATTTTATGAAAGAGGTAAAGAAGAAAAAGGTTTCCATGCCTTATTACAATATTTGTAAATGAAAACTTTTATTTTTATGGAATAGAATTACATGAATGAGGACATACATGTGCATTCTTTCAAAGAAGTCGATCAGGCTACAGTTGTGTGGAAGTTAAGCAGTGTGTGCGTGAACATGCACACTAACATTTTTTTTAATATATTTTAATAACTACATAACATGTATTTGTCTAATGTATAATTATTGTCAGTAAGCATGCTTTTTACCTGTATTATTAATTTACATGTTATTTAACAATGATGAGAGTAATGAGTGCAAATTCATCATTTTTAATTGATATCAAATTATGGGCATAAAAGGAATGTGGTAGGATTGTGTGTTTTTGATGTCTGTCTGTGAATGTTTTAGGTGCTTTTTGATGCTGATAAATTAATGCAACATTTTTTAAATTGATTTTTTTAGGTTCATGGTGATACAGGACAACTTCAAGGTTCATGCAGATGGTGCAGATGGTGTTTAAAACTATCAGTCAGTAAAAACAAACTCATTTGAACACATCTTAAGTCTTCACATGTAAAATGATGGCAGTACTTTTAATATGTAAGTTAAATTTTCTAAAACTTCTTTGTGTTTGTATGTGTGTGTGTGTGTGTGGGGGGGGGGGGGGAGGGAGGGAGGGAGGTGGTGTTAAAGCTTAGAAAATGTAGATTTTAAATGAATATTTGAGCTATGAAAGTGACCATCAAACTAATATGTACATGTATGCTATATATTTTACAACTAATATATTTGGAAAAGAATTTCAAAATAATTACATTCATAGTGTTGTGTATGATAAAATATTAAGATTAAAAAATATAAGAGTTGAAATTTCTTTAATACCTGTCAGTCAGAATGAGCGACTTGTAAAGAAATTCAAAATTTTCAAAGTTCTCTTTCATTTTCCTACAAATTACAAAATGGTTACCATGCAAACAAAACATTTTCTGTAGACTATTTATTTCATCTGCTCATGCAAGTATTTTTATTATTTTATAGTTATAATGAATATTTCAGTTCTAATTTCATCTTTAATTAAAAGTACGGGAAAAGTAACACTACATGTGTAATAAGCAATCCATTATTATGATGGCATTATGACGTCATAGATGAGTGAACTTGCATTGGCGTAAAAATTGCTTTGAAACAGATTAATGTTTACAAGAATATAAAGGCTTATAACTTTTTTTTATTCCTACACCAATTATCCTGAATGATACATCAATGGACAGGAAATAATCAGTACTTTCTATTTTTTACTACGTTCGGGGTATTTGTAAACTTAATTTTTTTGTCAATCATGGAGAAACAATGAATTCAAGGGTGAGGGATGATCAAATTTTGTGCGAAAATGCATTGATTTTTTGAAATAAGAGAAATGGACCCATTATTGATTATGATTTTACTTGATGTATGTAAAGTTATGAAAGAGAATAAAAATGGTTTAAGTACATTAATAGGCTAACCAATGACTTAAAGTGTGGGTGCAGTTGTGGTTAGATGGAAGCATTTTAAAAGGATTTTGCATATAGAACTGTGCATGCTGTAAAATTTTATTAATGATTGAATTTTCCCGAAATTTGGCATAATGTTAGTACATAGACTGTAGTATGACTTATGATGTAAAATGTTGTAAAATCCAGAAAATACTTTTTCATATTGGGTACATACCTCTAATTATTTTTAGAATCGGTAGGGGAAGAAAGTAGTGCAGAAAAAATTACACGTTCCTTAATTTGCAGACCTGAATTTAAAAAAAAAAACTGTGATAATGTATTAAACTGAGCCTCATACTTGTTGATAAGGAATATGTTCCCTTGGAAATAAGCTTGGCAGATGTAATTTATCAAGAAGATCAGCAGAATTATCTTATGTATTATAACACCAGTGAGAAGTCTTGAATTCCCCTACTTTCACTTTCATTTTCAGAGGTTAACGCAGACAGGCGCATTTTGCCGGAAAATGAATCTGACATGCCACCTCGAGATTTTAACCACGGAAAGACAACTTGATGTGCTTTGATTTGAGGGGTCACTCACTGCTGAACGAAAATTAGGGACATTGCTATGTGAAGAAACGTTAAGATTGCCGCCTATGGGAAAACAATTAGTGAGCTGTACCCATATACAACAATAGATGACTCAAAAATAATCGGACAAGGATATATTGTTTGAAATATTCCTCTAATACTTAATTTTAAATCAAATAAATTCTAACAGATATTTTGGATGTGAATCATATACGGTACCAATGTTGATGCACTAGATGCGAATTTCGACAAATTGTGTCTCTTCAGTGATGCTCATCCCGAAAGGTTGGCAATCCAAAATATTTAAATAAAAAGAATTGGAAGAGTTGAAAAAAGGTGCCAAAGACTGGAGTCAAATACGTCGAAGGATCAGAGCTATGCATGAGGGAGATAATCCTTAATTTTGAAATAAATGTCTAAATAATACCACAGCCATTAAATATATATTGGTATTCTCAAGCTACTACCGAAGTACTGTAGGTTACTGGGCTGTAGAGACCCTCGGGGACTAAAAGTCCACCAGCAGAGGCCTCGACCCAGGAGTTATAATGTAAATCATATTATATTTATTTAAGTTTATCGAATTCAAATTCTCCCAGAGTAAAATGTCACCCTATTCGCAGTACCTGCCTAAATACTACATATTAAGCGGATCCAGGAATTTTTAAGGGGGGGTCCATCCTACTCAAGAAAAGAAATCCTTCCCAGAATTTTTTTAGACAAATAAAAGAAATACTCGTAAACAAACTTTTTTAAACATGTAACCCTATTTTAGGGTTGGGTTGGGTTTGTTATGCTATATAAAACTACAAAAAATTGAAATGAATTAAATCCAAAAAAAGGCCAAAGCCAAAGAAAAATTTCAAATTTACTGAAAAAACTTGATAAGCAGAAAAAGGGGCGATGCAAAACTTGCCAAACTCGAAAATCCTATTTCGTGAAGGGGGGGGGGGGTCAACTTCTTTCAGTACCAAATTTCATTCATAAAGTACTACATTACCCTTACTTGACTATGCTGCACAAAAAGTGTTTGGGAGGGGGGAACTGGCCTTTTAATGAACATTTTCAGTAGTAAAAAGATGTGTTTGAAAGAAGTGATGCTAAGTGCCTGAAATTAGATTTTCGAATAAGAGGAATTTGTCAAATGATATATCTATGTCTGAAATTTTGTTTAGTCATCAAATATTGTATATGGAAAACGTTTTCATCACGATAAAACTTGCACATCACGTAAAGATATTTTATATAAAGTTTTTTGAACACGACGTAATGGCTTATTGAAAGTATATCATCTTATGAAATATACACATTAACTAATGACAAAAACACTTCACATAATGACAAATGCAAAACACATAATGACTAAATCACATCACATAATGCCAAAAGCACGTTACATAATGATGAAATCACATCACATAATGACAAATGCATATCACATAATGACAAAGGCGCATTACATAATAAAAAAAACACATCACATAATAATAAAAACACATCACATCATAATAAAAACACATCAAATCATGACAAATGCACAACATAAAATGATTAATGCAAATCATAAATTTAATTTTGTAATAATAAGACAGTCCAGGCGTTCCATAAGAATGAAAGCCATCTATTTTACACTGTAGACCCATAATTGTGGTGATATTATTCACTTTTAAATAACTAGGTTAATGACCTACTTTTCATGCTCGTGGCCCCTGAGTATTTCTTGGAAAATACCTCAATTTTTTACCCTTTGACCAATATTTTCTTTATTAACAAAATATAACACTTAACAAAACTCTGTGGATGATGAATTATAATGTGAAATGATTAGTTTTACAATATATAAATAAACAGTTAGATTTTGAACCATAAATTTGTTTGTTATTCCAGTTAGCAATTTATTTCTGTCAACTAAAACCCTGAGTAAATGTCATGCTTAAATGACTTAAGTAAGAACTCATTTAGCTGTATCATTTCCAAAATCTGCTGAAATATGTCTGATATACTGCTGCCTTGGCAAAAAACAATAGATAATCAATCAATAAATCTCCAAAACCAGTTAAACCGAACGATTTTTTTTGTATACAACCGTCAGTACTGTCCATATCAAAGATCTTTTTGTGGTTCATTATGTTAAGTGTTCACATGTTGATTTGTTCAATTGTTAAACTCTTATTGTACTAACCTACCCCATGTGGGGGCTTTAGTGAAAATAAAAGTTTCAAGTTTCAAAAGTTTCAAGAAAGAAAACAAACATAAGGAATCTCATAAAATAATTTTATTACACGATCTAGTTGACTTATGATCATGAAATTTACATTGGAAAGTTACACACAACACTATATATTTTTTTGTGAAATGCAATTGACAACTGTTATGCATCTGAAGGGTTGACAACATTGGCAAATCCAACTCTGTTGTTTTCCAGATCGAACTCGGTGTAAAAACGACCGATGAAAAGATCTCCAATTATCCAGAAGGGACCACCAATAGTGACTGGCACGTCTTGACCAACGAAACCGCTCATACAGGTAGTCTTCCCTTGATGCGAGACCTGATTAATAAATTTAATGACGTATATTGTTCAAATTTGTTCCAGGTCAGAAAACAAAGTCAAAATTATAGCACCTTTCTTTTCACACAAGCCCCATTCTCTCCGTAAATAAGTAAGAGATATTTACATGCAGTAGTGTTCATTTGAATTGATTTATTTATTGTAATACTCTGTTTAATCCAGAGAAATCTTGATGATTTCTGAAATGTAAATTACTAACAAAATATTCATAATATGTTTGATTGTATTCAGCAGAAGAGTTTTCTAGCCATCCAATATTTAGAAACATCGTTATATAACGCAGGGGAGTGCCAGAAAAGAAAAATATGCTTGATATTGTGGTGACGTTTGCAAGTATTGTAGTACGCACAATTTTCAGAAAATATAAACTTGACAATACATTAATCTTCTGTTGTCTAAAAATGCTTAACCTTTTCACAGTTTCCATTCCCAATACTCCAAGTGTTGCTTTCACGCATCATCTAAGACAATTTCATTTACCTTTCGAGTAAAATTCAATACAAGGAGTACTCACAAGTATTCTTTAAACAGTCGGAAAATCATGGTAAAGTAATCTATTCTTTAGTGTTTAAGTGGCACAGAAGATTTTCGGACGGAAGAGACAGTTTACTGGATGACATGAGTGAAGGAGGACCATCTTTCCTAGATTGTAATGCTGTAAAAAATGAAGTTCGTAACCTGACTTTGCCGTATTTTCGTACATACAGTCGTTTTACGCGGACAGAGGTTTATGATTTGCAGGATCTGAGACAGGAACTGTTAAATATTATTTCATGTATGAAATTAAACCAGAACAGTTTGTGCACATTTTTGATGACTGGTTGAAGCGACATAAGAAATGTGTTGAGTTTAACGGTGACTACGTTGAGAAAACTTAAATGTATTTAGCTTTTGAGTAATTCGAGTCGTCTTAGTGCTCCGGGTATGAGTGTGTATCTTTTTTGTATCTGATAAAATATAACTATCTGTGCTTTGTTTGTGATTAGAACTTGCATATTAATAAACTGAAACATGAATTTAATGAAAATAATAGTTTCATATAGTTTATCAATGTTTGTCAGTAATTATCAATGTTGTCAACGAACTTTACGGACAACCCTCGTACATTTAAAATATATCGTGTTCAGCTTTATAGATATAATTTAACATTTTCAAAATAAAATCTTGCTTTTTCTCTGGTTTGAAATGAAATATATTTTTTCTTTAAAATTCATTTTCTGGGATATTCTCTTTTGTTTTGATTTTTGATTCTAGTTTGCTTAATGTCTTAGGGGATGCACAACAGAAGACACCAAAAACTTTAAAAACGAAAAACTGTGAGTCTAGGGCAAATTTGCAATAAACATCCAAACCACATCAGAATCTATGCTAAGCAAAGCAGAAAAAAAGTTAAAGTAGTACGAATGTAAAAGATAACAGAAATTGTTTGTAATTAAGCCCTTTAATTTGAAAAATAATACTTGTAGCTTATCCACACATTTCACTGAAAACTCTTCTGCTCAATACAATCAAACATATTGTGAATATTTTGTTAGTAAATAGGAAAAGTATGTAACTGACATTGCCAGAAGAACAATGTTTCATCGTAAAATAAATTAAAAATAAATACCGTTTATGAATTGAGAAATCTTATGTGCATGTTTGTGCATGTATAAATCGAAATTATATTTCATTTTTCCAAATCCAGTTTCTTTCATTTTCAAAACAGATAATTCAGTATGTGAGTAATGAAATGTTTGGAGATAACGAACAGTATTCAAGCTCAAAATTCCATTAAACAATACAAATTTTGCAGCAGAGCAAACACCGAACTCTAAAACATCTGAGGTGGGATCAGGTGGTATGGAGGAGTGAGCATCCCCTGCCGACCGGTCACACTCCTTGTCATGATCGGGAAATAACGAAAAAAAAAACGTCGATAATTCAATGTGCAATAATGGCCTAACGATAAGTATGAAAACGTCAGTCAGCATTTGACTTAATGATCAATTGTATTTGCTGACAAGGTCAGTGTTCCACCATACAACTTACGAAATGACGACTTTAAACGAGACAGCTGATATTCTTGTTTCATCAACTTGTTTGTCAATAACTTACTTCATTTTAGAAATTGTTCAGACGTAGAGTAAGATCTTGCTTATCGAATCAACTGAGAGATATAAACCCTGTATGCAGGTGATGAAGGTAAATTGCTGCATAAGTAAGGGAAGTTGATGATTGAAAAGTTAAAGTCATCACATTTATCATAAAGCTTGGTTGTTAGATTACCATTAATGTCTTTTTCTAGTAAAATATCCAAATATGAAACAGATATGTCAGACTCTGTGGTATCTTTTATTTCAAGCTCACTGGGATATATCGTATCGACATAATTATGGAAATAACCACTGTTAATTGACAATACGTCGTCGATATATCTAAATGTCGAGTTGAAGGCCACAGCAAGTGTTTTCTTCTTTTCACTTACAAGATTTTGGACAAATTCTGCTTCATATGAACACAAAAAAAGGTCTGCTTATAACGGGGCGCAATTGGTACCCATGGGAATTCCAATAAATTGTTGGAAGACCTAGTCTCCAAAAACCACATAGATATTGTCAATCAGAAACTCTAGCATCTTTTTAATATCAACTTCAGAGTACTTGTGTGTACAATCAGAATGTTTTTTAATCAAAATAATTATGCAAATGACCAAAGACAAGTAAATTTACGAGTTCCAGTTTTAATGAAAAAGCAGCTGTCAGTGATATCAAAAAGCCTGCATCCCTAAGGAAATAATGCACTCATCTGACATGAATATTTTTTTTAAAAAATAAATTACCATATCTATATTGGATTCCGAAACTTCATAAAAATCCTTACAAACAAAGATACATAGCCGATTCCGGTAAATATTCTGCCAAGCCTCTTTCTTTACTTCTCACTAAAATATTAACAGTAGTGAAGGAGAAACTTCAGGAGTACTATGCAACAATATATTCGAGAAGTGGTGTAAATCAGATGTGGATACTTAAAAATTCAAAGGAACTTTTGAATTTGAAAAATTTGAAATCACAAAATTTTACCAAAATCAACAATTAAAAAACTTTTCAACTTTATATACAACCATTCCCCACGATAAATTAAAGTCCAGGCTTAAAAAAAAACTCAAGAAAACCATCAAAGAAAGATTGATTGATTGATTGTATGTTGTTTTACGTCCTATTCGAGAATTTTTCACGCATATAGAGACGTCACCATATACCGGTGAAGGGCTTCAAATTTTGACCTTTACTCGGCACTCAGGGCCATTGAGCAGTGAGGGATCTTTATCGTGCCGACGCCTGCCGTGATACGGGTCCTCGGTTTTTAAGGTCTCATCCGAAGGACCCGCAACTTTCACTTAAAAGTGCCGAGTGCATTGCGAAAGAACAGTTGCTACCCATTTTTTATCGACTTAGGTCAGTCGCGGCCGAGATTTGAACTCACGACCTCCCGATCACGGAGCGAGCGCTCTACCAACTGAGCTACCGTGAACGGTCATCAAAGAAAGATGCTACAATTTTAGATCTGTCTGAGGAGTGCTATCCATCAATGTCTCTTGGGTTACCCTCAAAAAGAGTATGCTGAGTTGTTCCTGGCATAGGTTTGTTTGTTGTTTTAACGACCCTCTCGAGAATTTTTCACTCATTGAAGACGCCACCTCTTGCCGGTGAAGGACTGCGATTCGGCACTCAGGACCATTAAGCAGTGAGGGATCTTTTTCATGCCAGCACCTACTGCGACACGGGACCTCGGTTTATATGGTTTCATCCGAAGGACCGGTCTACACGTCCCGCAGTGGGATTTGAACCCGCGATGTAAGGATCAACTCCTTTCTCCGCGACTCTAGAGCAGATGCTCTAACCACTGAGCCACATGGGCTACCCTGTTACAGGTAAGGAGACTTGAGACATGCATAAAGATTAACAGGGAATATTTTAAAGGATTAGATATGTAAACGAATTGCTTTTAATTGTGCTTTTCTTATCATTTGTTGACCTTTTGCCATTACGTATTGAACGACCCGAGTAACTAGGTATACGACAACCTTTCTGTTGGTACTTCTTGAAATAATATTAGATAAAATTGCTTTGTCTATTTATATATTGAGTGAAAACATGTTCAAGGACACTTGCCAATGTACATAAAATGGTGTTTCATTTTTTTCTTTTCAACTTTTAGGGGATAGAAATAGTCCTTGCACTACAAAAGTATAAAGCATGCAAACAATGACAGTTACATTATCGAAAATGGTCGCCATAAGAATCAATTTGATATTTTCCATACATATACTTTATCTAGACAAAGGGTGAATGAACTACGATTTTCACAATTTTTTCATCATTAATCAGTGTTATTAAACATATCTACTTGTAACAAAATTGAAATCTTATATCTCTGAAGCTATGCAAGGACCTGAAGGTCAATATACAAACTTCTTCCCGGACATGAAATATATGGTGATAACGAACAGTATTCAAGCTCAAAAGTCCATAAAACAATACAAAATAGGAGCAGAGCAAACACGGACCTCCAAACATCAGAGGTGGGATCATGTGCCAAGGAGGAGTGAGCATCCCCTGCCGACCGGTCACACTCGCCGTGTGCTCCTTGTCATGATCGGGAAATAACGGAAAAATCCGTCGACAATTCAGTGTGTAAATAATGGCCTAACAATTAGTATGAAAAACGTCAGTCAGCATTTGACTCGATGATAAATTGTATTTGCTGACAAGGTCATTGTATCGACCATAGAACTTACAAAATGATGACTTTAAACG
This sequence comes from Saccostrea echinata, assembly GCF_033153115.1. Classification (NCBI taxonomy): domain Eukaryota; kingdom Metazoa; phylum Mollusca; class Bivalvia; order Ostreida; family Ostreidae; genus Saccostrea; species Saccostrea echinata. The sequence goes on along the minus strand of NW_026889772.1, from coordinate 14,092,713 downwards.
AGACAGCTGATATTCTTGTGTCATCAACTTATTTGTCAATAACTTACCTCGTATTAGAAATTGTACATATGTAGAGCAAGCTCTTGCGTATCGAATCAGCTGAGAGATATATACCCCGTATGCAGGTGATGAAGGTATATTGCTGCATAAGTAAGGGAAGTTGACGATTGAAAAGTTAAAGTCATCACATTTATCATAAAGCTTGGTTGTTAGATTACCATTAATGTCTTTTTCAAGTAAAATATCCAAATATGAAACAGATGTGTCAGACTCTGTGGTATCTTTTATCTCAAGTTCACCAGGATATATCGTATCGACATAAGAATGGAAATAGCCATTGTTTATTGACAATACGTCGTCGATATATCTAAATGTCGAGTTGAAGGCCACAGCAAGTGTTTTCTTCTTTTCACTTACAAGATTTTGGACAAATTCTGCTTCATATGAATACAAAAAAAGGTCTGCTAATAACGGGGCGCAATTGATACCCATGGGAATTCCGATAGATTGTTGGAAGACCTGGTCTCCAAAAACCACATAGATATTGTCAATCAGAAACTCAAGCATCTTTTTAATGTCAACTTCAGAGTACTTGTGTGTACAATCAGAATGTTTTTTAACAAAATAATTTTGCAAATGACCAATGACAAGGTAAGTATATTTACGAGTTCCATTTTTATTGAAAAAGCAGCTGTCAATGATCTCAAAAAGCCTGGACTTTAATTTATCGTGGGGAATGGTTGTGTATAAAGTTGAAAAGTCGTAAGTTTTTAAGCTGTTGATTTTGGTAAAATCTTGTGATTTCAAATTTTCCAAAAGTTCCTTGGAATTTTTAAGTATCCACATCTGATTTACACCACTTCTCGAGTATATTGTTGCACAGTACTCTTGAAGTTTCTCCTTCACCACTGTTAATATCTTAGTGAGGAGTAAAGATAGAGGCTTGGTTGAACATTTACTGGAACCCGCTATGTATCTTTGTTTGTAAGGATTTTTATGAAGTTTCGGAAACCAATATAAATATGGTAATTCAGATTCATTTTGGTTGCTTGGAATATTAAAAATATTCAAAACTGACATATGATTTTGAAGAATTTCTTCCTTAGAAATGGAACTATGAGTATAAGTTGGATTACCACTTGTAGAATTAAATCCAAGTTCCTCTAAAATACATTTAATATAATGAGCCTTACAGACAATGTTGTTACCTGCTTTGTCAGCAGGGACCAGTACGTACTGATCATGTAATCTATCTAATTCTTTTTTCACTTCTGGATTATTGAATACAGAAGGATAGATGGTCTTCAAATTGCCTCTCAATCTTTTAATGCGCGATTTGAACATACATCTGATACATTTAATCCATTCTGACAAAGTGTCATGGTCTTCTTTTTCATGTCTGGCCCATCGCCTGGCGTAATCCTCTACAGAATCCATAATATTTATGAAATTCCGACGCCAATTGAAGGATCTGGGTTCCCTAAATTTAGGACCTTTTAAAATTAGTGATCTAAGGTCCCCATTATTAACTATATTTACGTCACCAGTAATAACGTGTCCAGCAGGACTATAGTTATAGGGCGATGAAGAACATGAACATGATGGAGAACTATGTTTCAGATATTCGATATCCAGGCCCTGTAAAGTTTTCTTGTAATTAAAAAGTTTGGAAGCAATAGTCCATGTATATTTGTAGGAAATACAAGGTGTAGTCTTTAACTTGAAATATGGTGGAATACAAGACTGGACCCTTTTGTGATTAAGAATATTACTTATATTCACCGCGTCAATTCCTTTGTTGGCATATTGAAGTTTAAGGAAAAAACGGATTGTTTTAGCTGCATTTTCTTCAGTAAAACGCGCGGGTTTAAAAAGCCTATGATTTGCAATATCCATAATCACAGATCCTAGCCTATATTCTGGTGTCGAGGAATCAAAAAATGGACTTTCCTTGACCTTTTCAAGAAGACTATTTAAAAGTTTCAGAGGGACAGAGTAAAGTTTGGTGCGAATATGATGTAGACCTAACTGTTGATCGACGTAAGGTAGTAATGAATCAAAAGAGACATCGTGTATTAAAGGTTTATTGTAAGACCGATGCCCATGACTACGCTTACGTCTCTGCGTATGGTTAAAAAACCCCATCACATTTACATTGTTACACTGTTAATATCAAGATATTTTTGTTCCAGTTTAGTCTTGTTTTTGTGGCTGCAGCCACACACAGTTTACAAAAAGTTAAACATGTCACTTTATAAGAAGGGGCCCATGGACCGCAACGCTCACCTGCGTAACTTTGGAACTGCTGCTCTTCACCAGATTTTCAACCTTATAATACTTACTGTGGCTCCATCCTACCCCGGGGGGATCATGATTTGAACAAATCTAAATTAAGAATGCCCCAAATTCCCTATCGTAAATATCCATCACGTACATAAAACTCTGATATTAATTTAAACCATTTTACAGTAGAATGGATTTACCAAGAGAAAGTTTAAAAAATGTAATTAACTAAGCAGTGATTAATTAACAAAGATTGCATTGAAGCCTATGGGGACAAGCAATATTTTTAAAAATAAAAAATCAAATAAAAAGAAAATCAATAAAAACTTTGGTTGATAGATGTATTAAAACATTAGAAATAGAATGACAATTGAAAACAATTCTTTTACCAGATAATTTTTTAAAATTGTTTTTTAATTAAAAAACAGATGGAGATAATCTTACGAAAATTCAAGGTCATAAACTAGGACACATCCCACCCTTATACAGGTTGGAGAGAATACTCGAAATCGGGTATTATCCGTGAAATCGCGTATAGTCCCCGATATCAGGGTATCGTTGAGTCCTCGAAATCGGGTATACCTTGCGTTTTTCTGTAAAAACAGAAAAACAAAGCAACGGCGCATTGTGTCAGTTAGTGTTACTTGTACATCAGTATCTTGGGAGTTTATTTTTATTGAACTCAATTTAAATGGTTGTCTGACAAGTTTAAAATCACACGACAAACACTGCTGGGGTAGCAAAGAAGGCACGGTGGCGTCATTATTTTTCAGTACAAGTTCTAAAAACAAATAATTACATGTCGTCTGTGTTTATTTCCCTATAAATCATTCCCCAAGCTTAATTTCTTAACCTGTGCATTATTTACAAAATGTAAAACTTTGAAGAAATTTAACGACTAACGCTGTGATATGTATTCTTTACTTAAAAATGTATGGTGTCCCTTTCACGTTAAATTTAAATTATTCCTCAGTTGGTAAGTACATGTATTTCTCATCGATATAGAATACCGACGTTTTCGTAAGGGAAAAAAATAAAATAAAAACAAACAAATATAAAAAAAAAAACAAGAAAGGGAAAGCAGGTTGAAAAATGATATAAAATGAAATAAATTTAATATCTACATGTGTACATGCATGTAAACTTAAATACATTTTTAAAAATTAATACAGTGTATATTGATAAAGGTAAAGAATCTTTAGTAAAATCATCAGTTCCTCCTATGGTGTATGTATATAGTCCTGCAATTCCCGCGGGGAAAGGGGGAGGTGCGTATTTTTTAAAGAAAATATTGTAATATCAGTCTACCATGAAAATTTTCATTCAAAGAACCCGCCAATGTTTTGGTTGCATTTTGATTGATGCAAGCGACGTTATTTTACCTGTGTTTGTTTGTGTGGAAATTGAGAACGAGATGTCTTGTTACAAGGATTTTCGTTTAGCTGGGGTGAGGGGGTGGGGTGAGGGGGGGGGGGGGGGCTTGGTTCATATAAATAAATAAAAAAATCCAATTCGCACATCTTTTCATGTGCTTATTATACATTCTCAATGTACAGCTAATATTCAAATATGAATTATACATTAAAGTTTTCACATATTATACTGTTTTTACTTTTTATACGTATGAACAAACTGAAGTGGAGTGTTCAATCGCGTCTTAGCTTAAGTCTTGAGCTGCATTGTTTTTAATTAATCATCCATACAGATTGGAGACACTTTCTTTTATTATTACTAGATGAAATCCCGCGCAAGCGCGGGGTATTGAATTTATAACCTTCCGACAGAAAATATATTATAGTTTCTACTGACAGCCTACAGGCTTATAGAAGGAAGAAATACTTTGTTCAAAATCACACAGGAAGTAAATGTACGTCTCCACACCCACCCCACCCCCTTTTTGTAAAAACCTGAAAAATAACAATTTCATTTAATTGACGTTTATTGTGAAACCTGTTATATAATGTTATGGATATTGTACTTCAGATGCTCTTATTTCATTTCCGCCAAGGATAAAAGAGCGAATACATATGTATGCACATTTTACTGATAAATTGATGGGGGGGGGGGGGGTTAAAAATTCACAGGTACTTGGGTCTTGGTTTAGAAATATGTATGTACCTTATTGATATGTAAAAAATGTACTTTACTTTTTTTACATCTCAATAAAGTACCCGGTACATACATATTTATATACCAAGACCCAAGTACCTGTGTAAAAATAAGCTGCTTAACGCCCTATGAATAGGCCGAGTATTTGATACAAAAGACTGTATTCAGAAAAAAAACTGAAATGTATTGATTTAAGCACAAAATTTTACAGCTTTAATTATATTTGAACAATATCTCATTCATTAATTTTCTCTTTTTATGTAAGCAAGTTTATTACGTTGCCACGATGCTCTCAGTAAGGAAAATACAAATTTTACCGATAAAGTTACAAATTTTACCGATAAATTTATTAGAAAAACCTACTACATATATGTAATAGTCTTTCGATATATAAATATATTCACAACTTATAGTGTTATCAATGATTTACCATTATTTCAATGACCATTCATACAAAAGTTTTTTTTTTTTTATTTTCATGCAGCTATAATCGCCTCGTTTTTCTTTTTAACTTCGGGCTCGATGCTATCTGATGTTCTAGAAGCTTCCGTCAATATCAAGATCGGCGAATGACGAACATAATTTGCACATTTCCCTTTTTAATTGGTTATCACAACTTATTCCTTTTATATCATTTAAATCAAGTTTTGATTGAATAATAAAGTGATGACGTTTTATGAAATAAATAAACGATTGCTTGTTGTCAGTTTCATTAAAAACTGCCAGTAACTTAGATCCGCCAACCGGAAACGCCACCGTACTCACGTTTTTGCTATTTCATGGCTGTTTATAGAAAATAAAAGTAGACTTTTAATTTAATGTACGACACTTACTATGCGAGTGAAATCTAAATATAGTTTACGGACATCATCTTGTATATAGTATATTGTTAGAGGAGTAAGTAAGAACTCTGATGCACCCGTTTCGGAGTTTATTTGCAAAATTTATTAATTTATAAGTATAGATTATAGTATTGGATAGACAGGGAAGATTTTCCCTTCAGAGTCTGTAGTTTATTTTAGGTTATATCGCTTTAAACCTCATTATAATATGCTACGTTATCTGATTGATTCTAGACAGTACGTCACGTGACAGGGAACTGAAACTTCATAATTCCCTCTTTTCTGTAATCTGTGATACTTATTACTCATGGTTATCACTTTTTGTTATTATTCATCTATGATGAAAAACGTGTTAAAAAATAAACATGAAGTTTAGTTATTTTTAAAACTTGTCGAATGTGGTAGAAAATAACAGGTTTCTATTTTAACCTCATATTGTTTCGGTATATAAACAATTATTGCATGAATGTTTTGGAGATATGAAGAATTCTATTCACTCAAGAGGGCAAAATAGGGAATCAATATGATTTTTATTAGATGAATAGATCTTCTCTCTTTATCATGCAATGAATATATACCATTCAATGACGTTTAGCACAAAACTCTACAATAACATTTTACATTTAATTTGATTATTTTGAAAGGGGAGGGATGTTTCTCTTGGACACATGCATAACACATTCGAGGTTAATTTTCGCTTGACCGAAATAGTCCGGACAAAGAATAATTAATGTAAGCAGCTAGTAACAACCGTTAGAGCTATTCACTTTCGTCCCCTGAAGTCGCCGAAAAATGGTAAAATATTGCCGACTCAGCGAAATTAAATAATCAACAGTTATTTTCTCTCACAAGCTATGTTGCTGAGAACATCATTGTCTTTGCTAAAACGTTGGAGGCATGTTGAATCCAAAGGAAATTTTAATAATTTAAAAAAAGAAAAGAAAGAATATGTCGCCTTTTATAACTTCTGGGAATTAGCTTTAATTGTCATTCTCTATTTATAAAACATATGTACTGGTACAAAATATATGTAAGGAATGCTATTCAACGACAAAAAATAGATTCATAACACCCCCACCTCCGAAAAAATACTAAATAATATACGCGTTATATTAGTTTTTGCCGTAATTTGAAACATTTAACCATTAAATAGTTTATACATTTTGTAATGAATTATTTTTATGCACAAGATGAATGTTAAAGCAATTAATGACGCATAATTAAATACGATAGAAAACCCCCTGTTTAAATGTCAGATTATTTTGTGTGTGAAATGTTTTTCCGTATAAATTGAATTATTTACAAAATGTTCATGTTTGTCGTATTGATGTGGAAATATTATAAATTCCAGACTTCTGATATTTAATAGTTCTGTTGTGTTGGGTATGAACATGAAGAAGATGCAAATACGATTTCACGGATAATACCCGACTTCGAGTATTCTCTCCAACCTGTTACATGCATATATACATACTTCTTTAGCTAGCTTCTGAAAGCATGACTTTCCCAAAGTTTTGCCTTATATACCCGTTGGTTTGGCTAGTCCATTCTAAGGGTTGTCAGGTCATTCCACTATTTGAAGTCTTCAATGCGTTTTACTCAAATGCCCCTTTACCATTACACCTTATTCCTATGTAAAACTTTGACCCAAAGTTTTGGCCCCACCCTACCCCCGGGGGTGATGTTTTGAACAAACTTGAATCTATACTATCTGAGGATACATCTATATTATTAAGACTAATATTGGCTTAGCTGTTCTCAAGAAGAAGATTTTTAAGGTCATTTCCTATATATTCCTATGTAAAACTTTGACCCCCTCTTGTGCCCCCGCCCTACCCCTGGAAGTTATGATACGAACAAACTTAAATCTAGAGTTTGGAATAAAGCTTTCACATAAGTTTCATCTTTTCTTACTCAGTGGTTCTTGAGAAGATTTTTAAATGATGCCACCAAAATTTTCACAAATTCTTAATTATCTCCCCTTGAAAGAGGGCACGGCACTTCCTGTGAACAAATTTAAATTCCCTTTACCCAAGGACGCTTTGTGGCAATTTTGGTTCCAGTGGTTCTTGAGAAGAATTCGAAAATGTGAAAAGTTTACAGACGACAGACGGACGCCGGACACTCTTTGATCAAAAAACTCACTTGAGCCTTCGGTTCAGGTGAACTAAAACAGTTTTTTGCCTGCGCTATATGCCTGAAGTCACAAAAGCCACATTAGCTTCTAGGGCTGATACGAATGCCACAGAACTGATATGGGTCTGCTGGGCTGACACGGATTTATATCATACCCCTTGGAGATTAATACTTACAAAACTGTATTTATGATAATACACCTGTTTTTTACATTCTCTTAAATTCAAATTACTGCTCTTTGATTTATTAAGCTAGTCAGTAATTATTTATTTGTATTTGCTAAAGTAAATGTGTACTGTATTTTATTACTGAGTATGTAATAAACATAATAAAACATAATCTTTTCAATATCACATCCAGTATCAGCCCTCGACCAATATCAGCATCCGGACCTTCCTGACATCTTCCTGATATTTTGTGTCTCGGGCTGATACATGATGCGATATGGAAAAGGTTTTTTTTTTCTCTACATATCTCAATAGAAAAAGGATGGGTATATACAGGGGTTTTTATGATGATACACAGGCACATGTTGAAGTCAGACAGAAGCCGTACAATACATGTATCTCAGAGAAACTTTTATAAAAAGAAAAAATAACATAACGAGAGTATGTTAAGCCTACCCATAAATTCTAACTGGCCTATACAATATATTTGAAAATGTACTATTTGTGGAGGACCGGTTTCCACGTCCCGCATATATAAGGATTCAAACCCTAGACGTAAGGATGAATTCCTTACTCCGCAAATCTAGAACAAACGCTATAACCAATGCGCGACGCCGGCAACTCCAAATGAAAATGAAAAGTAAGGAGAATTCATGAAAACCAATTTATGCAATGGAAATGAAAAAAAGCATACCGTGAATATCATAAGAAATTTAAGTTTAAGAATCAGGAACGCTGATTTATTTCCATCACTTTTTGTAATGAGGAAACCCAGATCTTTCAACTGGCGTCATAATTTCATTTATATCATGAATTGTTTGGAAAATTACGCCAGGCGGTGAGCCAAACATGAAAAAGAAAATCTTGGCACTTTGTCAGAATGGATAAAAAGTATCAGATGGTTGTTGAAATCTCGCATTAAGCGACTGAGAGGCAGTATGAAAATCTTCTATCCTTCTGTTAAAAAAAAATCAGAAGTGAAAAAAGAATTAGATAGATTACACTATCAATATGTACTTATCCCAGCTGCCAAAGCAGGTGACAAACTTGCCTTTGTTTGTAAGAATCATTATTTTAACTGTTTTAGAGGAGCTTGGATTTAATTCAACAAGTAATAATCCAATTCATACCCATAGCTCCCTCTCTAAGAAGGAAATTCTTCACAATCATATGTCAGTTTTTAATATTTTTAATATTCCCAACAATCAAATTGAATTTGAATTACCTTACCTATACTGGATTCCTAAACTACGTAAAAATACTTACAAACAAAAATACAACAATCTGTCGGAATTTCCATGGGTACCTATTGCGCCCCGTTATTAGCAGACCTTTTTTTGAATTCATATGAAGCAGATTTTATTCAGAAACTTTTACGTGAAAAGAAGAATTCTCCTGCTGTGGCCTTCAATTCAACATTTAGATATATCGACGATGTTTTATCAATCAACAATACTCATTTTCGTTCCTACGTTGATTCGAGATATCCCCCTGAACTCAAAAAAAAGATACCACAGAATAAAACACACCTGTTTCATAAGTGGAAATTTTACTAGAAAAAGACGTAAATGGTAGCCTAACGACAAAACTTTATGATAAACGTGATGACTTTAACTTTTCTTTCGTCAACTTCCCTTATTTATGTAGCAATATACCATTGTCATCTGCATATGGAGTTTGATTCGTTACGCAAGAGCATGATCTACGTACGAACAATTTCTTAAACTAGGCAAGCTATTGACAAACAAGTTGATGAAACAATGATTTGAACAGTCTCGTTTAAAGTCAACATTTCGCAAATTCTATTATCGATATACATGTAATGAACTAGCCAGGAAACATAATCTCTCAACTAAGTCGAATATGATGACTGACGTTTTTCATACAAATTATTAGGCCATTATTTACACGCTGAATCGTCGACGGATTTTTTTTCTTTGCCCGATCATGACAAGGAGCACACGACGGGTGTGACCGTTCGACAGTGGGGGCTTACTTCTCCATGGCACCTAATCCCACCTCAGATGTTTTTTGAGGTCCATGTTTGCTGTGCTCCAAATTTGTATTGTGCCAATGGACTTTTGAGCTTGATAACTACTGTTCGTTATCTCCATATTTAATTCCCGATAATGAAGGCAAGCCTTTCATGTCGCTCTTAACAACTAAAAAGCATAAGTTCAACACTACGCCGCATACATACGTTCTAAGACTAAAGTACTTGGAAACTGCTAATAGAATCGTGTGGTTAAAATGTATTGATGAAAATTCTTCGTATATACAAAATGTAATAATTGTTGTAGGTTTTCATGCATAAATAATGTGGAATAATTATTTCTGTGACAGGAAAGTAAAATTCTAGCTGCATATTTTATGGCCCAGAAGTGTTTTTACATAATTATTTTTACACACAATAATGATTTATCCCCAGGGGTAGTGTTGAACTTTGCACTTTTTCATTAAGACATACTTTCGTTTTTATAGACATCGAATGATGATTTCGTATTAGATTGCTTCTTTAGGTCTAAGACTCATGGACGTTTGTGCAATGGAAATTTACAGTAAATGTTTTATACGTGGCTCTACTGATTTACCAATGTTACATTTTACAAAAAAATGTAAATTTGCAGAACAATGATCTTGGTTCTGCCTTAACATGCCCGCGTAATCTCTAAAAATAAGCACAGTTTATAATACAAGGTATTTGATAAGACAAAATCTAATAAATTCAATTTAGATTCTGATTGATACATACAGTCAATATGTAGTCTTTGCCTTGAAGAGTAAAATCTTTGCCATTCAGGGTGAAGCTAACAGGAGGTAAACGTGGAATGCTCGAACAGTTTACTGTGTACTGTAAAAGATTATACTAGTATCCAAGCCACCTTTATTTTGAATATTTGATAATATGGTTATCAAAAAAGTCAAATTAGAAGTTTTACATTATTTCTGTCACTAAGGATAAATATGAACATATCCAATTTGTGTTTTTGTCAGAGAGTTTTTGATTTTAAATAATGAATCATTTGACAGCTTTTCAGAAAAGAGTATAATGATTCTATGTCTGCATGTTACTTTAGTACTGGTGAAATAAAAGGGAAAAACTCAAACAAATGGATGTCATACATCTCCAGATGTGGAGGGCTTTGCTCCTATTGCTTGGTTGAGGGACTTGATTTCTGAGGATGGGCCAGTAAGCCAGGAGACTCCAGTATCAACAATAACTTGACAGCCCCCGGAGCAGCATTTAGAAGTTTTACCATTAATCTTCACTCTGAAACGAGAGAGGAACCTCCTGAATCCTCCAGCAACCTCAAGAATAACTAGAAAACCGAAACAGTCAGGGTGGGCCCTGTTGAGGGCTTTCGAAAAAAAACAGACAACTGCACTCAATACAGTTATGTTTAGAACATAACATTTAAGGAAGGTGACATTGAACAATCACCAACGTGTGTTAGAATTATTAATATTTAAAGATTGGATATACATACAGATTTACCCCCAAAGACATAGAGATAAAACTATATTATCACAAAATTAATAAGAGTCTTTTCTTATAATCAACTCCTGTAGAAAATTTTTGTAAGTAAGAGTGCCATGATATATATACGAGGGTTGTCCCAAAATTCCGTAGACTGAGCTCATATCTTTTAACAAGATTGAACGTATCTCTCCAAAATTTTCTGGTTGGATGAAGTGTGTTATTGTTTGGTAAATTACTAAGTTTTAATATGAATGCTTAAAAACAATTTGAGTAATTACAATTTCAGTATTACCGTTCCTTAACACCCGGAGCAATCTCCGACGTCAAAAAAGATGCACTTAACGTCACCAATTTTGATTGAAGTGGTTTCACTAATTAAAAGAATCATTTTTTTTATTTATCATAAACATTAAAGAAATACATTAGAAATATCATAATTGCTATGATACGATTTTACATTAGAAAATACAAAGTATGCACATGTATATATATCCAATAATAACGATTTTAAAAACCTCATGTCTCTAAGGGTTTTTGATTTCTTTGTCTTCTGAAATGGAGTTGCAAAATCTCACTTTGACCCCGATTCAGTGCCCTTCGCTTCGGGCGGTCTCTTATTTAGTTTCGCTTTTCACAAACTTAGAAAATTTTGATACACTAAGGACCGAAAGACATTTCCATGCTTACCAAACATTTATGATTTCTGCGTTTCTGTAGGAGTGAATTCAAGTTCAGAACATTTGATCACAGTCCAGTGCGCCGCCTGTGTCCACACAGGCGCCATTTTTCGACTGGAAAGATTTCAAATTGGTGCATATAAAACGTTATAAAATTCATATTTTAGTTTGTGAGGGTCCGTCCCTCGCGATTGTTTTTAAGCGCTTGAAGCGTCTCGAGCGGGCTTGGAAAAGTTCTGGATGCACAGGCTGAAGTCATTCCGCCCTAATGGTATTAAGAAATTAAATGACTTCACCAGGATGAACGTGAACTAGACCCAATCCCGGATTGTAACAAACAAGTTCATTCTCTCTATATAGTGTAAACTTTACCGTTAATTCGCATTAGCAATTCTGGAACAACCTACCCAAATATTTACAGCTTACTTTTTTGTTTATTTCTTTTATCCGATTTCCAAATTTATAATATATCCAAATTCATATTTTAAAATTGCCCTTCCATATTATCTTTCTTCAATTTCTTTTTATCATGTATAGTTACGCTATTTTGAGAGAATAAGACAATGTACGAATTACTGCTTGGTCGTAATTAATTAGCGATAATTAATTCGTTCAATTATGTAAATCGCACTTCACCAGAGTACACCCGATAGACCGGACGCAATTCATAGCGCTCCGGATTTCTTTGTTCACAACTGTTTATAAACTTCAAATTAAACATGTAACACTGTAAATATTTAGTGTTTGTTAGTTTAGTAGTAGTGCTAGTTGTTTTTGTTTCTCTATTTCCTTTGTTTTTATGACTTTTTGACTTTTTCCTTTGTCCTGAGGAAGGGACAGGTCGTCTCGAAAATTTGACAATTATTATTGTTCGTGTCGTTGGTCATTTTAGTGCTTTATATATATATATATATATATATATATATATATATATATATATATATATATATATATATATATATATATATATATATATATATATATATATATATATATATATATATATAAAGCACAAAGAAATTCACTTTTTTATAAGGATACCCACTTCCGCCCCAGCCCGGGGTTGAACTCTCGACCTACGGAATCTGTCTCCTAGCAGTACAGGAACAGCGCGCTAGACCGCTCGGCTATCTAGGCAAGTCAAAAAAAACTTGCTTTCGATGCCGATGGAATTCTCGCGGCGCTGTCCTACCCTACACGGTCATTGAGAATGGAAGTGAGATACAGTTATTTGGACATTAGTTTTATTAGAGGATCGTTACCAATACACGTTGTAATGAAATTAATTTTTATTTATAAAGCACATTTTACAACAACTCTTAAACTAACATAACTGCCCTAAGTGAAGGAATATTAATATGGAAAGCACAGAGAAATTCACTTTTTTATAAGAATACCCACATCCGCCCCATATATATATATATATATATATATATATATATATATATATAATGCAATTTGTTCCGAATTTATAGGTGTCTTCCCCTCATAGTGAAGTACTTCTGTTGAAAATTTGAAAAAAAAAATGTACAGCGAAAACTAATGAGTTATCAAGTGATATCAAAAGTGTTGACAGACAGACAGAGAGACATGAAATATATGGAGATAACGAACAGTATTCAAGCTCAAAAGTCCATAAAACATTATAAAATAGGAGCAGAGCTAACACGGACCTTCAAAACATCAGAGGTGAGATCAGGTGCCATGGAGGAGTGAGTATCCCCTGCCAACCGATCACACCCGCCGTGTGCTCCTTGACATATCACAAAATCAGTAGGTGTCTTTATCCTATGGTCTACTCCTACGGTATGAAATTTGAAATAGTTATGATGAAAATATTTTGAGTTGCTGTTGCACACAGTCACAGAACACACAGGGATGGACAGAAAGACGGACAGGCAGAGTTGACTTTATGACAGGTTCACTTTATGCATAAAATTGCCCTGTCCTAATATCAATTAATTGACTATCACCCTCTGTCCCATTTCATATATCAAAATAAAGTAGAGACTTAGTGCTTTAATTTCCTATAACAAAATTTCTTTTTGAGAATTCAGGTATTGGAAAACAGGCTTTGTGAAAATGCAATGTTCTTGAATTTTGCAGAAAACAGGCATAATTGACTACGTTCAGCAAAGAATTAAAATATGAGCACAGCCCTCGATCAAAAATTAAAACATGTTTTAGGATCTTCAGAAACAGATCTTTCATTATGTAATTGCATATTTTGGATCAGAGGTTGTGCTCTATATGAAATATTGAAAAAATTCTCCAACTTTTGACCATTTTTAAAGGAATTTACAGGATATGGTAAAAATGACGCACTTCATGACGTCATAATGCATTGACTACAGAGAAAATTACGTCATGTTTAATAGATAAACGGTTACCAAGGGTGTCCAAGTGATAACTACTGCATTGTCAACCAAAACTAAGCAGTTTCGATTTTTCAGAAACTCACAGGACCAAAAAAGGCCCTAAGTGGCCCTTGCTGTTTATACATTAGTCTCCTTCTTGTACAGTAAAGTATTTTGGTTAAAAATGTGAAAGGTGCAAGGCGCATGACGTCATTATGAGGTTCTAAGTCATAGACGTGTGGAATGGTTGTATACAGAGTTGAAAAGTCGTAAGGTTTATGTTATTGATTTTGGTAAAATTTTGTGATTTCAAATTTTCCAAAGGTTCCTTGGAATTTCTAAGTATCCACATCTGATTGACACCACGAATATATTGTTGCACAGTACTACTGAAGTTTCTCCTTCACTGCTGTTAATATTTCAATGAGGAGTAAAGAAAGGGCTTGTTGGAACATTTACTGGAATCTGCTATGTATCTTTGTCTGTAATGATTTAAATGAAGTTTAGGAATCCGATATAAATATGGTAATAAATTCAAATTCATTTTGGTTGTTGGGAATATTAAAAATATAACTGACATATGATTTTGAAGAATTTCCTCCTTAGAAAGGGAGCTATAGGTATAAGTTGGATTGCCACTTGTAGAATTAAACCCCAGTTCTTCTAAAAGACAATTAAAATAATGAGCCTTACAAACAAAGAGAATGTTGTTACCTGCTTTGTCAGCACTAGTACATACTGATCGTGTTGTCCATCTAATTATTTTTTCACTTCTGAATTATTGAACATAGAAGGATTGATGGTTTTCATATTGCCCTTCAATCGCATAATGCGAGATTTTGACATATATCTGATACATTTAATCCATTCTGACAAAGCGTCAGGGTTTTCTTAGCAATTGGGAATAACTTCTCTCAGTAGACTACAAATTAATACAACCTGCCAAGCGCCAGAACACTTGACCAAGTGTCCAGAATTTTAAAAATCGGTAAAAATACCATTGCTTATTACACCTTTCTTTGCCTCCTAGTTGCCCAGGAACAGAGAAGAATTTCAAAAAATAATGCATTTTCACTATAAATTCAACAAAGCCCCAACACGAGAATTATTTACCCAGGCTCCATAGAATTCAAAATTTGGAAGAAACACACTTGCTAATCATAATTGTGTGCTTATTTTTTTTGCCTAATACCCAGGAGCAGAGAAGAAAATTTTAAGGAATTGATGTATTTTTACAATAAAATCAATAGAGCATTGCCCTAGGACCAGAGGCCTTAGACCCAGGGGCCGAGAAATTCACAATTTTGGAAGACACTCCCTTGCTCATCATAACCATGCAACTCATGTGAGTATGTTTGTTAAAAACCAGGGGCAGAGAAGAAGATTTTCAAACAAATAATGCATTTTCAGGACATATTTAACAGAGCCCCGCCCTATCACCAAAACCCATGACCCTATAAAATTGATAATTTTAAAAAAGGCATCCTTCTTCATCATAACCATCCACATAGTTCATCTGCTATATACCCAGGAGCAGAAAAAAAAAGATTTTTGAAGAATTAATGTATTTTCACTTTATAATCATAGAAACGTGTCCTAAAGCCAGATGGTGTCCACAGTACCTGGTACGGTAAAGTTATTACAACCTTGTATTTTAGTCATTACTCAAAATTTTAAAATCTGACAAAAGTGAAAGAAACTAAGACATTTTAAAAACAATAATATTAATGTTAATTACTCTTCATTTCGTTTTTTTTATGCTCATGGACCACGTGTAGACTAAACTTACCCATCCATTTTAAACTGCCAATAACCCCGTCGAGTCACATTTATGTAGGTGAAGTTACCCGAGTAAAATTTAGGATCACTTCCTCCCAGAATAAGTTCACCCCCCTCCTTTCCAGTACGATTTCTGAAAATGTATGTCATCAAAATTTCATTATTTCATTAATATATTCGATCAGTGCATATTATCTACTAAAGTCAGGTACTCTTCACACAATTGCTCTGAAAAAATATAGTTCTATTATTGATCAGCAAATACATTACAACAAATGCCAAAAATAATGATGTGTATGTCAAACCTGAAAGAAAACGAAATTAACGTAAAATGATTTCAAGAAAATCACCTTTTCCCCAGAAATGCAAATAAAAAGTATTCATATTCCTACGCTAGCTGCCTCCTCAGTCTTTTTCATATATATAGGTCATTCTTCGATTGACAATCTTTTCACCAATTATAGTACTTTCGTGATTATTGTTCGTTAATTGTCATTCAATTTCCTTAAAAAAGAATATTAATCATTAATTTTGTGTGTGTGTGTGTGTGTGTTTTCTGACGTGTTTTTCCGAGCTCGCCGCAAAGGTTCGAGATGCGATAGAAAATCTGATCGCACATGTGTATAGGCTATTTGGTCTTGTGTGCATTCCGTTTGCTAAAGATGCAAGACTGGTGACAGTATTTGCTATGGACAAGTGCAGTTTTGTTTTTCTTTTCTCAGAGATCGTCTGAGCAGAGTGAATATTCGAGTAAATTAAAAGTTGAATATCTTGGATATGGGGTAACCCATATCTATTCTTGTTTATACAACATGAACAGGGAAGAAATATGGTAAATTTTCATTACTAAACAGCTGAGGTATATGTACTTTAAATCACTATGATTCACCTGTTATATATACAAAACTTTTTTTTCAATTTTCTTGTTTGAACGTAAATTTATTATGGAGAGTTCAAATGTTCATCACAATAAAAAAGAGTCAGGGATTAAATAGGTTACTTCACCAAATGAATACCTCTTGATCAAGGAAAGGTATATGAAAAAATTTATACTCTCTAACAAAATAATATAATGAAAACTTTATCAATTACGACCATAAAGTGTTATGAAAACGAACAGTTGTAATGTTCGAAAGTCCTTATTAACGATACAAACTGAGAGCAGAGCAAACAATAATACATGTATAGCAACTGATATCACTATAAGCAGTGAATACATTTATAAACGAAAGATTAATAGCAAATTGAAGAAGATACGGTTTCAATACAAATCGTCCGTGTAATTTTAATCTGAATTTATTGTGAGGAAATGAATCTCATGGTTTCTGAATTGTTCAAATTAGGCCGTATTCTTTCCTTATTTATCACTTTCATATATTCAGCTCATATTTAAGGATGGATTCTTGTCTGTTTTCTGACTAGATGAAATATTCAAAGTATATTTGCTTTATGTCTTATATATTTAGATGTTAGTGATTTAAAAGATCATATTTTTCTTTCCTCATCATAATTGTACAACTTTAAATAGAAATGGTAAACTGAGTTTGAAATCTACCAGGGACTATATTTTTGGCGGAAGGGCGGCGAATGAAAATATCTCCTTTTCTGCTTCTCAAAATTACTATAGAACAACGAATTAAGTTAAAATGTTTAAACAATCAAAGACTAAAAGAAATTTTCAAATGTAAGTAAAAATTAATAATAATGGACTGAAGTTTTAAAATACATAGTATATCAAATAAATTTGATTTTCCAAACAAATACAAACTTCTTAGCTTTTTAAAAGCTTCCAATTTAAGTACAGATTTGAGGAAAAAATCAGTAAAAAGCTTTTTTTCTCTCTTAATAAAACTCAAAAAGTCAAAACTTTTTAATTTTGTATCAATTTGTATATTTATATGAATACTTTTCCATATCTGAAAATAAGAAAAATTTAAATATACGAAGCATATAAAAATAACTAATATATCCTTTAAAAAATGAGAAAAATAGAGAAAAATTCGGATTAGCCAATGTCTATTATAGTTAAATCATTTATGTCAATTTGGTAGTATCATCTGATAGACCCAATATGGTAATATCTTTTTATGCAACAAGAAAAGCATTTAATCTTTAATCTTAGAAGTAGGCATCGCATGATTGACAACAGTTTTTATTCTTAATGTCAAGGAAAGAGATAATGACCTTGACCTGACCTTGCTTCTAAAAAACGGTCAAATTTAATCAAATTGATACCATCACTTAGTGATAATGTTTTCTTGTTTCTTCGAAAGTTTCATTAATTTCTAAATACAAGACATTTGAGAAGAATCCCTCCTTATGAAAGTTTTTTTTTAATGTAAAAGTTTTGGGACAAAAGTCAAAACTGTACCTACTTCTTTATCTGTAAAATATGCATATCCGCCTCTTCAATCGAAACAGATCTTCATGGCAAGAAACTCAAAGTACAATATGTGCACAAAAATATCAAAAATAAACTTGCATATAGGTGTAGACAAAATTTCAAATAATGAATATGGTTTTATGCAAATTTATGAAGTAAAAATGGTGCATTCAGGGACAAGTTTGTTTCGTTAAAAACATTCTAATTCTTCAAATAAGCACTCCGAGGTTGTAATTAAAAAGATGCATGAGTTTGACAGAATGGAATGTTTAGAAAAATTAAAATGCTTGTAAAAAAGCTGCTGGCCTACGTTGTTAATTTGAACTTTATATTAATATATATATATTTTTTTATTACAAGACTCCGTGGTTTAACCTACATAAACAAGTTTACACAGAGTCCGTTCTAACCAACATTAGAAGACTTACAATTCAGATTATCCCAAGTTTCGGTATAGAACTTTGTCCACTGTGATAAATAACAAATGATCATTTTTGCAATCAAAATGTCACTGGTTTTACAGTTTTCTACAGAACATTAAGAAAAAAAAGGTATTGGGTCTAGATTTAATTCTGCATCAGAACGTATATTTATTTTGAATGTTGTCCTATGTTAAAGAAATAAAAAAAAACACGATCAACGTTGACAATGTTGGTTGAAAAACTTTTATAGGAACTACAAAAGGCAAAAAACATGTAATAATGCTCATACACACCTGTCCAGGTAGAAAGAAAAGATGGGTGCTGATACTAGTTTTTGTTTGAGCATGTTGTAGAAGACAGGTAACACATGATCTACTGCGATCTTGGGGTAGGCCATCCCCAGGATTCCATCATATATAGCTGTCGCGAACAAATTTCCAGATTCCTCTGTTACCTCGACAAAGGTCTGGTTCTGTATTTTGATGTCTCCGATCTAGGACATAGGTTAGTTTATGAACAAGATGTATAAGTGCCATTTTAAAACTTATTTAGCTAAAATCTGTTACAACAATAATCAAATAACTGGGTCTCCCCTTCCATAAAAAATACAAAGTAATAGCTACATGTAAGCTATCACTAATCATACACGTTCCTTTTGTAGCCTCGAATGTCACAAATGGGAAGATATGACAATCGGGTTATCCGATAAAATATTTTAGTAATATTTGAAAAAATTATAAGATCTTTTATACAATACAATCCTATTTCTTAACAAAATTATAAATGTTTTAATGGATTTAAAAGGGCCAATGAATCTGGTGTGTGCAAGGTGAAATGGATGGCCTGACAGTGTCAGTGCTTACCACAAATTAACAGTGTCGGTACTTACTGTAGCAGTGTCGGTACTTAACGTAACAGTGTGTGTGCTTACCGTAACATTGTGTATGCTTACCGTAACAGTGTCGGTGCTTACTGTAACAGTGTCATACTAACCATGACAGTATCAGTACATAGCATAATAGTATCGTTGATTACCATAACAGTATCGGTACTTACCATAACAGTATCGGTACTTGCCACAACAGTATCGGTACTTACATTGTACCTTAACGGTATCGGGTACTTACCACAACAGTATCGGTACTTACCTTAAAAGTATCGGTACTTACCTTAACGGTATCGGTACTTACCTTAACAGTATCGGTACTTACCTTAACAATATCGGTACTTACCTTAACGGTATCGGTACTTACCACAACAGTGTCGGTACTTACCGTAAAAGTATATGTGCTCACCGTAATAGTGTCGGTGCTCATTGTTACAGTGTCTTATTTTCTGTAACAGTGTACTTACCATAACAGTATCTGTGCTTACCACAACGGTGTCGGTACTTACCATAACAGTATCTGTGCTTACCACACCAGCATCGGTACTTACCGTTACAGTATCAGTGCTTAAAAATCCCTTCACGGTACCTATTCCGTAGTTAATCTCACACTCTGTTCCATTAGTCCTATACGTTGAGGATTTGGAGCTGTCATATTTATTGTGCAACACTGGAATGATTCATTACATTACTATTTATACATTGCATGTTTGCTACAATTAAAAAACCCCCTTGTTTTTCATTGCAAGGATAGTTTCTCTGTCTGGATTCAGGAAAGGATCAGAATAGGAGTAGAAAGTCCCTAGAGTTTTTTGTCTCCAGTGCAGTGATCGTTAATTTAAATTCCCTTACATTTTATGCTTAAAGTTCCACTTATCTTGATATATGATATAGAAATGAACCACTATGACAAGGCTTACAACAAGCAATATTAGACTGGTTGCATTTCTTTGATGGAACCCAGGAAGTTGAACTACCAGTGTCAAACATCAGTTTAAACTGCTGAGGAGGTGACCCCATTCCAATAACAGCATAGTACTGAATCTGTCAACAAAGTTATAACACAGTTTTAATACCAGGTCTGGACCCTCCTTGGATTTTCAGTTATAAAATTTTTATAGTAACGAAAAAATTACCTTGGAACCCCCCCCCCTCCCCACCCCAGGTAAATGAGTCAAGTATCTAAAGAAAATAGATATTTTAAAGTGGATTGTTCTATCTCTTCCCTCCTCCTAATAGTTTTTTTCAGGTCTTGGCAAGTTGTTTACTGTAATTTGTCAAAAAGTTCCGGAGTCAGAATTTTTTTGAATTGGGGTGGAACCCCCTTCCCCCATCCACCCACCCAGGCCGGGAAAAAAGTCCAGGATCCGAGCATGATATGTTCCTATGTTCACTCACTTCTTTCATTTTCACGTGATTTAGAATAAACAGTACAGTGCCTCCAACGTCATTTTTGACAATTCTTTCGTGTCCTTTCGTTCGTGTATCCTATTGTATCGTGCGTGTATAGGTTTCCCGTTTATCGTGAAGATGGTTTATCAGGTTTGTGTTTATCGTGAAGCTATCCTATCCTTTCGTGCATAAATCCTATTGTATCGTGTATCATGTAAAAAAAATAATGTTGCGAGAACTGTACTAAAATCTTTTAAAATGATGCAAATATGTATGGAAAGCTTCAACTACCTTATGTAGATAATATTCAGTATTTGTGGATACATGTACTTCACTATGGAAAGTTTAATTTACTATAGTGATCACTATGACACTATAGATATCACTATGGAAAGTTTGATTTACTATAGTGATCACTATGACACTATAGATATCACTATGGAAAGTTTGATTTACTATAGTGATCACTATGACACTATAGATATCACTATGGAAAGTTTAATTTACTATAGTGATCACTATGACACTATAGATATCACTATGGAAAGTTTAATTTACTATAGTGATCACTATGACACTATAGATATCACTATGGAAAGTTTAATTTACTATAGTGATCACTATGACACTATAGATATCACTATGGAAAGTTTAATTTACTATAGTGATCACTATGACACTATAGATATCACTATGGAAAGTTTAATTTACTATAGTGATCACTATGACACTATAGATATCACTATGGAAAGTTTGATTTACTATAGTGATCACTATGACACTATAGATATCACTATGGAAAGTTTGATTTACTATAGTGATCACTATGACACTATAGATATCACTATGGAAAGTTTGATTTACTATAGTGATCACTATGACACTATAGATATCACTATGGAAAGTTTGATTTACTATAGTGATCACTATGACACTATAGATATCACTATGGAAAGTTTGATTTACTATAGTGATCACTATGACACTATAGATATCACTATGGAAAGTTTGATTTACTATAGTGATCTTATGAAAACTTTCAAATACTTTAGTGATCACCATGAACACTTTGATTTACTATGGTTTTCAATCTAATATACTTTATATCATTGTATATAAGATGATAACTCTATACAACTTGTTTGATGTTCTTAATGCTATAAATATAATGTTATTAACTAATATAAAAAAAGACCAAGTAAAATAAAAGACAAACTATATTCATTTTAGAAATGTTTAGCCAGTAGCAGTCATTGAAAAACATGAGGTTTCAAAAAGAATCACTAGAAATTAAATTTAGAATAAACTGTACTCCATGCAACGAGCATGAAATTATTTGAAATACAAGACATTAACAAATAATTTTGGTAAAATGAAAAAAAAAAAATCTGTAAAACTTGATGTTATAAATGTTGTGCAATTAATGTGAAATTAATTGAGACTTCTATCACAGAACATTATATACAGTTGTGATAAATCTTTAACTTTGATTAACCATAGTGATCTCTTTGACACTTAAATTTACTTTAATGATAACATTGAAAACTATGATTAACTTTAGTGATAACTTTGACAACTATCATTTACTATTGTGATAATTATGACACTATAGTAATAACTTCGATTGCTATAGTGATCACTATGACACTTTAATGTTTGTTTATTGTTTTAGGTCCCTTTCGAGAATTTTATTTTTCACTCATATGGAGACGCCACCACTTGCTGGTGGAGGACTACAGATTATTTATACCTATACTCGGCACTTACTCGGTTTACACGGTCTCATCCGAAGGATCGGTCTCCACGTCCCAAAGTGGATCGAACCCGCGACGTATATAGATGATTACAAAGGCACAACCATATTGAATTATGAAATCGTTCGATTTTAAAATGTATATGTACATTGAATTTCATAAGGATGAATTTCCACTTTATTTGATAGAGGCAAGGTGAAGTTTTAAAAATTTTGGGGGTAAAATCTCTTTCTTTCTTTCTCTCTCTTTTTTTAACCCGGTCAAAATTAAAATAAGACCTAAAAGAAAGAAGATAAGAAACGTGCGTGAAAGAAACTCGAAACGCATGTCCGAAAGAACATGAAGACCATTTT
The DNA here is from genome assembly GCF_033153115.1 of Saccostrea echinata. NCBI lineage: Eukaryota > Metazoa > Mollusca > Bivalvia > Ostreida > Ostreidae > Saccostrea > Saccostrea echinata. The sequence continues at coordinate 14,069,692 of NW_026889772.1, read as the reverse complement.
CAGTTAATTCATATCAAAGAGATTGAACATAATTGAAACACTGTAACTACTACTCTGATTGACCAACTTTGATATGATATATAAAAATTTCAAACAAACCTCGATATATACATCTCATCTCTAATATATATATATATATATATATATATATATATATATATATATATATATATATATATATATATATATATATATATATATATATATATATATATATATATATATATATATATACTCGTCACTATTCGTGAGGTTATTGTAAGGTATTGTGTTTTGTGTGTGAATTGTATTATATCGTAGTAATTAGCAAGAGTTTCGTATGTAACCGTGTCCAATCCAGCATAATCGTTGAAAGATCTTAACTCGTTCGTAATGTTGTCACCACAGTTCGTATTATAAATTGCCACGTTTCGTCCTGGAATTAAATAAATCTCGTACATTGTCGAACGGTCATCGAAGTAAAATTATTCGGGAAGGAAAATAATACCACTCTCTTTCGAAAAATCGCAAGGCTGGCCTGGCGAATAACGGCGATTTTTAGTGAAATTCGTGGTTAATCGTAGCATAAGTCGTGAGGGGGCTATTATGTATATTTTAAATCACTATAAGTTGACCAGGCAGAGTAACCTTTGAATTACCCTTTATAGATGATTCTACTCACTTTTTGGAATGACAGTCACAAAAAATACATATTGCCACACTAAAATTTTGAAATTGATCATTCAGGAGTTCATTAGGCGATGTCTCGCCAACTGACGTGCAAGGACGATTTTTATGGTTGGTGATAGAAAATATCAATCATAATTGGTGAGAATCAACAGAGATTTTTTTTAATTAATACTAATTTCTAAACAAAAAGATAAAGTGTCTGTTTTTTGAAATATTTAACCTTATTTATCTTTGTATGAATTTAAAAAAAATGCATCATTAAAATTGACACCCGGTACTGAATTTAAACTCAAAAGCTTAAAAAAATATTGTTGACGGGCAACCCATCCACAGACCATATTTTAGCCTAAGTGTTTGAATCCTAAAGGCCTTTTTAATTTCATCTTTTCATGTTTTGGGGCAACAGAGATTTTATTTGCCTGAAGACGTTGGAAATAGTTAAGATTGCCAAACTTAAATTTTATCTGAAAAAAGTGTACTTGTGATGCAAAACAGATCAAAATTGTTATGATTTCAAACACATTTTTGTACGAAAACGGTACTAGAGATGTTATTTCAAGCACATCTTAAATACATTATGTACTATCGTAGTTTTATGATTATGACAAAGACTTGCATTCATATAATTTGACAGAGGCTCTGGCTTTGGATCTGTAATCAACTGAATGTATTTCCTCTTCAAATTTTCCACTCTCCTCTCTTTCTCTATCAATGTATCTAGAACTCTCTTCTCAAACTTGTACAGTTTGATTCTGAAATATGGAGAGAAAAGAAATGACAATATGAACTGCCAGATAGAATACTAATGAACGTAGTGTGATGAAGATATGTGTTAAATCAGTGTAGGTGATATAAAGGAATGCTGTACATGCTGCGAAAGTGATTGTGGGTGTTATGCATACATATACAGTATAAAATAGTTTGGGTTCGGGATGCAGCATTTTATCTTCCTATGGATACTTAAGATGTTCCTCGACACCTGTTCAAAGTCAAAAACCCCAGATGGGTTGTAACTATCATTACCCTCACCGTTTTCCTTATCACATACTAACTCATCGTCATTGTATAAGCACAAAAATTGGGATCGTCGGTAAGATGTTTCGATTGGTGAAGTGCAACATTTTAGGTTTGCATTTAGCCCCATTTTTTTTAATTTTGTAATTCGTAAATTTTATCAAATATTTTTTTCTAAAATAAACTCATTGGCGTTTCTATTCTTCATTGATATTTTCAATTTTTCATATACATTTCTAATTGTTGACTGGATTTTTGATAACAATTAAAAACGTTCACTAAAAATTTTCAGTTTGGCTGTCTGAAAGAATAATCCAAAATTCTTTTTCTGTTTAAATATTCGATATATATATATATATATATATATATATATATATATATATATATATATATATATATATATATATATATATATATATATATATATATATATATATATATATATATATATATATATATATATATATATATATATATATATATATATATATATATATTGCTTTTATAATCATGGCATCTTATGAAAACCCTTTAGACAGAATCCTGTGGAATCTAAAACAATCCCCCTGTGAATTAGGGTTTTATTATTTTTAGAGAAAGAATTAAGAGCCATGTAATGACTTGAACTTTTATATAGGAGCTGTGGCACGCATAGTCTCAGAATTTCTCCAAACTCTCTATGATAAAAGTCTTTGATACCATAAACTCAAATCAAGCAAAAATTGGTTGCTACGTGTCATCGTTACCATAGCAACATGTCCTAAAGTTTGAAAAATGGCATTTTTCAACATCTTCAGAGTCCCACAGTTAACGTTTGCAGCAAAGCAAACAAGTGGCAATGACTGTTTCTGAAAGTTGAGGGCCTGGTGTCTTAAATGCATGATAAACATGTTTGGTAAATCATCTATAACATACGTTACTATGGAAACAAAGTAATCAAAAGTAATCATTTTGTTCATTTAATTTTATAAAGTCATACACTTAAGAATAAAAACAATTATAGTTTGAAATGCAAGCAAATAATAGACAAGAGATCCTTGTAACATATACCAAGGGCAAAATATGATATTTCTTATAGGTTGGCAATGGCTGCCATGGTTTTAATACCATGAAGGGATTTTAAATTTACTTTCTTAGTGTTTTAATCTTATCCTATCTTTTTAAAAAGCATATTTCTATATAACTGATGATCAATTTTTAAAGGCCTTTGTGTGACCCTAATTTTCACATTTCAAAAAATTCAATTTTAATTCTTTAAATAGTGCGTTGCTATGGAAATAAGGCGAAAAAACATGCATAAAAATCTGAAAAATACTCTGTTTCCTTGGATACGTACCGTTGTATGTAGATTCCCAAAACTTTAATGACTGATATATGTGAACAACTAACCTGACTTTCAATTTTGACTATCACCCAATCTCCAACTGGATGCAAAAAGCTGGCACATAGGGTCTAATATTGACAAAAAATTAACAAAATCGAACATTTTCTCTTCTTGGTAACCATAGCAACAGTGTTGTATTTTTCAACAACCTTTATCAATATGTGATATTCAACTTTAGTTCTACGAGATTACTATTCAAGGTGATTCATATAATATGTTTCTTGATTAAAAGGTTAGTGAATTCCTAAAACAGCAAAAAAAATATCACTTTAAACAACTAGTACGTTGTTTCCATGGTTACACTGCAAAGTAACAATTAATCTCAATTTTTCTTTATGTTGTCGGTGTTGCAAGGTCCTAAGGATGCATATGTGCCAGTCATGAATTTTATTGTTTTTCCTCACGATAGTAGCATTAACCCAATCATAGCAACAGATTTTGCATTGTGACACTGTGTTACCATGGCAACCATGAAAGTTATTTTTAGAATAATATTGCCAATACCTAATTACATAAGGTCAAATATTTTTCATTGTTTTTTCTTATGTTGTTGATTGAGTTTGATTATGTAACATCTATCATTTGTGACTATAGAGCATTTTTCAGCATCTAAAATGTATTCCAAATGTACCCATGGTTACAACTTAATTAGAGATAAATTCTAAATAGTTTCTTTATAGCATAAGTGGCAACAAGGTGTCATGTTTTTGGGAGAATGGTTTGTTTGTTTTTTTAAGTCTTTATTAAGGCTTCATAAAGATTCAAAGTAGCTGAAAATCTCAATTTTTCCAAATTTTCTGGCTGTTACCATGGCAACCAAGACACATAGCAACAAAATTTTATGTGATATATGTATCTAGTGTCAAGTTGTAATAATGGGCAAAGTTTCATCAGAATCGGTGACCATGCGTGGCAAAGAAGTTTAATTGATTACAGAGAATCCCTATTAAATATTGAAGATGATTTCAGTCAGATAGCAAAATTACAAGGTGGCGCAGTGGTTAGAGAATTTGCTCTTGAGTGCCGGTGTAAGAGGTGATCTTTATTTCACAGGTTCGCATCCAGTGTGTGACGCGGAGACCGGTCCTTTGGAGACCGTATTAAGCGAGGAGGTCCTGTGCTGCAGTAGGTGCTGGCAGGAACAAAATCTCCCACTGCTCAAAGGCTGTAAGTGCCGGTACAGATTTATGGTGCATCCCTCCACCGGCAAGTGGTAGCATTTTAATATAAGTGAAAAATGCTCGAAGAGATGTTAAACAAGCAAACAAAATTACAATAAATTAAATTTTCAAACAAGACATCCTAATTGCACGGTCAGAAAAGGACGTCAATTCTAGCCAAAAATAACTATAATTTTCGGAAAACACGAGAACATCATAAAAGAACAAATGAAAAATTGCAATAACCACAAAAATAAGAATTTCAAAACAAGAGAATAAAATTAAAATGCAATCAGTAAAAAAAAACAACAACAAGGAATTAAGAACTTGAAAACACAGAACAATTATGGAAATAAGTCCCCTGTCGACCGGTCACACCCGCCATGTGCTCATTGTCTTGATCGGACAAACGGAAAAATTCCGTAGACAATTCAGAGCTCAAATAATGGCCCAACAATTAGTATGATTTTGTTTGTTTGTTTGTTGTTTAACGTCCCTCTCGAGAATTTTTCACTCATATGGATACGACACCACTTACCGGTGGAGAGCTGCAAATTTTGACCTATACTCGGCACTTTGGGCCATTGAGCAGTGAGGGATCTTTTTCGTGCAAGCACTTACTGCGACATGGGACCTCGGTTTATACGGTCTCATCCGAAGGACCGGTCTCCACGTCCCACGGTGGGATTCGAATCCGCGACCAATTAGTATGATAAACGTCAGTTAGCATTCGAACAAAAAAATGTATTGATTAAGACAGCAAGTAGAAAATTTAGAAAACACAATTAAACAACTTAAGATTAAAAAAAAAACAGGATAGAGGTAGAAAAATTAGCAAGGGAGAGTTTATCACAAATGGCACAAAAGTTCGTCCACCAAATTTGTCACGCCCGATGGAAAGATCGAATTAAGCTTTCTTCACAATCCATCCACATTGCATTAGGTACTTCATTTTTAGTTTAAAAAATAATTAGATGTACATTGATCACTTCATATGTATATAGCTTATACAAAGTAGAATTTCTTGCAACAAATATACATTAATGTCAATAAATAGAGCAAATTGCGTGCCGAATAACTCTGTGCGGAAGTGCATACATAGAGCGAAGGTTTTTTGAAATAGTCAGCCAACAGAAATACAAGTTAAGAATGTCTGCCCCTCAGATAGGAACAATAAACATTACATTTATTATTTAATTGAATAAGTCTCAAAATGAAGCTTAAAATTTAATTTTGTTTTCGTGCAGCAATTTTCATTTGATGCATCTAAATATCTTCCTAGGTTTCTTTAAAGACTTACAAACAATCTTGTAAAGAGAAGACATTTGCATGAATAAAAGTACTTTTTTAATTTTACATTTAAAAAAAACCTTTAAATTTCCTTTAATCTTGTCTAAGATACTAATGCTTATTATATATTAAAATGAAATTTAAAGTGATACCTTGTAATTATATCACTTGCTTTTACACTATGTATTTATTCATATAACAAATGAAGTTACAAGAAGGACTAAAATACTGATAAGTATTAAAAATATGCAGTTTTTCCCGAATGCCTGGATACCTCTATTTTTTCATCCTAAAAAATACTTGTTTATCAAATTTAAATTAGAAAACGTATAACTGGTGCGTTCATTCACGTTATCTGAATATATATTGAGAATTGATAATTTTCCCTGCATAATGTGATTAATTACAATAATGAACTTTGAAAAAATAACATGGATAATGACAGATTTCTTTGTGAATTCAGTTAAATTTTTGTAAGAGTTTTCAATACTTAACTGCTGATTGTTAAAACCTGACGAAAGGACTAATTAAAATTAATATTTATACAGTGCTTTGAAAGATTCTTTGCATCGCTTTTCATTTACTTTACAGCCCCTAAAGACCGTGTTTTGTTAGATAACTTCTTCCATCACCAATGATGCATCACCAGCATAATTATATGTAAATATAATAATTCTATTTTTTCTTACCTTTGAAATCCAGAAATACTTGCTGCAACTAAAAAGAGGAAAGAGAAAATCAAAAGCCACCTCATCCTGCAGTTGAACAATGTTTTACGACTAACGCATGATCATATGAGGAACCACGTGATTTCTATGTGTAAACTGGTCCTCCAGGCATTTACCAAACGGCACCCTATTGTATTTTAGTAAATTGGAATTAAAGACTACCTTTTTGTCTTAATAAATCATTAAGCACACTGGTCGTTGGGTACTTATCAAAATATATCCTCACATTTAAAATATTATTTGATGGATAACTTGAACAGAGGGCTCTCATGAGATTGGAGCTCTACTGTTTACGAGCTTACAAACATAGAGGCTCGTCTTCCGGATTGTTAAAAATTAAAGAAGTAAATAGAAATCTAAATATGAGTCACTTGAAATGTAAGAAAGATGTTGACACGTTTAGCCATTACTATTTTAAAAAAATAAGGACAAACCACACCTATGGACATAAATTCATCAATGTATGAACTTTTGTAGAATACAAAACCATAGGAGGATAAGAATTCTGAAGAAATCTAAGACCAGTACAGAAAATATATTCTTTTTTCAGAGTCCATGGCAGTTCCTCTAAATTAGTGTCTCAATGAAGTCGCCTTTTGTAACAACTTGAATGAATAATATTGTAGAAGTACGTAACAACATTAAAAAGTGTTTACAGACAAATAGAAAGACAGAGAGACTGCGGATAATATAAAATTGCATAATTTTTAATATTTATTCAAATAATCATACATTTCCCCTGGTTTTTATCAATAATCTTGAACATTAGACATTGACGTGTCCTCTATTGAAAATGTACTTTAGATTATATCACCAAAGAAATAATAAATAGGTCATGTAATAGCCATATCAATAGACTGACCTTCAAGAAACGCTATCAACCATTTTGCTATCAGTAAAGTAAATATAAAAGATTGTACCTTAAAAATATTCTAGTTATACATATGCTGCAACGATATTATTGACGATCGTGCAGAATCATTCGTGTAACGTGCGTGATCGTTCATGTAATCAGACAGATCTTGCGTGAATCGGGTGTGATCGTTTGCATATTTAATCTTGCGTAATCGTTCAGCAGGAACCGTGCATATTTCATTTTATCATCTTTTATCGGATGTAAATTGTAAAAAAAAAAAAACAAAAAACAAAAACACACCAAATCTCTCTCTCTCTCTCTCTTTCTCTCTCTCTCTCTCTCTTATTCTGCATTATACCTAAAGTTAAAAAAAAGAGAGAATAGTACTTTTAATATAAAATGCTTCATCTGCAAGTTTCGAGGATCTAGGATCTACTCATTCAGAGTAAGTATTCCTTATACATGTACATGTAATCGATTTTAAAAGACGAGCAATATTGTTACATATGTGGGGATTGTGTCTTGTTTCAAATGAAGTTTGTTTGTTTGCTTGGTTAACGTCCCTTCGAGAAATTTTCACTCAAATTTAGATGCCACCACTTGCAAATTTAGACCTGTACTCAGCACTACTAATTTAGTTTAATATGGATGTCATTTAATTGTCATCTTAAATTCGACGTTATCCTATGAGACTGATTATTCTATTTATATTATGTCACCTTTAAAAAATCTTTCTTTTATCTTTATTTGAATCTCAGTGATGAAGTAAGACGTAAGTAATAATCCGTGTTTTGCTATAGATATTGGACATTCATTTACTTCACGCCTTTTCTGCCTGATCGAAAAAGCAAAATGATCTCAAAACATACACATTTTCATATCAAAGGCAACCTTTCATTTTTCAGATCCATATCATTGAACATTGCTCATGGAAGAGTTGTAAAATCGGTGTATTTCCGGTGGCTGTAAACTTTTGGATCTTTACATACCCCTTCGTAATACATTGCCTCTGTGTATAGTATTAGCTTCCAATATATGTACCTTTCAAATTACCTAGTGTATCAAGAACATAATTTGAACTGGAGGTCGGACAGACATTGATACATTGTATCTCGATATCCCATAAAACTTTGTGGGGAAGGTTTGTAATATACAAATTCAATTCCTACTCCTCTAAATGTCTTGGAGTGAAGAAGACTAAAAAAAAAATGACTCTCATTACATCTTCATTACCATTCCCAAAGCCTGTACCTTTATTACAGGAGAAAGTGTTTATCATTCTTTTGGTAGAAAACTTTTTGGTTTTTAAAATACGGAATATGAGTTTTTCTTGCTCATGTTTATTACACAAATTAGATTTCCCATGTCAACAGAAAACAAAATTACAAAATGTGAATTTCAAATTGTAGAAGGTTGGTAATCATTCTGCATCAAAATGGATTTCCATTTTGGATATCTATGGGTAGTGTAATTTTGAAATACATGTTGCTTTCAAAGTTCAATGTTGAAAAATTTGTATCAATCCAAAAGAATAAAAAATTTTAATTTTAATTCCATATGGTCTTCATGGAAACCTGTTTTTGATGACTGACAGTTCAAATTATTTTATTTTTATTTTTTCTCTCTTCTTTTTTGTTTATCCTTAAATTGTCCTTAAAAGAATATGTATATTTAATAATTTGGAAAATATATGTATAAGGTTAAAGAGGAAAAAGTGACAAACTGTATTTATAACAGGTATTTTTGACTACATAAGAAGTGTGAATATTGGATGTGGATGGTGTGAGTTAGTGAGCGTACCGCATGTGAGTATCTCATATATTTACAATCACTTTGTTTAGTATGAGAAAAATATAAATAATGAAAAAAAATTATGCATGCATGGTATCAAATTCTTGATCTGCAAGATAAAAAAAGATTTAGAAATTGTACGATTTCAATACAATGCTAACCCTTGGACATTCATCCTAAGTGGGACTTGAACTTCATGAATTTTATAGTGAGTAAATTTGTAATTGATATTATACATAAGCCTGTAAGATATAAAATGGTATTGCATTATTTATGTATCTGTTGTGTAAATAGAGGCCATCTGGTACTTGTCTTTAGAACACTGATAACCAGCTTGATATACAAAAGTTGTATGTACTACACTTCAGACAACCCATTTTATATAATCTTCAACATCATAATGAAATTTGCATAAAAAATCTTTTACTTAGAGAGGTGTCTCTTTCACTTAGAGAGATATTTCTTTCTCTTTGAGAAGATATCTATTTCCATAAGAGAGATTACTCTTAACATTATAGAGATGTCTCTTTCAATAAGAAAAATGTCTCTCTCACTCAGAGAGACATCGATATCTCTTTTACTTTGCAAGATCTCTCGCCAAGTTAAAGAAATAACTCTCTAAGTTAAAGAGATATCTCTTAAGCAAAAGGAGATATTTCTATTTTTTAAAGAGATATCTGTTTTCTTTAATAAATAGTAAAAGAACTTGCCATAAACGACCGACGTAGGCCCCTTAAATGATATAAAAATCACAATTAAAATCCCGATAATCAGGAACTTTAAATGATGTTTGCTAAAAATAACAAACACTAATTTTGATTCTGAACCTACACAGAGGCTACAAGAGGCTGACAAGGTAGGACATTTTACCGAATTTCTTCAATTCTGATGGAATTTTGTCAAATTTGAGATACTTTTCACCTCAGAGCACAAACTCAACCTATATGAGATTTTCAAACACGAGAACGGATTGAACTTTATTCCATGTGACTATATAAAAAAGTTTATAATCGAAGACATGTATGTCCTTCATTTTAATTTTTGACAAATACCGTCAATTGCTATGCAAAATGAAATCTGTAACTTTTTTTCAATGTATCATAGTTCTTTAAAATTATTGACGAAGAATTAAACAGAGTATTTAAAAACAATTTTTTGGCACGTACACTCAACAACCTTTACTGCATAATCACGGCTTAACAGTCATTAAGTTCAGGCTTTGATTGAAATTTTAAAAGGCATGGATTGTATTTGACACCAAATTATCAATGGTAAATTATTTTATTTATATATGTGTGCCACTTAGGGGAAAACTGAATATTTGATTTGTAGCCATATAATCCGTATATCTATTTTTATTAGGAAACAACTATTTTCTTAAGACGGAGAAATGAATGTTGTGAAGGTGATTTAATTATGGACATGACGACATCCACGCTTGGAGAATCTTTCATTCTAAAGAAGAGAAACCTATGTGACAGACTCATTGCTGCAGCTGTTGTAACTATCATTCCTTGTATACATATAGGTGCTTATATGTTTCATAAATGATCGAGTAAAATAATGTTTTTTCTTTCTATCCTGACTTACAGCAGTTCTGCTGCCCATCATGCACGGATGTAGTTATTGTCGTATTATAATGCAATTATCTATAGGCATTGTCAACAACATCATATGGGTCCCCGAGAAACCGAAAGTCAATAGGACTCGATGTCACTGTGACTGCTTCGATACAGTTTTCAAAGGTTGGTGTTCCTTTCTTTAAAATCTTAAAATTGAAGAAAAATTTAAAGAAAAATCTGTGCACCCACGAAATTTGACATGTAAAGTATTCTCAAGGCAGATATTGTAGGTAAAAACTCGTAAAATGATTTTACAACTTCGTGAATTTCTTCTTCTCCGAGTGTGCATTTTGATCAGGAATCTAATTAATAAGATTTCTGGATGCACGATGTGGTCTGTAGCTTGAAAGATATTATTTCTGAAAATTGAATAAATGATATTGAACAAGTACATTGATACAATACTCCAAATTAATATATGTACTTGTTACGACTTACGGCTGTCTATGTTTAGCAGCGTAACATTGTGGGGCTCCTTAATCTGAATATTGAACGAAAGACAACAGGATATAAATTGTTTTTATTATTTTATTAGATTATATTCAAATAAATGTACACAAACCTCTTCTTTGGTTCTGCAGTCTGCACCTGAAATAAAAACAAACCAACCACCCTTTCCACCAAATGTTAATTCTTAAACCACCCTTAAACAAACCCTATAGTAAACATGAATAGACCTAATACCTTTAGGTCTTAGTTAAAAGATTGAATCAGTGATTTCTTCACTACTGAGTAGAAATATGAAATACCAGAGGTTATAGCAAACAACTATTTGTATAGGGACAAAATGTTATGCTAATTTCTCAGTAAAATTCAATACAATGCACCATTCATTTGTTAATAATAATGTCAGGGGTTATAATATCAATTTCAGGTCACTTCTTGTGCCTGAGTAAATAGTAACCAACAACGGTGAATTTTGATCACTACTTGTGTCTGAAAGAAACTTGTAAAATGCATGAACAAATAAAGCAATCAAAAGTTGCTAACAAATATTCAGTGTTAGATTAGGTTAATAATAATTACCCATCTAAATTCTTCTGAACCATGCTATGCGAGCGTCATTGTTGTTACAGTGGCAGAACCTTACTGTAGGTGAGACTGCAGACGTCTGTCTGTCAGAGCCCGCGGAGCTCGTATTTATACCAGTTAGACCCTCTATGACGTCCCATGTATGACGATTTGGCGCCATAACTTCAAATCACTGGAAGACTTCGGGTGCAGTTAGTTTACTGTACTCATCCGAGGTGTTCCGAACGTACTTTACAGCTTTTACCGCTTAAAGCTGAACATGATTCGTAAAAGCAATGTGTTCGCCATTTTTGTTCGGATTCTCGCTATATCTGAGGACCCCTATATAAAGGGCCTGACTTGGACACTGTTCAGTATAATCAGTCGACGCCGGTGTAGACGGATGTATGCTATACAGCACTCGGTAGCGACAAAAGTAACTGTAATACCTCGTCTAATGCAGGAAAGTAGATACAAAAGAAACTTACAATTATAGTTGTACAGGTCAGTGCAGTATACAAACAAACACAGATACACGTAACTACAATAAAATGTAAACAAAGGTAATGCAAGATAACCAGCACGAACACGGGTCGCCATTCCACGCCGATACCCGTGACAATAAAGCAGCCAGGTGTAACGAATGCGAAGAGTTTACCCTGGTGTTGATGTATCGTAGATATAATATCGAAAATGGCGTATGCCTATTTACGAGTCGTGTTCAGCTTTAATATGAAAACTGATGTGTAATTGTAAGGTTTTACCCAAATTGTCAGTCACTTGACTTATTATTCATCCAAATTACTATAGGTAAGCATATTCAGCTTTATAATAATGTAGTTATTGAATCATTAATGGTGTATTTACATTGTGTGTTGGATTTCCCTAGTCACGTGGAGGAAATTCGGAATGAGATGTACACTATACGACATTTTCTTATTAAGATCCTGGCTTTAATTAATGATAACAATTACTAAATGAAAATGAAACATAAGTATATATTCTTCATCCAATCATTCATCCACTCATTATTTTAATGACTCATTCCACTAGAAGTAACTTATCATGTGTTTGCTTGTACATAACCATAGTGGAGAATGCCGAATTCGTAACATACTTATACGTGAAATTATGCTTTTTAAAAATTCTTTTCTTACAGGTTCGTACGAAAGAGTTGGAAAAACAACCTACAAACATATATATTTCAATGCTACTTACGAAATGCTGGTCATTTGGGTAATGACGCTTGGAGTGATTATTGTCTCCTATGAATCATTCAAACATCTATATGATTTGTATAATCATAGGCTGTTAAGATGGAGGATGTTTTTCTTGTTTATACTAGATGTTTATCCCAACTACTATTCATACTGGATGTTCTTCAATTATACAAATGACGGGTACTATAGTCAATTTTATCATCAAATGTTTTTCACAGTGACGGAGTTATTTTCTACGTGGACTGTATTTCAACTTTGTTCTAAAACCTTGGATACAGATTCGATACGTTCTTTTATAATTATTTCGATCAGTTTAATTCATATTTTGCTGGGAGGGGTAGATCAGTTTTTTGCACAGTTAATTTTGTGGCAAGACAATGCATTTCAGAGATTCAGAGACTTGGGGTTTCTTCTTCCAGATCTGTTACATGTATTATTTACCATCCAGTTACTATCAGAGGAACGGAGGACTAAATGGGAGAAAACCTTTACTATTAATGAGCTAAGGAAAATCAGTGTCTTTGTCTTTAGCGGATTTCTGGTTGGGAAGTTTTTATTTTCCTAAATTTTTGTAAAGTCAGACAGAACGGAGAGCATGTAATTTTTCACAATTTATTATATTACCGTATTTTGTAAATAAAGAGATTTGTTGACATTTTAGCCGAACAAGACATGCTAAATGTTTATTTTTGACCTTAAGATAAAACATGGTAGTTTTTTCTAGAATATTTTCAATTACATGTAATTACTGTTCTACCTATTTAATCAAAGCTGATGGGTCGGAAAATCCGCTTTTGGTTGTTTTTTTTTTAATTCCCTATGATACACAATCTTGTACGTGAAAAGAAGAAAACACTTGTTGTGGCTTTCAACTTGACATTTAGTTATATCGACGACGTATTGTCAATTAACAATGGTTATTTCTATTCTTATGTCGATACGATATATCCCGGTGAGCTTGAAATAAAAGATACCACAGAGTATGACACATCTGTTTCATATTTGAATATTTTACTAGAAAAGGGCGTTTATGATAATCTTACAACCAAGCTTTATGATAAACGTGAAGAATTTAACTTTACAATCATCAACTTCCCATACTTATTCAGCAATATACCTTCATAACATGCATACCTCTCTTTTTATATCTCTCAGCTGATTCGAGATTCAAGATTCAAGAGCATGCTTTACGTAGGAACAATTTCTAAAACGAGTTTATGAAACAAGAATATCAGCATCTCGTTTAAAGTTTCCTGATGCTCAAGCTGAAACGTTGAAAATTCAAAATATTTAAATAAAAAGACTTTGAAGAGCTGAAAAAAGATGCCAAAAACTGGAGCAAAATACGTCGAAGGATTAGAGCTATGCATGAGGGAGATACTCCCTAATTTTGAAATAAATTTCTAAATTTTACCCCAGGATTTAAATATATATCCGTATTTTCAAGCTAGTACCGAAGTACTAGGTTACCGGGCTGGAGAGACCATCGGGAACTAACAGTCCACCAGCAGAGGCATCGACCCACGGGTCATAATGTTAATCAAATACGGTACCAGTTTTGATGATTGTTAGGCCATTATTAAAACACTGATTCCCGTTATTTCCCGATCATGACAACTAGCACATGGCGGGTGTGACCGGTCGGCAGCGGATACTTACTCCTTCATGGCACCTGATCCCACCTCTGATGTTTTTGAGGTCCATGTTTGCTCTGCGCCAAAATTAGTATTGTTTAATGGACTTTTGAGCTTGAATACCGTTCGTTATCTCCATGCATTTCATACGTATATATGATATATAGAAGAGCAAATTTTAAGTGACGTTAGGTCAATAATCGACAGATACTCTTATGATAATTACAAAAATGTCTAATGCCACTCATTTTAATATTTCTATACCATTTAAAATTTAGTTTGTTAACAATATTCAGGAAGCTTTAACTTAAATTCCATCTTTTCTGGTAAAGTGGACCTTGAGAAGATTTTAGATTATCTCACCCTTTATTGCCTTTTTTTGATTATCTTTTCTTGGTAGAGAGCTTGTCGTTCTTTCGAGTTATCCTCCCACAAGAACACCTTGTGCATTTACCAAGTCTGATTAAATTGACCAGTGGTTCTGGAGAAGATGATAAAAAAGTGGAAAAATTTAATCAATACGACAACAACGTCGATGACGACGGACAGCGGATAAAATTCGATCAGAAGAATAGCTACAATGTAACACCAGTACAGTATTCCATTATATGTTCTCACAGAATAATTGTTTTACCGAACTACTTTGCCTTTGATTTTTCAAAGTCTTCAGAACTTTTGACAAACCATATCTCTGACATCTTATAAATAAGTAACATCCAGATTTTGAATTGCATTTTGCTGCACAATACAGAGCTTATATCTAAAAGAATCCAACATGATACAGATATGATGTGTTTCTTGAAAGGTCATGCAGTACGATTCACTACATTGTGATGTAAACAAAGCAGTTGAGCACTGTGTAATTTTGATTTTATTTTCTGTAGTAGCATTATTTTAAATCTTTTATAGAAATGAACTGTCCCTCTCGGCTATCCATCCCCTTAATCTGTAAGAGAGGCAGTTGCATTTAAGTAACAGTATGTGTTCCTCATTACATAATATGACACCCAAAGAAATCCTAGACATATACAATAACAAAATTGTTTGTTTTGCTCATCATGCTCATTTTATAAAATCAAAAGCATACAAAGCCTCCATAGCAGTAATAAGAAGCCTTTCACATTCTTCGGTGTTTATCACTCGAGTTATCACCAGATTTCTTGAAAACATCCTTTGCTGATTTGTTGTGATTTTCTTTGTTTTGACAACCGCTCTTATTAACGTTTAAATTTATAAATTATATCATTTCCGGGCAGATTACTCTCTGATCCTTCGACATATTTGGCTCCATTCTTTGGCACCCATTTTTGAGCTCTTTAAAGTTGTTCTTTTTTTTTAATTTAAATATTTCGGATTTTCTCGGCATGAGCATCAATGAAGAGAAATAATTTGTTGAAATGCGCATCTGGCGCATCAAAAACTGGTACCGTATTAGATTTACATGTTCAGATCTAAACACGTAATTGAAGAGTTCATTTTCTAAGCACATTTGTTACATTGTATACTTCTTTGATTTATTGATTCTTTGTTGTTTTACGTCCAGTTCGAGAATTTTTCACTCATATAGAGACGTCTCCATATACCGGTCAAGGGCTTCAAATTTAGACCTTTAATCGGCACTCAGGGACATTGAGTAGTGAGGGTTCTTTATCGTGCCAATGCCTACCACGACACGGGGCCTCGCTTTTAAAGGTCTAATCCTAAAGACCCGCAACTTTCACTCCAATGTGCCGAGCGCTTGGCGTAGGAACAGTTGCTATCTACTTTTTATCGACTTCGGTCAGTCGTGGCCTTGATTCGAACACACGACCTTCCGATCACGGAGCGAGCGATCTACCGACTGAGATATACCGTGATGGTTATACTTGTCTGAAAATTGACGCTTGCATCACTGTTTTTTGTAAAGCTTTTGAACCAAAAAAAAGTTTGATATTCCATGTGTATTTTGCTTGGAGCACAAAAAATCACTGGAATTGAAATCGCCAAATTATCTGAAACCGCTGGTTCAATTTCTCTCATTTTTACATAATCTTGGTTCCATTTTTATCATTCTGTTGATTTTTTTTGTAAAAATTGAATCATAATTTTAAAAAAGACCATACAGTGTAGCATATTTACATACGAATTTACAATTTTACATCACATTGTACTCAAATATACCAGTCTATATATTGTGAATTTTAGTTACAAAAAGGTTACCTTTAAAAACCCATCACTGAAGTTTGCAATAGATTAAATTGTAATTTTTAAATAGGGCACGTTCTCAAAACGAACGTCTTATGTCACAATTTTCTTAGAGGGGTCTGATAGGCAATATTTCAAACTAAAAATTTGCAGTTGAATTTCTTCCATATCACTTTTTAATAGAGATTTTGTATCCTAGAACAAAATTTCAAAGTTTCAAACAAAAAAATGAATTTGAGGAAACATTTGGCCTTTCTTTTGTCTACTACTTTAACCATTTTTCCCCAAGATATTTTGGTTTAAAACTTTGCAATTATCTGTTTCAAAATCGCCTTCAATTTTGCTTTTAAAATACATCTGCTTAAGTAGCATAAATATTTTTTCTGTATCAAAATTAAAAACTTACAGACCATTTCACTTTTAGATTGTTTAAGTAACACTTTTTCGTGAAATTGATAAATCGCAATGAGAGTGAATAAGAAACACGTAAAGATATTTGATTGTTTTATTCAGCAACTAAAACATGTGGAAGTAAAATAAAACATAATAATATTGTCCACAAAGCCATTTACGCCTGACAGCAACAGAAGTTCGGACCACATGTTGTCGTATCGCAGCCATTTCCATATCTGTACATCGCCAACTGAGCTGATCCTGTTTGTTCCGGAGTTAAAGGAGAGTACTTGTAGTAAAAATGAAATGCTTGAAAACAGCTTCCCCTGTTTAAAAAAAAAATTAAAAACTAAAATACATATATTCTATTGCAATTGCATGTCCGAACAGGTAGCATTGAAGAAATCCAAATATGCAAACGTTCAGAAATATCTTTGTGATCATCAAAAACTCAAATATGATAATATATACGATGTGCTTGAGGAAACCTTCTACCTAAATGCACAATAAAATGAATTTTTCCCGGCAAAAAATGTTCTCGAGTATATGAAGGTCTTGAAATAAGGATAATTCTCGTAGTCGAATAAAAGTTGGTTTACAGTATTCGATGAACGTTTATGACACATTTAAAAGAAAAGGTTGTATATTTTGTTTAACATCTACTGACTGAACAAGATTATTATTTTCATTACCCAGTCGAGATGCTACTGATTGGTTCTCCAGAATTACACTCAAGTTTCAATTCATTAGAACGTAGGGTTACAAAAATATATACGTGCATCATTTTAATATCAGATTGAATGTATTGATATTTGATTTTGATAAATGGATTGTTACATTTATTCAAAATCATGATATGTTTACCTCATATCCAACGGCATACAAAAATTTGACATACTTTTGTGAAAAATAGACAGAAAATCTTGCCTAAACCAATTCATATATCTCCTCCCACTGAAGGCGACTTAAAAATATTCATTAAGTCACATTAGTGTGAGTTATCAAGATTAAACGTCTTCCACGAAAAAGCATTATAGAATAAAACCTACGTGGTTGATCCTTGATTTCCATAGATAGCTCTCATACTGCTGATAGCATTTTGGCAAAGGGTGTTACATGATGGTCCCGTGCCGCATGGTTTCCGAATGGCAGATACAAAATGACCATTGGTTGCACTTGCAGCACATGCAGCTTGAACAATAGCATCAGCATCGAACCCTAAATACATTTATCTAAGTAAAAAACAGTACAATACCTGTGCTTTTTATCGCTTAAATTGTGTGTGTGTGTGTGTGTGTGTGTGTGTGTGTGTGTGTGTGGCTTTATTTTCATATACATGTATATTGAAACAAATTGACTTTGACAAAGTTACGAGAAGACTAGAAGAAAGCTCTGATAATCATCATCATTTTTTTACATTTACTATAATATTATTCAGATATGAATCATTCATATTGATTGACAACGAATTAATTTTATCACAGCATATTTCATTGAATAGAAAAGTTAATCAAAGTAAACACATTCCATGTTAATCACAAGTTAAGCATGTTTAGAGAAATATCATATGGAAAAGATACAAATTATATTTTTTGTAAATATCCTATCAAATTCAACAAAAAGAATATTTTTTCTGAAATAATTCGATTGTTCATAAACAACACAATTCCTTCTAAAATACTCTTATAGTGTTCCCAGAAATTATTGAGAATTTTTTTTTGAAATGTCTTTTTCTTTATATATATATATATATATATATATATATATATATATATATATATATATATATATATATATATATATATATATATATATATGTATATATATATATATATATATATATATATAATCAAGCTAAAAATTCCATAGTTTATACCATGTGTGGTAAATATCAAAGGATCAAAAGTTAATTTGAAGGTCACCACGAGTGCAAAACAAGGTGTACAGGGTATACACTAGTAAGTAAATGTCAATCAAGCTCTAGTACCCAATGATGAACATTAATGCACTTGATTGACAGGGGTACACAGACCAGGTATTTTTGAAGGCGGTGCTTAAAATCTCTGCCTTTCAAATAAAATATTTTTAGTTTATAATTTTTTTATTTATTTTTTATTAAATGAAAATATTTGCTACTTTCATATTTTATATGCAGTTTTCATGAAAAACTCACAGATTTCTTTTTATACTTCCGATCGATTGCTAAAAAAGAAAGCTTATTGTAGATGTTTATTAACAAAGCTAGCGATTCTTCTGCAACACTGAGTATCCCATCGCTACTATTAATTAATATGGGCCAAATATTGAAATTGAAAAATGGAAAGGAATTCAGCGGAGGGAAAAAGCTGATAAGGCTAGGAATGAAACCCCATTCTTCTACATTTAGTGTTGTTCTTACTGAGGAAATATCCAAGCCTTCTTTGATCTGTGAATGTTAGTTGCTAGACCTATAAACTCTTTTCCCTAACAGAATTCCTCTTCTTTTTCAATATTTTGTATCGCACAAACAAAGTAGACGTTGGAATATTCGGTGTTTCAGAAATATCACTAGATTTCACAATCCCTTACTTACACATTATTTAAATAGGCCTTCTATTTTCAATAGCAGTAATTTTGAACATCAGCAGACAACAGGAAGTATATAAAAGAAATAGGAGGCTATCAACAAAAACTGCATGTATCATTAGAAAGTAAGGGAGATTGTCGTTAAATAAAATAGTAACATTAAATTAAATTGTATGTCATTAGTCCAACATCTTAGATGTATCATAAGGAATTCTCAATAATTTCTGGGAACTCTATATATATACCCTATATGCTCAATTGTATAGGGCAATATATTTGTATCTTTAATTTCTAACGATTACACAGTAATGATACAATGTAGAATGATTTTCATTTAATTGCTGCGTGGTAACACGATTTAATTGTACATATATATGTCAATTCAATTTCCAATTATTAAATAGTTCCACTAATCAGAAAATACTTATCAATGGAATTTGAGGCAAAGATGTCATTAAAAGAATTCTAATGATTTATAATTTTTTATAGACGTGATTCATGCGAACTCTTGGATTACCCTACATTAAGCTGTGTAAACTAACTGTAAGCGTGTTTGATTTAAGTTACAAATTACATCAAGTTTTTTTTTTTTTTTTTTTTTTTTTTTTTTTTTTTTTTAAACTTAATCAAAATAAGTTATTTCCTGTCTTAGTTTTACGAAAGTGCTTGTAGGTCTACTTGTTTTCTGTTACACTACACAAAAAGAAAGTGTCAATTAAAAATTACACATACTCCATAGCAACAATTTAATATCTTGAAAAATTCTTTTTACGGTGTGAAAGGTTCTTATATAAATTTAAGTGAAAGTCCTTAAAAAAAATGTTAATATCAATAGTTAACTATATTTTTTTTTCGGGGGGGGGGGGGGGGGTTAGGGATAAGAAAAATTCTGTTTCATAACTGAGCAAGATATAATTCACGTTCTCTACTAATTTTTATCTGTCAGTTAAGGTTTTTCCCCATTTTATTGAGAGATTCCCGCCGTGACGGGATGCCATTAGACTGATAGAAAAAAAAAAACATTCACCAACCTTTGGTTGCTGCAACTAAAATGCTGAAGATGAATACCAGAATCATGATTACAGAGGCCGAACTATTATTTGCTTTCCTTTAAAGGTTAACTTATATATAGTCATGCCTTGTATCAATTGCTATGTTATTGAATTACGCTAAGAACACGTGGCATAATAACTATGATAAAAGCACGTTTTACATCCGTTGCAAGATACACCTGTTTCATGAATTATGTGTTATGCTGCAAGGATTTATTTAATTAAAAGTAAAATGTTTAGTTGAACTATTTCAGACAACTCAGTATATTCTCAAAACAATCAAATACTACAAACATTATTTATTTATGATATACATGTACATGCACTAAAATAGAATTAATAAAGAAAATCCTATTTTTTATTCAGTTAATTAAAGTATCACCGGTACAAACACATTTAACTGCATTGATTATTGAAGAAGAAATTGTTCTCTGCTTTTCATAACGAAAGTAAAAATAATATTCCATGAGAACCCCGTATGAACTTATAAAATTTATGCCCCATGTTGCTTGTTTGCTAAAATCATCCCTCCGAGAATTTCTGTTAGATTGGGAGACCTGGCTCCGGGGCCATAAGACTTAGAAGAGCTCACTTTTGATCTCAGTTTCACTTTTCCACAATCTATTCCATTTTTTTTTTACATGGCGCTTATGACCATTGTGTGTTTTGCAACTGACTTGTCCACAATCAACATAAGAAGTTTTGCTATGATTATGTTAGGTTCTAGATCATAATGACATTTTGTAAATGTGTGATTATTTTAATGTCGGATCTTATTTGTCGCCATTTCAGTATTTTGGTATTTTCTAATACAAAAAATAATAATAATAACAGATTTATTAATATTAATGATACAAATCTCAAGTCTGAATGTCTAAATTAAGTCTCCTATTTGATAGGAAAGGTATGGTAAACGCTTGAAGGATCTCAATTTCTTCAAGTAATTATGGACTTTAAAATACTAGTAGTTCACACATGCCAACAAACAAAAAAATTGGATGCATGGATTGACTAAGTCTTATTTTGATTTTTTCATTTCCCTTATGAATCTCTTTATATTTCCTTTTATCATTTTATAGAATATTATTGAGAAATATTGAATGAATAATGAAATTTATGCGGCTTAACCTTTTTCCTTTTTAATTTTACTTAAAACATATTTTTTATCATAATTTTGAAGAATAAATTGTTTGTAGCATCTTTCCTTGTATTTAGTATGATCTTACTTTTAAAAAAAACTGTCTAAAAAATTATTTAATGTTTAAAATTGTTTTGTTTTAATTTATTTATTTTATCTAGATTTTAAAAATATATTTTGACTTTGATAGTAAAAAAAAATGTTTTAAGTTAACAAAGCTGAGCTGTAATTTGAGTGATAATCATAATAGGATACACGCTTATTTTATTGTTCTAAAAATGAATTTGAGATCATTTCAAGGACAACCCTTAAAATCGTTCAATGACCCATCTATTTTCTACATTATCATATACAATCAGCTGTTTTCTCGTAGCAAAGCAATCTGGCGTTAGATGATTAAAAACAGGATATCCGGAAAAAAAAACACTCGAAGATATTTTGTTTTAAAATATCTGTCAATTTTAAAAAATGCAGCTCTACGCCTGGTATTGGAATTAATGAAATTACGATCTATGTATTACTAGTATCTTATATCAGTCTCTTATCATACAAAATATGAAATCTGATGTCGCGTTGAAATGTTTGAGATTACAAACAATTTCTAAAACGAACCAAGCTATTGACAAATAAGTTTATGAAACAAGAATATCAACAGTCTCGTATAAAGTAAAAATTTCACTGATTTTATGGTCAATACAATAACCTTGTCAGCAAATACAATCTATCATTAAGTCGAATGCTGAATGTCGTTTCCACGTAAAATGTTGGGCAATTATTTTCATATTGAATTGTCTACGGATTTTTCCTTTTGTCCGATCATAACAAGGAACATACGATGGATGTGACCGGTCCACAGGGGATGCTTACTCCTCCAGGACAGCTGTTCCCACCTCTAAAGTTTTCAGTGGTGCATGTTTGCTCTGCCCCAAACGGGTATTGTTTCAGTGGACGTTTGAACTTGGTTAATGTTCGATATCTAGATTTTTTCTAGATGACCAATCCAAGATATGATTGGAGCCCAACTTTTACTGCAGAGGCATTGTCTATGATGTAAAAAAAGGCTGATGATAATTGAAATTTGCATGAGGAATGGTTGTAATGAAGCTGAAATGTCAGATGCATGTTTTGAGGCTGTTAATTCTGGAAAAAAAATACATTTCAAATTTTCTAAACGCTCTTTGGAGTTTTGGAGAACTCTTTTTGATTTATACAACGTTTTGAACACTTGTATGTTGTAGCATAGTCCGTCTTATATTATTCACAGCAGTTAGTATGTCTGTGAGGAGTAAAAAAAAACTGGGTGGAACATTTATTAGACTCTACAATGTACATGTATTTGCGTTTGTTAGGATGTTTATGAAGTTTTGGAATCCAGTTTAGATTTGATAACTCGAATTCAATACTGTTGACTTGAATTAAAAGTAATCAAAACTGACAATTGATTGTAAAAAAAAAACTTCATTTTTTGAAAGGGAACTATTGGTAGACGATGGATTTTAATAAAATATTGAAAGAAAACTGTGAGTAGACCATAGGAGGCATTGAAAGGGGAGCGTGTGTCTATGTTCGATTGCCATAAAGGTATTCAAAGGGACTAGTGGGTAAAAGCAAAACTACCATTGAAGAATTCATAGAATATTGTGTGTATAAATTGGAATACCATTTGAGATATTGAAAAGGAACTGTAAGTATACGTTTGATAACAATATGGGGTAATAGTGTTGAAAGGGAATTAAATATATAGGTTTAATTTCCAAATTTTGTAAAATATATCTTCAATACAATGACCTTGTTTGCAAATACAACCTGTAGTTACATGTAGGTCGAAAGTTAATTGAGGTCTTTAACACGCAACTGATAGGCCATTATTTTGACACTTAATTGGCTACGATTTTTCTTTTTACCAGAACATGTCAAGGGTTACACGGTGGGTGTGACGGTCCACAAGGGATGCTTATTCCTCAATAACTTCTGATCCCACATCTTTTCAGAGATCCATGTTGGCTCTGCTCATAATTTGTATTTTTTAAAATATAATATCAATCACAAATAAGCAGCTTTAAGGGTCTCCCGAGTGTCACAATGACTTTTTCTATACGCAACATATGTGTTTTTCCTTATCTACCATTACAATCACTTGACAGCCTAATGCATCTCTATTTGGTCCAGAGGGCAATGATTCAGACAAACTTGTATACTGCATGAGGATACATAATGAGTTGATATTTTAAAGCCCTTAGCTATACAAAAAGTGGAACCAATTTTATTATTCATATTTTGTACGATTTGTAGCGCTGTAGGAAACAAAGATGAACATTTGCTAGATCACGCTTGTATCTGTTAGGGTTAATGTATGAGTAGCGCTCATGCAATTCCTTAAAAGTAATGGAGCCGAGACACCGAAGGGGCCGAGGCCCATTGCTTTTAAGGAATGGAGCGCTAGAAGTACATAAACCCGTTTAAAATTCACTGTTTTAAATGCTTGTTATTATTGTTTGTTAATATGAAATAAAAATATATAAAAGATACACAGTAAATATACATTTAACATAGTAGCAGCATTTAATATATATATATAGAGAGAGAGAGAGAGAGAGAGAAAGGCGAGTAAAGTGTTTCAAAAATGAAATCAGTCGTCTGTCAACAGCTTCGATAGGGCAGTGAGATGAGTGTCCCACTCTCATGTTTAGGGTATCGGGTTCGATTCTCAGCTGTACCAGTGCCATTCTGTCTTAATATGAGAAAAAAAACCTTAGTTAATGAAATTTTCAAAGTTCTTTCTTCAGTAGAGGCACGGGAAGGAGAATTTGAACATAGCAAATACTGTTTTCAATGTAATGTGAAAATCCATTCCTGACAAATAATGGAGTGCTCAAACAAAAGAGTGACGTCACATGTGGATTTTAATAAATTGTAAAGGTTTCTTGTAGTTTAGGAATCCAGCATAGGTTTAGTAATTAAAGTTTAATTTGGTTGTTGGAATTATTGAAATTATTTCAAATTGACAGGATTTTGAAGCATCTCTTATTTTAAAAGGGATATATCAGAATGAGCCTTTTAATAAATACTACAGAATATCAACTCAATCATATATTTGTGGATATTTTCAACTCTACATCGCAATCTTTAATAAAAAAAAAAATGGAGATAAAACTAACTAACTCATCATCAAGATTTATTAAGAAAACATTCTCTTCTTAGAGATTCATAAATATCTTCAGTTTATCCTTGTTTATAACTTTTGCCAATCTCATATGCATGCATAAATTCTACGGATAAACGAGAACATTTCAAATTCTTTTTTTTCTTTTGAATACGTCGCATTTATCAGTTCGAATTTGCAGTGTCGTGATGCCATATTCCACTATGACCTCATGTTAAGGCAGTTTAGAGAAGCAGGTGCATAAGACGCAGGTCGATCCTTAGGCTAAACGCGAAAAAACTAATATTTTCCCTAATATATATCCATGTAAACTTTTGATCCCCTTGTGTGGTCCTTAATTCAAAACAAAGTCTTGCACGTGGATAATATCAATTCGATCAGTTATGACTCTGCTGTTTGAGAAGATTGTAAAAGGTTTTATTTTAATATTACCATGTTAGTTTGTAAAAGTGAAAAAGAATGATTTTATTTCTTTTTAAAAATAGCGAACGTCAATCGGCAAGAATTCAAGAAGATTTTTTCACACCCTTCAACTGAAATTCCTGACTCTATCCCTGCTACACATATTTAAGACGTTTTGACTTACAGAGTGTTATTTGAATATTTTACGAATATAGAAAAGTATCAGTTACCATTCATTTAGTAGTTGTTCCATTCACCTACAAATCGAATAACCCAAATATCAAAACTTTGAAATAAAACATTTTATGAATTTAAAAGGTGAAGATAACGAACAGTGAAATAACAAATTCCATGTTATAAATAAGACAATGAATTTGTTTATACTGATAAGAATTTATTTTCATATTCTATCGCTCAAATACATGCAGTTCTTTACATCACAAATAAACAATCTTTGTAAAATTTCATGCATCTTATTCATCACATAAAATTGCATGAAGTTAAAAACATACAAAATGTAATTTACATATAAATTTAAGTATTTTATGAACATCAGAGGATTGTCAAATGTATCACTGCATTGTAATATCGTTAACATCAATTCAACAAACCAGATAAATGTTGATCAGTCAAAACGCCAAATTAATTTAGATAAGCCGGATTCCATCTCTGCGATTTAACCAGTATGTTTTCATTACACCTTTGCCCTAGAAATACATACATGTATCTTAGATTCTTAATTATGGTTTGAAATTCATTTAAAAGGTTTATCCGATTTGTTTCTGTTCAATTAACCTTATCGGTGTCGATCACCCAGATTTCCATTTAATATGCTAGTTATTTTGGAATATTTGTCTTAATTTTTCAAAAAATATTTTTAAAACAAAATTAGCATCCTATCAACCATAAAAGCTGAATCAAGCCTTAAAACACTTTACAGAGACATCAAGTTTTAAGACTCGTGTACGTTTACCTTTACAGGTATTTGCCCCCTTTCCTCCAGCTCAAAGTCTTGGTTGTCAGCAAGAAGATTTCTAGTAGATTCGCTTACATGTATTCTCATTGCTATTTAAGAATGCAAGCAATAATACTTACAAAATGAATTATATACATTTTACCTTTGACTGAAGTGAATGTTAGATTCTAACCCATATAAACAGCAGCCGCTATTAAAATGAAGTGCTCTGATAAAATGTTCTTTTTTAAACAAATTCTGTTAAGTATCCTTGATTAATACATGTACATTATCAAGTATTTCAAAAATAGCATTCTGCAAATTTTAAATAAGATGAACATTTTTTGATATCATTTGAAGAATTATAAAACTAAACAGTATATAATCAAAGCGCAAGTTATCAGAGGAAAAGCTTCCGATAATAAAAATATATGTTATGAAATGTACTCACCCTCCCCATTTGACTCCATTCGAGAGGCAGTATTTACTGTATCACCAAAAAGACAATATCGTGGCATTTTTCGTCCAACAACACCAGCGCAAACGGGTCCTCAATATCAAAAATAAAAATATTATGAATAATGTTAGTAAGAAGCCTTAAATTCATTCCCATATTATAGTTTTGGAGCTGAATTCAGGATATCTTTCTAAACTCTTCAATGAAATATGAAGATAAAGAAAATTAATCAAGCTCAAAAGTCCATTAAAACAATACAGATTTGGAGAAGAGCAAACACGGACATCTTAACACATCAGAGGTGGATCAGGTGCCATGGCCAAGTAAGCATCCCCTGTCAACCTGTCACACCCGCCGTGTGCTTCTTGTCAGGTGATAATGGTACATTGCTATTTAAATGAGGGAAGTCGAGGATAGAAAAATCGAAATCGTCACGTTTATCATATAGTTTTGCTGCTAAGTTACCAACGTCTTTTTCTAGCAAAATATCCAAAATGGAAAATATTGTGATGAAAACGTTCAAAGTTAAGTTGAAATTTTCTAATCATTAACAATTCAAAGTGGAGTACAACCTTCCAGACAAGATATACATTAAGGCGCAAATATCTTCGCCAATGAGACTTTCGAATCAATTATTGTGTTATGGTGAAAATCAAGAAAAAACATTGCATATTCCTTATCGGATGTCCCCAAAAGCTTACCTTTTTCGTTTCACTTAAAATTTTCACAATATTATATTTTGAGATAATGTACCTTGTGGAGAGACAGTGGTTACCAAAAACCCACCCCTATCCCATTTCATGCTTCCAGCATTCGCAAGTAATATCTAATGTTTAATGTATTTTAAAAAATAAATATTTAAAAAGATTTAAATAACACTTTCAAATGTAAATTTACCTGAATGCAACCCTATACGAGCACGTAATTTTTCACTCGGTTTGTGACGTATTTTAAATATTTTTACATTATCTAGTATGGCAGTAGACATTCTGGCTATTTCTACGACATGCCTGTCACCGTTACGTACTGGCAGACCAGACACGACCATGTACGCATCACCAATTGTTTCTACCTGAATAAAAAATATTTCATTTATAAACAAAATTATCCATTTTTTTCTAATATTCCAATGATGAATATGATTATACTGTGTATATTTGTTTTTGGTCTCTGTCACAAAGATACGAAATCCTTTTCTTCAAATAAAACTTTCACTTTGTAACTGAAGTGCTATAATTTTGTCGACTGAGATTTCACTTACCTTGTATACATCATAATTTTCAATGATTTTATCAAAACAGGTGTATAGATCGTTCAACAGATCGACAACCTTAAATGAAAAGTGTAGAAGTATTACAAAGATTAATTAAAGAGTGTAAATCATTTTTTGTTATTTTTATATCCCATTCAAGATTCCAGATTCATTTTATCATCAGTACAGATTTAGAATCGGTATTAAAACGGGAGCTTATAGGAACAGTAGGTTTCTTGTTTACTTACTTTCTTGCTCTTAAACCCAAGTTTTCGCAGAATAACTTTTCAGGAAAAGAAATCGGTTTTTCGCTATCCTTCTATCTTTATGGAATGGAAAAATGAATATGATTTCCAAATAATATTGAGAGTTTAAAGTCAAGATCAACAAAATGCAAGTACCTACAGATTTATCAAAGAATGAGTGCACTTTAGAGTGTCATTTGGAGCCTTTCCGGCCACCCATTTTAAGCCTTAAATTAGACTATATTGCTAAGTTAATCTATGATTATTGTGCATACATATGCTTTTGATATTTATACTTCGAATATTTTGCTAAACATATTGCTATAATTTCACACAACGTCATTGAAATGAACATGTATAAGCCTTAAATTCCGGAAATTTGAACTGGACCACTTTCGAATTTAAAGTACCCGCAAATGGGCGGAGATATTTAAATCGCATGGAAGTGGAATGTAAACATTTACACATTATTTCCAAATTGATTCTACAGTATGAATTTAAATGGAGGAGAGAAAGATTGTGTAGTTTCATGATTCACACAAATAATAAATGATTCATGGCCATACATATTGTTCATTTTCATGATTAGTAACCATATGTTTGATGCCTAGCACCGAATTAGATCAATCTTAAGTTTTCGTATATGATAAAAAACGCCCCCTCATTTTTCTTTAGCTTTATCATTTTTCATTTTATATGCTGAATGCTTTTCAATTCAAAGAATGAATGTACGTTTTAAGAAAGATTCACATGTACATGACTTCGATGTCACACTACATTTAATCGTAATTCACTGTACATGTAGTACGTAGAGTAATACAAACGTGTAGTGAATCAAATTATACATGTATGTAGTACTCACAGTAATACATATTTTTATTATATGCATGTATAGATAAATAACATTCGGAAATAAAATATAAAATTTTAACTTGAAATTTGAGTCGCTAGGTTAACATGAAAACTCCAAGAAATACAAACTATCTGTAATTTAAATTAGCATTTTATTGACGGAACAAGTATATTTCAGATTAAAAAACATGGTCAACGAAAATTCTACAACGTTACTATATCGATAATCACTCGCTTATGTCTTCAACATCTCTTTCATTTCGGCAATCCAAATATTGTCAGGTATGATACTAGTGTTTAGGGATGTGTCTGTAGATGCCTGCAGACCATAATACAGAGGCGACATGAGCTAACACAGCTATATACTAATCGTGCACTTGATTTGCACTGGCAGTACCAGAATTTCCCTCAAAATACCAAACAAAAAACACAATTTAGTGAAAGAAGACAAGGTAAACTTTAAGACCCTAATAAAATTTTCGCAAAATTCTTCATTATTTTGAAGTTGTTCAGACCGGTACAAACGGTGAGATTTGTAGTTACTGTATAATACAAGTATTATATTTGTATTATAATACTTTCCTGTACACACCTTTATACGTTTTATTAGATTGTTAATAGACTTTAGGGATTTCTACGTGTTTCCCTCGCAATATTTCTCTCTCTCTCTCTCTCTCTCTCTCTCTCAATAATGGAAAACGAGGTTCTGTCTCAGTATCTGTTATCGTATTATGCATTGCATTAAAACTGAAAAAAAAACCATCGTAATGGAAACAGCGGCGGAACACTCGTATATGTACTTGGTGCACATAATGCATCGCTAGATGAGGTGCAAAAGAGAAGACCCCAGTAATTATAAAAACTTCTTTAAAATAGATAACGCTGCATTTGGGCAACTTTTACAATTACATGTAGTTACTCCTTTTGATCTTCCCATAAAGCAAAGAGTTTTTCGATATTTTTACTGCATGCTAAAGTCGACCATTATTTACCATGTGCTTTTTTTGTTATGATAAAAATAGGATGACCACAATGTGAGTACTTTTGATTTGTTTAAATATGAAAGGTAAGTTAAGACTTGTATTAAGAAATAGAGCATTGCCCTATTCTTAATACAGTTTTATAAGATTCAAAAATCTTAGGATTCACCGTATTAAAAGTCAATACATAGTCATACATGTGTACAGCCCTGAAGTCCATTGACAGACACAATGAAAGCATATCGAACAGTGGAATGTCACGTGAGTAAAGTGATTATAATATCAAACAGGTAAAATAGGTTGACACTCGGTGACCTGTTAATTTAGTAGCTAACCCGAGCGTAGTTTGGAGAATTTTTAAAAAAAAAAAAAATACATATGAGCCGCAAATTGTCCAACATTGCCCTTTGGATATGTTTAAGTTTAAATCAAAATACACATTCTGTGCAAATGAGAAGAATGGACAAGTTGCGGCTCGATGTAGACAATGTCGTTGAAAACTGGTATGCATATGAATAACAGTAGAAATGTGACAAAACTGCTAGACCCCTGTCGCAAAAACCAGTGTCGCTCGGCATTTATTAATATTTTTATGTGATATAATATATCAAACCCTGCTCTTAAGATATTGTTTAATAATTCTGATTCAAAAAGTTTATAAATTTCGGAAATCTATTATTGGCAAAGCACCGGGATCCAACTCTCATAGCTTAAGTGCACTGATCCTTTGAAGAAAAAAGTTCCTATAGTAATACTTTATAACTATACCTAAATTGGTAACATAAAGTCAAAATTTCAATGAGAAATGATTGATTGGTTGATTGTATGTTGTTTAACGTCCCATTCGAGAATTTTCACTCATATAGAGACGTCACCATATACTGGTGAAGGGCTTCAAATTTTGACCTTTACTTGGCACTCAGGGCCATTGAGCAGTAAGGGATCTTTATCGCGCCAACGCCTGCCGTGACACGGGGCCTCGGGTTTTAAGTTCTCATCCGAAGGACCCGCAGCTTTCACTTCAAAGTGCCGAGCGCATGGCGAAGCAACAGTTGCTACCCATTTTTTATCGACTTAGGTCAGTCGCGGCCGAGATTCGAACTCACGACCTCCCTATCATGGAGCGAGCGCTCTACCGACTGAGCTACCGTGAACGGTCAATGAGAAATGAAGAAAATGAAGAAAACACTAGATAAAAGTTTGGAAGTTTTTCCATATTCGATTAAACAAATGTATCCAGATTGCCTTCCGTCTTTTAGAAAACGATATTTTTCAATTCTTGACCTTTTCTTAAAATAATATTTAAGTGAATGTACACGCATGTTAGTATCTGGATAACTTTTGACATGGAATTCAAATTGAATTTAATAAAATTGCTTCATTTTCTACATAATTCAGTTATAGCCGTAAAGTATAGGATAAGAAGTTAAAATTAATGACGTCATAATGGATCTCGCACCAAAAAGACAGTGTAAACTTATTTTCTTGATCTTGTCCTGAATATACCTGCATTGGGGTACTCTCGGATGAAAGGGACGTAAATCCAACAATGTCACTGAAGTATATTGTAACACAACCAAATGCCTCGGGATCTACCATTCGACCATTTCTTAGTTCATCGGCGACATACCTACAAAATCACAATAATCTCATATGTTTATAAATAAAAATAGAAAAATGAATGAAATATCGGTTGAATGTCAGAGAGACAGGGAGAGGGGAGACATTCAAATTTAAATTTTAAATGCTTTAGAGGAACTATGTGATGGGACTTTGTAACAGTATACAGAGACATAAGCGTAGTCATGGACATCGGTCTATTTTACACGATGCCTGTTTTGATTCACTACTACCTTATGTAAATAAACAGTTAGGCACTCATAATATTCGCACCAAACTTTATTGTGTCCCTTTGAAAGTTTTGAATAGTCTATTTGTAAAGGTCAAGGGAAGTCCATATTTGGATTCTTCAACACCAGAATACAGGATCGGATCTGTGATTATGGACCATTGCAAATCATAAGATATTTAAACCGTCACATTTCGCGGAAGAAAATACGAGAAGAAAAAAAATTATTATAAAAGGGCAAAAGTTTAGGGAACCTCCATCTTTCAACTGGCGACATAATTTCAAAAATATTATGAATTCAGTAGAAGATTACGCCAGACGATGGGTCAAATATGAAGAAAAGACCTTGAAACTTTGTCAGAATGGATCAAATGTATCAGATGGATGTGGAAATAGCGCATTAAGCGATTTAGGGGCAATATGAAAACCATCTATCCTTCAGTTTTCGACAATGCAGAATTGAAACAAAAATTAGAACGATTATACGATCAGTATGTACTGGTTCCCGCTGATAAAGCAGGTAACAACATTGTCTTTGTTTGTAAGCTCATTATTTGAATTGCGTTTTAGAGATACCACAGATTCTAACACATCTGTTTCATGTTTGGATATTTTCCTAGAAAAAACTTAAATGGTAACCTAACAACAAAGCTCTATGATAAAAGGAATGACTTCAATTTTTCAATCGTCAACTCCCCTTACATTAGTAGCAATATACCCTTATCACCTGCATATGGGGTTGATTCGATACGCAAGAGCACGCTCTTTGTATGAACAATTTCTAAAATTGACAAACATGTTGAAGAACAAGGAAATCAACAGTCTCGTTTGAAGTCATCATTTCGCAAGTTTTATGGTCGATACAATGACCTTGTCAGCAAAAACAACCTGTCATTAAGTTAAATGCTGACTGACGTTCTTCATACTAGGTGTTAGGCCTTTATTTACACACTGAATTCTCGACGAATTTTTCCGTTTTCCAGATCATGAGAAGGAGCACACGGCGGGTGTGACCGGTCGGCAGGGAATGCTCACTCCTCCATCCAATGAGCTTTTCTGCTCAAATTTTGTCCGTTGTCTGTCGTCGTTGTCGTCGTCGTCGGCGTCGATGTCGTTGTAAACTTTTCACAATTTCATCTTCTTCTCCAGAACTACTGGGCCAATTTCAACTAAGCTTGGCACAGAGTATCCTTGAGTAAAGGGGATTCAGGTTTGTTTGGTCAAATGAAGGGCCACGCCCTCTTCCAAGGGGAGAAAATTACAAATTAGTGAAAAATTAATGGAATCCTTTAAAAATCTTCATCTCAAGAACCACTATACCAGGAAAGATGAAACTCATGTGGAATCATCCTCAGGTAGTGTAGATTTAAATTTGTTCAAATCATTACCCCCAGGGGTAGGGTGGGGCCACAATGGACGATCAAATTTTTACATAGGAATAAATAGGAAAAATCATTAAAAATCTTCTCAAGAACCACTAGGCCAGGAAAGATGAAACTCATGTGGAATTATCCTCAGGTAGTCTAGATTTACGTTTGTTCAAATCATGACCCCCGGGGGTAAGGTGGAGCCACAGTGGATGAGCAAAGTTTTACATAGGAATATATAGAAAAAAATTTTTTTTAAAAATCTTCTTCTAAAGAACAGCAAAGCGCTGATTGGTCATATTTACAGGGAAGCATCCTCAAGTGGTGTACATTCATGTGTTTTCAAATCATTACCCCTGGAGGTAGGGTGGGGTCACAATGGAGGATCAAAGTTTTACATAAGAATATATATGAAAAATCTTTAAAAATCTTCATACTGTATTTATTTTCCAAAAACAAATGGTTAATCGTAGTGAAAAGGTCTTTTAGAACGGTGTATCATTATACAATTACTCAGTTTGTACCTTGGTAGAACTTGGTAAAGGAGCTCCTCTGATCTTCTTTTTTCTTCTAAAAATGCTTGTGTTCTTTCTTCGACTAAATCTTCCAAATTATTAGCATACTCTTCCATCCGGGATAGAAGATTATCCAAAAACTTATCACCAGTTTTATCCCTTCGAACAAAATATTAGAAGGGCATATATATATATATATATATATATATATATATATATATATATATATATATATATATATATATATATATATATATATATATATATTGATGATACATGAAATTCATTGTAAATGAAACTATTCGAATAACTTTCACTTTTCTTCTTAATGTGTTCAAATTTACTACATTATACAGTTTTTCTAATCAAGGTTATCAAAGTGAAAAGTGATTAAACTGAAAAAATCGATGATTATTGCAATTTTGCTGCTTGCAAAAATAATAAGGTGAAAGAATGGTGGCATAGAAATATAAATATTTTGTACGGTATTTTAGTTATTTGTGATTTATGACCCCTTTATTTTAAGTTGAAGTAAGACAATTTCAAAATCTCTCCGTGGAATATTGGAAGGTTTAATGAATATCCGGTCAATTCAACATTAAAGAGAACATCATTTTCTAAACATTGATCTTTTTGTAATACTTATATTAACGTCTTTAAAGGTCAAAAATATATAGAGCATGGAATTCAAAATCTATGTAGCAATATTAGTTTCGTTACCAGTGCAATCGTGAAGCTTCTTTTTTGATTGCAGTAAAAGTTGGTCTAGCTTTAGGGGTTTCATTCCAGCAAGCCTTCATTAAATTTACCATTTCTTTGTCAGCGTCAGCAACATCTAACCTTGGGCGGAATGGTGTTTCATCAACCTCCTTTAGCTTTCTAATTATTTCTGAAAATATAGAAACTCAGGTGGATTTGATTGTGAAAGTCATTAAAACAAAAAAAAAATTAAGGCAAATTTAGAAATAATTCAAAGCTTGATATTCATAAAACAGACATACAAAGGAGAATGATTAAACCATTCACCTGAATTTTTTTTTTTTCACTTTTTTTACGAACCTTCAAACGAGAGAAATTCTTTGTCGTCCTCGAATGCCTCTTTACGTGACAATATTTCATATAGGATAATTCCAAAGCTGTAAATATCAGCATACTGCATCTCCAATACATCCCTCTCAACTTTTGGTTTACGAAGTAACTCAGGGGCAACCAGCAGAGTATCTGTGACGTTTTAAATACGATAGGACAGGGTAAAAGCTAACTTGTTATTTTCCGGAATCTTTTAAATTCTGTATATCTAGTAAGATTTTTATTCATGTTATGACTTTGATTCTAGATTATTTCGACTTACTACATTATATCAGATTTCCTATGGTGATTACCAGTGCTTGCGAAAGACTTAAAATGAGTCTGATTGGGCATACAAAAACTGACCACATATATGGATATATATATATATATATATATATATATATATATATATATATATATATATATATATATATATATATATATATATATATATATATATATATATATATATATATATAAAACTACAGTCTTTAACTATTATGGTTTGCATTTTTGTCCTACCTGTTTTAAAAAACAAAGAAATCTCATTGGACATTACTATTTTGGTAAAGACAATCAATTTGCACAATCTGGTTATAAAGAAAAAACTGTTAATATTTATGTTTTCATTACCTTTATCAGTAATATCTATACAAAAATCTCTAAGAGACTGTATTCCAAACTCTGTAACTTTTAAAACAAAGCGGCTGTCGATCACACAGTTCATACTAGTCAGATGACCGTGATATTTGACGTTGGAGCTATGGATGTAGTCCATTGCCTGCAGATTAAGCACTTATTTAATGACTTAATAATACTTGTTTCGATATTATACCTGAGAGCATCACTCAATTTTATTCCAAATACACGTGAAATTTTTTTGATTGTTTCAAACTTTTCCTTTTCATATTGTTAATATTAAGAAAAATCACAAACTCTAAATTTTACCTGAATTATGTCACAGATTAAGGACGCTCGAAATTCCCAATTCAGTGTGAAGGAATCATTACTTAGAATATCCTTCAAGGAAAAAATAAGATATTTTGACAATTATTCTGACAAGTTCAACTCAGTATAGAACTTCAGATTGTGCTACATGCTGCTTATTCTTATTTGCAAGGTATCTAAAGAAGTTAAAATCATATCTCATTAAGTAATGTCTGGATTTAAAGAAATAAGTATATTTATTTTTTAGAAATATATAATTAATATATAATGAAAAGTTGAGTTACACAGTATGATCAGATAATTAAAAGTTGAAACATTTGATGTTTGTGCTCATAACAAAATACCCTTAAATCCCCACGGGTACAGTATTCATTCACAGCATAAACACCTGAGGTACTCTCGGTTAGTCCGATAAATTTTGTCAAGTTGTTACAGTTTATGTTTCTAAGCTGAAATAAAAAAAAAAACATTTAGTCAAATATATATGCTTTCAAGCTCTAAAATCAAAAAAAAAAAAATGTACTCGATGTATTCTAATCTACAAACTGTAAATTTAAGTCAAATTGATAATGTTTATGCATTAAAGATAAATACTCTAAATGGAAAAATAAAAACTTTGCAATTCTTAAAGAAAAACAATACAATCAGTTTCAACAAATACTTCAGTGCATATTTGTCATATTCCTATCTTCATTTGTATCCCATACCTGTAATAAATCTAAAAGGAATTCTCTTGTGGTAGGCAACGCATTCCTGTTGAACTTGAAAAGAGACACCTTTGCCCCCTGATGGAATAACAGATGCTTGACATTTACTGTAAGTATGTTTTCTTTTCAAAAGCGTAAAATATGTTATACTACAACGATACTGAAAATAGAAAAAGTTGATTGTGATGGAACACAATAGAATTTTGTTTAGAATATGCAAAAGATTGATAAGCAAATAAAGACACTCAGTCTTTTTTTTTTTTTAAATACAAAATAACACATTAAATTACGTCCAAGGAAAAAGGAAAAGGATGAGAGGTCAAAGAAATGTGCCTTGAAGATTTTACTTAAAGGAATGTACGAGGGTCATTCAAAACAATACGTAGTCATATTCAAATTATCGTCATATTGTTTTTTTAGCCAGAAATTTAGATCTTCATATTGTCATATGAAGAAAAAAATTTGTCGATGTGTGGAGGTTTCATTCCTATTGAGTAAATAGAACTCATGGTATTTAAAATTAAAATCATCATGTTTGGCCACCACAGAGCACTACTGACAACATTGTAACGTCAAAAACAAACCAGCATGACAGTTTCTGAAAAATACTCCCACTCTAAATTTCACACATGATCTTTGGCACATTGCAAAACACCTTCCTATACCACTTGACTTAGTTTGCCAGCAATTTCAAAAGACTTATGTTAGTTTGATTTTTTTTTTCCAAATACTCTGCTTTAACAAGTTCAGCAGCAGTAAAGTGCCCATCGCTTTGTCTGATTTACTTATTCTTTTCATGAGATTTTTTTTACTGATAATCTGTTTCCTCTCGAGTTGACCATCGTCTGATACAGAGTCTCTACACCAAAAAAAAAACTGTCTTTGCCATCTATACACAAATGCACAGTTCCCTTTCTGCTTCCACCAGTATTTCCAAAGTTTATTTCGGACTTTTCCCGAGTGCAACATACAAATGTATTGCTAACTCGCTGCTCTGTGATGTCTTGCAACTTCACTTTTAATTATTTTTATTATTATTTTAATGAAGACTGCCTGTTTTCTGCAATTGAATCTTGCTTTAAAAACCAAATTTAACATTGAGAATTTGCATGTGAAATGTTTTAATTATACACAATTTCAACCGTCACGGTAGCTCAGCCGGTAGAGCGCTTGCTCCGTGATCGGAAGGTCGTGTGTTCGAATCACGGCTGCGACTGACCTAGGTCAATAAAATATAGGTAGCAACTGTTCCTTCGCTAAGCGCCCGGCACTTTGAAGTGAAAGTTGCGGATCCTTCGGATTAGACCTTAAAAACCGAGGCCCTGTGTCATGATAGGCGTTGGCACGATAAAGAACCTTCACTGCTCAATGGCCCTGAGTGCCGAGTAAAGGTCAAAATTTGAAGCCTTTCAACGGTATATAGTGACATCTCTCTATGAGTGAAAAATTATCGAACAACATAGAATCAATCAATTAGGCTATCATTAAAAATATCTTTGTTTCCCCTAACCCGACCCTTAAATCTCAAGTTGGATAGGTAGGTAGGTAAATATTTTTTTTTTCTGACAGCAGCTTTGAAAATACATTCTGAGATTTGATGGAATACCTTTATAATCAAGAAAATTAAAAAAGAAAGCGATTTGTTAACAGAATATCATACAAAGACCATTTAACAGTAATAGGGAAAATTAATTCGCAACTATTACTCAATTGAACTTGTGAGACCCACTCCAATGTAAATTTATTGATATCGAATATTCAAAAAGATTTTCAGATACGCAAAACCGGACATCCAAGTATATTATTCAAACCTACTATTAGCTTCAAGTGTTAACACATGCAATTTTCTTTTTCAATGGCCTTGTGTTGTGCTGTGGTTCTAGAGCATTTCGTCTTGGAGTCCCTAAGTAAGGATCTAATTTTAAGTCGCAGGTTCTAATCCCAATGAGGGACTTTGAGACTGGTCCTTCAAATGGGACCGTAAATTCTTGGGTCCAGTGTCGCAGTTGATGTTGGCACAGAAAAGATCCCTCACTGCTCAATGGCCAAAAGTGCCGAGTACATAAAAGTATGTAAACAATATTTATTTGATCGAAACCATATCTTAAAATGATTAAAATGCCATACACGATGTAATAGTCACGATGTTTAACCCATGAATAAAAGGCATTAAGAAATAACGTCTGAATAATGTTCATCAGGATGAAATATGCAGACACGTATATATACAACTCCTGTCGTCCCATATAGTTAACATAGGAACATAGATGAACCGTTTATTAGATCAAAACTCAAAATAAATAAAATGCAGTGAAATTGATTGATGTGTTCATAAGGTGGGCCCCTCGTCTGCTAATGTACATATAGTCATGAGACGGGCCTTACCATGTACTACATACTTTAATTTTAAAAGACAAGTTTGTAAATATCACCAAAACACTCTTAATTAGTCATGATATATTTTATTAACGAAATGTTTCAAGAGTGTAAGATTCTAATAAGCTAAAGGCATAAGGTTATTACGTCGCCGTTGTTTTATAACACAAACTAACCCTTTGTGACCACATGTGGGCACCAATTTATTTCCAACAATGTCGACCCTTCTGATAAAAACGGATTTTGATGAAATGATATTTTATAAAAGTTGATAAAATTTTAAAAAAAAATATTTGAATAATCTTACTTAAAAAATCTTTTCAGTCGGCGCGATTTAATTGGGTCGGTCGCGTTAGGGGAAATAAAGGAATTTTTTTTATTTTGGGCTTATATACACAATTTCATGATTTAATTTATTTTATTTTACTGAGATACGACTATAAACATAATTAAGGGCCCTCTCTACACTGCACCCTATTTTCAGGGTACTTTTGTGTAATTAGACTGACCCACCATTTGACATATAAGTAGAAAAAAATTGTAATCTGAACTGTATCACATAATTTAAAATAAATCCAAGTATTCTAAACATTATTTTAGACCAAGATAGAGTATTTGAAAACTTTATTTGCATGTATTTTATCCATTTGAGTAAGCGAAGGCAATTTTTCTTTTCTATTACTTCATTGTCTTTGACGATTTTTCCTGAATGACAAAGGCACGCTCCCTATATTAAAAATGAGTTAGTTAATTTCAAAATATCCTCCTTTTTGTTATATAATTTTCTCAAAGTCCAAAAAGCATTTTTCATCAGTGTATAGAGGGTCCTTAAATGTGTTTTTCGTAAATCACTATAATTTGACGTGTTTTTGTCCTTTTTGATTTTATTTATCATGATATATATTTTTTTTAATTATTTGAAGTTTACCTTGAAATTTAAAACTCTCAAAACCTTCGGAAAAATATCATAACTTCCATAATACAAGAAAGCTTCAGACCGATATCATATTTATAATAAAAACCTGTTTAGAAACATCTTAATTTTTAATGTATTAATTTGGATTTAATATGACGTTTTGACAAAAGTCTACGTATGTTTGAATGACTCTCGTAAATGAAAAACAAGATGTGTTTGTGAAACACTGATGCCCCCGTATGGCAGCTTATGGCGAAGGTTAAAGTTTCTTCAAATGCAAGTCAAAATCCAGGCCAAAATATAAGAAATGTTGATACCCAAAGAAAGGTCTTGTCTCCAGAAATACACCTATGAAATTTGAAAGCCCTAGATACAACTGTTCAGAAGTTATGGCGAAGGTTAAAGTTTTTTGAATAAAAGTCAAACGTCAAGGTCAAGGTCAAAGTGGTTGGTATCCAAAGGAAGATCTTGTCACAAGGATTAAATATGTGAAGTATGAAAGCGCTAGCATCGACCATTCAAAAGTTATGGCCAAGGTTAAAGTTTTTCAAAAGTAGGTCAAACTCCTAGGTCAAGGTCAAAGGGTCAAAGTGGTTGGTATCCAAAGGAAGGTCTTGTCACAAGGATTACATATGTGAAGTATGAAAGCCCTAGCATCAACCATTCAAAAGTTATGGCCAAGGTTAAAGTTTTTCAAAAGTAGGTCAAACGCCTAGGTCAAGGTCAAAAGGTCGAAGTGGTGGTTGGTATCCAAAGGAAGGTCTTGTCACAAGGAATACACATGTGAAGTTTGAAACCCTAAGCACCAACTGTTCAAAAGTTATGGCCAAGGTTTAAGTTTTTCAAAAGTAGGTCAAACTCCAAGGTCAAGGTCAAAAGGTCAAAGTTGTTGGTATCCAAAGGAAGGCCTTGTCACAAAAAATACACATGTGAAGTTTGGAACCCCAAGCACCAACTGTTCAGAAGTTATGGCTAAGGTTAAAGTCTCATAAAATTTTGCAAAAGGTCAAACTCTAAGGTCAAGGTCAAAAGGTCAAATATGATGGTACCCAAAGAAAGGTCTTGTCACAAGGAATACACATGTGAAATATGAAAGTCATAGCTCCAACCAATCAAAAGTTATGGGCAAGGTTAAAGTTGACAACAGACAGACAGACAAACAGACAAACTGACAAACAGACAAACGGACAAACAGACAAACAGATAAACAGACAAACAGACAGACAGGACAAAAACAATATACCCCCTGGATCTTTCGATCCGGGGGCATAATACTTGTAAAAATATTAATATTCAGCATTATGATTTCTTAATCGTTGGACTGATAACTGAATAACTGTTAAAAAATTCTGAAGTTAAAAAACAATATGACAATTATGATAAACTTTGCCTATATAACATGCACTAATATGTATAGCTATCGTAACTTATACGTCACGTGTAAAAAATGTAAATTAATTCAGAATACGGTTAGGATTGAAAAGTAATTGATTCTATAACTAGTACAGTATTATCTAGATGAGACGTCCGACCGATTACTCAATCCGTTTATCGCCCCCTAATAATATATAATTGTAATGGCTAAATACAGTTTTGTATGAAAAATAGTTTAATATGATGTTTTTACTTAAAACATTGCCCTTTCAATTTCATTTGTTGCTTTGACAAAAGTGTTAATGAAAAATGAAGCAATTTTTTTGAATCGAAAGTAGGGATGAAATTTCATTGGGTTTTAAGCAATCCTTTGGATTATAGTAAATGTAATAAAGAAATGGAAAGGAAAATGCAGATGCAAACTTTGATAAGACGCTAAATGTAAATTAATTTCTAATAAGAGATCGAGAATATCTTTATAAAAGATAACATACGAATTGATAATATCGCAATGTATAACTAGAACTCTTCTATGGTTAAAATGACAGATTTACCAGCAAATTCTGCTTATAGCAGTTAACTACCACTCATTAATTGTTCGACCCAGGCAACAGAATAACACTAAATGAAAACACTGCTTGATGTTTAACAAGTTTATTACAATTTCAGGCCAGATGGCTTGTGTTTGAATCCTTGCTTGGTCAGGCGCAATTTCCTGAAATTCTTGTGATAGTATATTCGATTTAATTTGAAGATTAATATTTTCATTTTCTAATTTTTATGCTCAATTCATAAAATTATGTTTTAAATAATCATTGTACATGTACTATTAAACTTTTGTTAATAATCACATTTTCATTACTTGTGTTCAGTAACAGTCCAAATTTGAAGGATATCAGCACCTAAACAATCTAATATTACACTTAATATCAGACTGCTCACTAATA
Source organism: Saccostrea echinata (assembly GCF_033153115.1). Taxonomy (NCBI): domain Eukaryota; kingdom Metazoa; phylum Mollusca; class Bivalvia; order Ostreida; family Ostreidae; genus Saccostrea; species Saccostrea echinata. The sequence continues at coordinate 14,027,605 of NW_026889772.1, read as the reverse complement.
TCGGACATTGTCAAAGGTCATTCTTTAGACTGCAAGAATAAATGTATGACATCTCAGAAATATATATATATATATATATATATATATATATAGAAAGAGAGAGAGAGATTTAAAAAAAAAAAAAAATAAAAACTAACCTTATATACGGCCACCAGAGTGTTTCTGTATTTAACCAAGCTTAATTCTTCGTCACACAAAGACTTCAGCTGTCAATATACGAAACTCTATTTTTATGACACTTTTGCAATGTTATTTCCTTCTAATAATAAAGAGGCATGGAGACAGATTTGAGGGAACTTAAAACTTTCGGTTGACTTTCATGACTTACATAATGCAAGAGTGTTTCAGATCGATATATCATAAAACCTATATAGAAACATCTTTCATCCGAAAATTATCAAAACTACGAAATTTCCGGCGTGTTTGAATGTCATACATCATAGCACTTTCATATACTAAAACTTATCCTTAGAATTCAAGGAAAGTAGGAAATGTAAAGTATATTAATAAATGATATAAAATCCATAATCCAAAAAGTTAAAAAGAAATATTAGAAAGTAAAATCAACACACCAATATTGTAAATTTGCAGTCTGTGATTGAGCAATATCAGCAATTCAAACACTCTCGGTTAAACATTAATATTAACAATAATAGAGCTCGTTCTTCAACCAAAACGCACCAAAGACTTTGTAGCTCCATTTTTTCATTAAAAGTACTTTATTGTATTTATTGAATTTGTACATACGCATTGTGCGATTTAAAAGTATTTCAATATATTTTACCTTAGACACAGAAAACCCAATACTAGAGGTTTCGCTTTTACCAGAGGAGATCCATATGATCTCTTCCCAAGGGATCCGCCACCAGTTGCTGTACAATTCTGACTCGTTTTTCATTCTCCTACCAAATAATTTAAATTTGTTAAGATAAAGTATATGTATAGATATACATGTACATATTTCCATACTGTACACTGTATATAGACAAACTTACTTCAGCAGTAATAATGGATGAATCAAAACTATTTTAGCTTAAAAACCTGAAAGTTATATAATTAAATTAATGAAGTGGTACCTGTAAACAATTAAAACAGATAAGCCCAGGAGAAGTATCACACCTGAGAACACAATTGATATGATTCCAATCAAAGGAAACCCTGAAATCAAAATCAGTAAAACAATTACACAATAATTATCACTAGAACTGATGATTTCAGTGGAAACCGAGGAAGAAAAACCTCAACAGTAAAGTTCTAGAATGTCATCATAAAAAAGAAACTTGATATTTACAATAATTGTTCCACTAGTTTTTAACCTGTGATTTGACATTCAGGTGCATCTCCAGTAAAGCCGCATCGAGGTTGGTTTGCTGGTGGACCCTTGTTGTTCGGCCAGTGTATGGTGACATCAGGGTCAAATTCAAACCTTCCTTTTGATCCGTAAAAATATCCAACTGCCTAAAAATTATCACGAGTTCAAAAACAGTTGAAAGTGCAAAAGACAAAATAACACTTATTACAGAATATAAATAAGATATATTTCTAAGCTTAAAACATATACCTGGAATTCCCCCGATTTTGGATGCATATCCAACAGCATCATGTCCATTTCTCTGTCACCATTAGCATTAATAAGAATCTCTCCACTTACTCCTGAATTATGGACATATAATATTTATTAATAATTCCAATTATTTTATTCCAATCACTCTGCCACATCTGTTTCATATTTTGGTATTTGAATTTGATGTTTTCCTTGTGACTATAGGCGATAAGGGCCAACTAACATCTAAATTGTATGACTTTATATTAATCAAGTAATATTCCAATTTCATTTGCTTATGGTGTTTTTGTCTCCCAACTCATCGCTACTCATGAACATGCTCTGAATACAATGAATTTTTAAACCGAGACAGGTTATTGACAAATATGATGATAGTGCATGGATTTCAACAATCTCGTATTAAGTCAGAATTTCGTATGATCCTTCCTCTGATGTTTTAAAGGTCCGTGTTTGCTCTGCTCCAACATCTGTTTTGTTTTAATGGACGTTTGAGCTTGAATACTGTTCGTTATCTCCATACATTTCATGTAGATTCTTTGGTCGTTATAATGACCATGTAATTAAATACTTACTATAATTGGATCGTATTTGACTAACATATTCCATACCAATTTTTAGGCCTTGTTTTTTTTTTATATATGATTAGACTGGGGTTATTCTGTCCACCTGATCAATACATAATGTTCATGGCGGATGTGACATGTCGACCAGTGGATGCTTAATTCTCCTAGGCACTTGATCCAACTTCTGGAATATCCTGGGGTACGTTTTTTTGCCCTTTCACAAATTTGCATTGTTGTAAGTTTTTCGATCAATCACTGTTCGCTACCTTCACATTTTTCATACTATTATCAAGGGAATGCAACCACGCTCATGTTTCAACATTTTTTCCCCTTTATTTCTTTCCAACGAGGAGATAAAAAACTTTATGCAACTGTTGTTTTTTTCAGTTGGATTTTCTTTTCATTGAATTGCAAATTGTTATCGATCTTGATTTCAGACTGAATTATTATATCTTAAATAATCTATTATTGTTAAAGAAAAGTGGTTATTAAGAAAAAAAAACTGAATTTAAATGTGTTTTATTAAAAGTTTCTTAATTGCAGCATGTAAGTAATTTCACTAACCATGGAAAGTTCTGTTCCAGATCCTGCTCTTAATCATCTCCCCGTTTTTATAATCTTCTCCAGCCTGTATAGTTTCTTTTAGGGCTTGTCCGTAGATCGTGAACGCATCATAGAACGCTGTAACATAAGGATTCACCTATAACAAGAAATAAAAACAATTTCTCCTATTGCCCCTATAATATCCATCACTCTCACACAGTGATTATTCATCACTCCCACCCAGTGATTATTTTTATATCTGTTACACGTTAGAGAGAAACTTGGTGAGCATTTATTCCTGTAGTAAAAGTGTACACATGGTTTGAAGAAATTAATTTGTACAAAGGATGAAAAAGGTTCTTTAACATGTACTCGTTTGTCACCGGGTTTTATTTTAAACTCTTATTCATTTCTTTTTTCATATCAAAGACACTCTCAAGACCTGTAACTATCTCGCATAATATGAAATCCATTTTTCTTTTATGATGAAGGGGGAATAAAAAAGAACCCTTAAATCTACAGAAATTATTAGTCAACATGAAAGAAGACTTCGTGAAACCGCCACAAATACACGGCTTTTATTCATTTACAGGATTCACCTCTTGAACAAATATTTTTCTGCATACCAATTGACTTTACTTTTACAAAGATCATATAGTTGAGTGGAAAGAAAGGAATAAAAAGTGGTACAGTCCGAAGGAAGAACTTTGTTAAGAAAGACAAAAAAAAAATAAACATGCAAAGGAGAAACTGATTACTTCATTTAATTACGTGGGCAAAATTCTGAAATTTCTACGAATCTGATGTATATGAAATTTATAGAAATGGTCAATAATTTCAATAAATTCAATGCAAACAGATTATTGGAATTCCGTGGTCACTACTTGTACTCCTCTTTTAGCTGGTCTGTTTTTATATTCCTATGAAGCAGAATTTATGCAAAACTTCTACATGAGAAGGGAAAAACTCTTGTTCGGTCTTCAACCCAACCTTTACTTAGTATATATATATATATATATATATATATATATATATATATATATATACAAAGACAACTTTTTAATTTATCAAAATATTTACTTTCCTTCATATGTTGACTCGACATATCCCAGTGAACTCGATATCAAAGACTTCATAGAGTCTACTTCATGTACATTTCTTTCATATTTGGATTTTTTACTGACTAAAGACGATAAGGATAAGTGTCAACTGACAACTACACTGTGTGACAATTTGACAAATGGGTTGACTTTGGTTTTTTCATCGTCAATTTTCGTATATAATATTCCACTATCACCTGCATATGGAGTTTGTTTCCGAACTGATTCGGTACACAAGAGTATGTTCAAATTTTACACCGAGGCAAGCTACTGATAAATAAATTACTTTTACAAGGATTTTAACAACGGTGTTTAAAGTAATTGTTTGCAAATTCTAATCACTTTTTTGCAATTACAGCCTATCGTTGAGCCATGTTTTGTCTGATATATTTCGTACCAATTGTATGGTCATTTTTATATCAAATTTGATTAGAGATTACTACCTGATCAATACATAGGGCTCATTGCGGATCTGATCGATCGACAGGGGATGCTTACTCCCCTAGGCACCTGATTCCACATCTGGTGTTTCCAAGGGTCTTTGTTGTTGCCCTGTTCAGGATCCGTATTCTCCACTCGATTTATGAGATTGATCACTGTTCGTTACATTTACCTTTTGCAATATTCTGCTGGGTCGTTCAATTATTCGGGTAAGTCTTTGCATCTCCATGTCATTTTGGTTTAGTCACATTAAATCTTTTTTTGCAATCCACAGTTCGGGAAAACCGATCTATAGATAGATGTTAAATTAACTTATCTCCTAATCAGTGTCAATTCCATACACAAGAGGACCAATGGCCTAGAATCGCTTTTCTGATAAATTGCATCATTGTTACTGTCACTTACTTTGGAGTCAACAAATTGCCAGGTCCGAAGACACATCAACTGCCTGGGTTTAATGTTTCTAGGCTTTTTATTACTAGTATGCAAGTTTAAAACATTTGACAATAAATAAAGATAATTGATATTGTTGGTCACTTTGACCTCCTTTTTGTTAACACATCCACATGCCCACTTTGCACCAATTTTCTAGGTTTCTTCATCCTGAATAACATAGTGTTGAAAATGTAGAAGGGATTTCGAAATTTTAACCATTAATATCAAAAAGTAGATCATTGTGACCTAGTGTTCGGTCAACATATCACAAGATCCTAAGAAAATCAACTGACAGGTTTGATGATCCTAGACCTCTAGGTATTCAAGTTAAAAATATCTGACAAAAAATAAAAATTATTTCAAAAAGTAGATCACTGTTATCTTCGAGTTAAGTTGCATCAACAATTTAAATTTCATAAGCCCAGTATATTTCATAATATTTTATAAAATATTATAAACTTTTATAAAATGATAAGCTATTAAATTCAGAAAGGAGGTCAGAGTGACTTACTTTTTTGTTGACACTCCTTAAACAAAAAGATGCATCAACTTACAAAGTATGATAATTCTAAGCCTCTTAGTATCTTAGCTATAAAAGATGTGAAATTTAATTGACACATAACTGAGAAAGTAGGTCTCTGTGACTTGTTTTTTAATTGACATTATTCTGAGGTAGATGACAAGGTTTGATTATCTAAAGCTTTACAATGTCCAAAATACAAAACAAACTGAAAAAAGATGCATCCTTGCTCATCATAATCATGCACATAGTTCATCTGCTAAATACCCAGAAGCAAAGAAAATTTTCAAAGAAACAATGCATTTTCACTTTATAAACAATAGAGCCCCGCCAAAACACCAGAACCTCTTATCCGGGGGCAATGAAATTCACAAATCTGGAAGACGTGTCCTTGCTCATCATAACTGTAAACTTAGTTTATCTGCAAAATGCCCAGGATCATAGACATAATGCATTTTCACTATGTTTTCAAAAGACAACTCCACAACATAAGCCCCTGAACCAGGGGCCATAAAGTTCACAATTTTGGAAGAGGCCCCTTGATCTTTTGATGTTTTACTAGAGAAATACATTGTTGGCAATCTAACTCAACATTATGATTAACGTGATGACTTCAACATTTCTATTGTCAACTTCCATAATTTATATAGCAATAAGCCATAATCACCTGCATATAATGTATATGTCTCCAGGTTGATTCGATGCCCAAAAGGCATGTTATGTGTACGATCAATTTCTACGACGACAAAGGCTACTGGCAAATAAGTTTATGTCACAAGGATAACTTCAATCTATTTATAGTCAATTCGCAAATCCTGTGGTCAATAAAATGACTTCGTTTGCAATACAACGTATCGTTAGGTCGGAGACTGAATGACATTTCGAAAACCAATTGTTAAGCAGATTTTTTCATACTAATTTGTCTACAGATTTACCAGATCAAGAAAAAAAAGCTCGCGGCGGATGTAAGAGGTCTATAGAGGATGCATACTTATGAAAAAAAAAGATAAAGATAATGAACATTGATCGCTCACTTAAAAAATCAAAAACAATACAAATATGTGAAGAGGGCACACAACACAGACCCCTGGAGATTCCAGAGGTGGAATCAGGGCTAGGATTCATAAACATACTTAAGACTTGTGCTTAGATTCACACATAAGTATAAAGTAAATTTTTAGCTAAAAAAAATTCATACGCCATATTCATATAAATTCTAAGTGCCATTCTTAGCTAAGTTTCATTCTAAAAAATTAGATTATTTAGGTTAGGTCACGCTAGCAACTCATACAATTTCCAGAACAAAAAGCGCACTCTTTTGTGATGGAGGTATTTAGTTCTATGTGCATTACATCACAACTGATATGTATAGCAATGTCATCAACATTGCACATTTGCAACTTACAAGTTGATAAATTTCTCATTTCTAGTTTCTAGTTAGATGATATAGCGTGGTTTCTTCATGAAAAATTAAGATTAAGTGTTTTTTCAAAACTTAAGAATATACTAAGAAGTTTTATGAATCCCAGTCCATGTACCAAGGAGGAGTAAGCACCCCTTGTTGACCGGTCACCCGCCGTGAGCCCTACGTATTGATCAGGTAGACGGGACATTCTGTCCGTTAGTCCGGAAGTTATTCTCCATGGCACCCGATCCGATTTCTGATGGTTTTATGTGTTCTGCTCTCAATTTGTAGTGTTTAAATTGACTTTTGAGCATAATAATTGTTTCTTATCTTCATGAAATATGAAGATAACGAACAATAATCAAGCTCAAAAATCCACGGAAACAAAAGAAATTTCACGCAGAGCAAACAATGACCTCTAAAAACATCAGAAATGGGATCAGGTGTGGTGAAGGAGTAAACATTCTCCATCGAGGGATCGATCACATCTGTCGTGTGCTCCTTGTCATGATCTTACAAACGGAAAAATCAGCAGTCAATTCAGTGCGAAAGTAATAGCCTAACATTTTTTTAAAAAAAAAAAACGTCAGTCAAGATTCGAATCAAGGATAGATTTATTTGCTGACAAGTTCCTTGTATCAACCATAGAATTTGCAAAATATTGACTTAAAAACAAGACTGTTGATATTCTTGTTTCATCTACATGTACCTATTTGTCAATAGCTTGTCTCGTTTTAGATATTGTTCGTACGTAGAGCATCTCGAGTATATCGAATCAACTGGGAGACATAAACTCTATATGCAGGTGACAATGGTGTATTCCTAAATAAATGAGGGAAGTTGTCGAAGAAAAATTGAAGCCATAACGTTTATCATAAAGTTTGTTAGGTTACCATAAACTTTTTTTCTGGTAAAATATCCATATATGAAACAGATATTTCAGACTCTTTTATTTCAAATTAAAAGGGGTATATCGAATCAACGTAGGAATGAAAATTAATATTGTTAATTAATAAAACGTCATCGATATATATCTAAATGATGAATTGAAGGAGGCCACTACAAGAGACTTCTTTTCATGTAGAAGTTTCTGAATAAATTATGTCTTATATGATTAAAAAAAATAGGTCTGCTAATAACGGGGTGCAAATGTAACCCATGGGAATTCCGACAGATTTATTGATAGACTTGATCTCCTAAAAACTTCATATAAAACATGCCTACCATTTATCAAGTACTTTATATTCAAGCAAACATGATTAAATCTAATTCAAGTTTATATTTCACGATTTATTATTATAATATTGTTTATTGCTTATAAAAATTGTTTTCAGTAAAACATATAGAGATAACGAACAGTATTCAATCACAAAAGTTCATTCAAACAATACAAATAGGGAGCATAGCAAACATGGACCTCTAAACATCAGAGGTGGGATCAGGTGCCACGGAGGAGTGAGTATTCCCTGCCGACAGCTCACACCCGCCGTGTGCTCCTTGTCATGATCGGGAAATAATATAAATCCGTTGACAATTCAGTGTGTAAATAATGGACTGACAATTAGTATGAAAAATGTCAGTCACCATTTGACTTAGTGATAGATTGTATTTGCTGATAAGGTCATTGTATCGGCCATAGAACTTATGAAATAATGACTTTAAACGAGGCTGTTTATATTCTTGTTTCATCAATTTGTTTGTCAATAATTTACCTCGTCATTTAGAAATTATTCATACGTAGTGCAAGAAATGAAATGTTATACTTACATCATATCCTCGGTCATCAAAGCTAAAATTGTATAGCTCCATGGATCTGTTTTTCACCTTTGATTCAAATGTTCTGAATTCATTACTTGCTGGTTTGAACAAACTAACAACAAGCAAAGATTCGTAGGCTTTCTTCACAATCTGCATGTAAAGTATAACATTCAGTATTATTGGAGGAAATATTTCGCAGGTTAAGAAATTTTAGGAATAAAGAGAATTTGCATTGTGTGTGCAACATTTCCTTAATTCAGTTTGTTGACTTTGGTCCAAAAATTATTTTTAAATTTAAAATATTATAAAATAAGCTCAATTCTTTTCAAAAAATGAAGCGGTTTATCCATGAATGTGTAATAAATATTCACTTCAAGAATAATCTTTTTTTTTAATTAAGAAAGTCACTTTACGCGATCGTTTTCGTCTGATTTTCTCCATGAAATGTCCCCATTTCCAATTCCTCGAAATGCCTTATAATACACAAAAACGTAGTCACCGTTCGTCATCCCTCGGGAATGAGCCACTATCATAAGTTCTCGGAGAGCGACACTGTCACATGCTATCACAAACACTGAAAGAATCGGTTTACATTAAACACAGATCACACGTAATGCTAGTTTTGGTATTGAAGAAAATTTGTCTTCGAAGTTTTGATCAATTTAATGATTCACAATGGAATAATTTTCCAATTGATGCGGAACCTTCCATATTATTGAGAGCTTTTGAGTACAGTGCAATCATTCTAGAATTACAGTTTTAAAAGATGAAATATATTACAATGGGTTTACAATATACTTTGCCTAGAACATTAATTTTTTACGACATTGTCTTTCAATAAACATAATTTGCAGTTAATATAATTCATTTCTATTCGTGTGCGCGTAAAACCAGAATAGTGCAAGAGAAAATATGCTAAAAGTTGCATTATTGATAGTCAATAAATTATAAAATGTCAGGCAAAATGCTCGTTGAAATGAAATCAGCACCAGGATATTGTATTCCTTCACACATAGGCGCATTTATAATATGAATTATTAAAAAGAAGAGTTAATTTTGTGAAATAATATGTAATTTTGTTCATCAAAAGCATATTCAAAAATGTAATTTGTAGAAGATATGTACGCCTCAAAGAGGTTGATAAATTTGAAAGACATTGAGATCAATACACATTTTGTTTTCGTGCTACAGCAAACATGAATTTTTACGAATAGAATAGAACATTATATGTTCTTATTATTTAGTGCATTGTAGCTTTTACAACAACTTACTGATAAACGCAACATCGGGAAATCCCGACTTTTGCGTGGTGTTATATATAAAATGTACAAAGAAGTACATTGTACCGTATTTTGGTTTATTAGTCCCCTACCGGTGAAACCAGAGGGGACTATAGGTTTCCTCTGCGTCTGTCCGTCCGTCTGTATGTCTGTCTATGTATGTCCCACTTGGTTTTCCGCACTTTTTTCCTAAACGCTTGCAGATATTGAGTTGATTTTTGTATGTGACTGTATCTTGATGAGTTATAGATTAAGTTTGCATTTCGTCCCGCTTCAATGATTTTTGACGGAATTCTGGCATTTTCAATTTTTAACGGGAACCAGATTACACTTGCAGGTAGGGGACAAGTATTGCATTAGCAATGTTTGTTTGCATTGCCATTAATAACAAGGGTTAACCTGCTAACCTGCATGACAATACACCCTTTTTTATAACCCCCCCCCCCTCCCGCCCTATTAAGATTTAAGGTGTACTTTCAAAAGAAACAACATATGTCTCATTTTATGAACTTAAATTTGTTTTGTGAATACGTTTCCAAGAGTACAATGCTAACCTCTTGATGATGTGCTTGCAGTGGTCAATAGTTCGTTGTAATCTTTTTCCGAATCAGAAACGAACTTCAGAAGTGTGGATCTTAGCCCTGCTTTTTCAAATTCCACTTGTAGGTTTTCCCCAATAAGTCTGTTGAGGACCTTACTTGGTAGAGTGCGTTTACCCATCAGATCATACATAACAGTAATGTCGGTCCAATTAAATTCTTTGAAAACGTATCTATAAAATCGTCCTAATTGTGCATAGTTGTAGGCAAGCCTTGTGAGAGTTTTAAAATCTCCTTTGTTGCCCAGATCTTCGTTGGTGCCGACCGGAGTCAAAATCGGATAATTCCAGTAACTAGCCATTCTCCCAACCACGTCCACTGCTGCACTACAACCTAAATATGAAGCACAAACAGAAGTTGTCCTTAAAAATAGTTCAATAAAGTCATTCATCCAAGTAAATTTCAGAAATTTCCATTTCTGACATACAAAGATAATTTTAGAAATAAATGTTTCCTACGTACAGTGCAAAAAAAATGCCTCAACGGATCTCAGTAAATAATATTCACTTAATCTTCTGTATTGTTGATAATGTGTAATAGTGTAAAGCACAGGAAAAAAATCTGCACAAAAAATCATTCCACTTGACTTGCAACATGATCATTTATGTGTTTATTTGTAGGATGAAGAGAATGATTAGGCACTTACCAGGTCCTATGAACGCTGACACGTTCCCTACATAGTACATTTCCGCCGCTATCGCACCGACCTTGTCCGCCACACACTGAGACTGGGGTACACTGAGGAGGAATGTGATATTGGCTTCCTCTTCCAAAATTTCCTGAAGTTTTTCCATTCCCATTTCGATAGCTGGCCCTGTGAGATAAATGGCAAAGGGCAATTCATCTTTGTCGGCTACAATAGTTCCAATTGTAATATTCTGACGTTCTGCCAAGGCGGCTCTCGTAGCCAAAAATATACCAAGCCAGACGAGAAACATTTTGATTCAGCTGTTTGTAGAATCCCAAAGTATCATCGATAAGGACGCTTTGAAAATATGTCGCAACTGGTATTGGATTTATATAAGACCTCGGTGAATCATATACTAGTATCTCTTAAATCAGTTGTTGTATGAAAGAAAAATGATATTAAACATTCGCAGTAGATCAAAGAAGTTGTACGCAATATTGTTTTTAATATTATGATAAGAAATTAAATTCATTTTTTAATTAATGGCTTATACATCATGTGCCAGTGTTTCAAGTAATAAGTAAGAAATTAATTTCAAAAGAACTGTGGAAAGACTTCGGTCCAAATTGTTCCTGGATGGTTCCCACTTAAATTGATTCAGAATATGTGCTTTATCAAGCAGGTAAATGGTGAGGTAAAATATACATTCTAGATAGAAAAGTCAAGTTCGATATACTGAAGACGGAAAATTGTCGATTCAATCATAATGGACTCCTTCACTGTGACAATGATAAATCACAAACACACACCCTTGAAGCTGTGCAAAGCTGATCTTTCAAACGTTGACGCAGCTGTCCATACGCAGCAACCAAAAACAACACGTTATAAACTAAGTTTCAATAATTCATTGCAATTTTCTCAAACATTTAAAGTGCTTTGTGTTGTTTTATTGATTTGCAATGACACTTTCAGTGTATGATTAGCAATTAATCATTACCACAACATTATATAATGTCGAAAGATTTAGTTGATATACATCACAGTCATACCGAATCTGCAAGATGTGCTGCACAAAAATAAAGCTGAAACGAGGAAACCTTTTAAGATATTAAAATTTTAAAACAATTTTTTGTTACCCTATTCCAATAAAAGATACACCCTTTTTTTCATTGTTGAAGTCTTAGTTCGTTTCATCACATACTAACTTGGTGACATCTCAAAAGCAGTCGTTATCCCAATGAACACCTGTTTTCAGAAATGACACATTATAGTTTAGTACAAAGAATTAAATAAAGAAACTTCTTATTTGAAAGCATATTACAGCTTTTTAAATTGATGGAATGTAGAACATTGTGTCGGCAGTTTCAGATATTTTGGTCATTAAAAGAATGAAAATGTATAATTTAATTTTTACAAAAAATCAACAGAATGATTGAAATGAAACCAAGATTAGAATGTGCAAAATGAGGAACATTGTACCAGCAGTTTCAGATATTTTGGCCATTAAAAAAATAATTAAATGCATAAAATTAAAAGAAGTAGTAGATGCCGTCACAATATTGACTTTTCAATCTTCAGGAGTACTGTACAACAATGTATTCGAGAAGTGGTGTAAATCAGATATGGATACTTAAATTTGGACTATTTGAAATCATAAAATTTTACCAAAATCAGTAACATAAAAACGTACGACTTTTCAACTCTATATACAAGCATTCCCCCATGAATCGCTCACGTGGCGCAGTGGTTAGAGCGCTTGCTCTAGAGTCGCAGAGTAAGAAGTTGATCCTTACGTCGCGGATTTGAATCCCACTGTGGGACGTGGAGACCGGTCCTTCGGATGAGATCGGATGAGTCGCAGTAGGTGCTGGCACGAAAAAGATCCCTCACTGCTCAATGGCCTTGAGTGCCGAGTATAGGTCAAAATTTGCAGCTTTCCACCGGCATGTGGTGGCGTCTCCATGTGAGTGAAAAATTTTCGAGAGGGACATTAAACAACAAACAAACAAACATTCCCCATGATAAATTAAAGTTCAGGCTTTTTAATACCACAACAGCTACTTTTTCAATAAAATGAAACTCGTAAATTAACTTACCTTGTCATTGGTCATTTGCAAAATTATTTTGTTAAAAAACTTTCTGTACAAACAAGTCTTGCTTGAGATTGACAATATATATGTGGTTTTTGGAGACCAGGTCTTCCAACAATCTGTTGGAATTCCCATGAACACCAATTTCGCCCCTTCATTAGCAGACCTATTTTTGTATTCATATGAAGCAATATTTATTCAAAATCCTATGCATGAGAAAAAGAAACTTTTGCTGTGGCTTTCTTCTCAACATTTCGATATATCGGTGTATTATCACTTAACAATAGTTATTTCCATTCATATGTCGACACGATATATCCCAGTGAGCTTGAAATAAAAGATACCACAGAGTCTGACACATCTGTTTCATATTTAGATATTTTACTAGAAAAAGACGTTAATGGTAATCTAACAACAAAGCTCTATGATAAACGGGATGACTTTGACTTTTCAATCGTCAACTTTCCTTACTTATGTAGCAATATACCCTCATCACCTGCATATGGGGTTTATATCTCTCAGTTGATTCGATACGCAAGAGCATTCTCTACGTTTGAACAATTTCTAAGGTAAGTAATTTGTTGATGAAAAAAGAATACCAACAGTCTCGTTTAAAGTCATCATTTCGTAAGTTCTATGGTCGATACAGACCTTGTCAGCAAATACAATCTATCATTAAGTCAAGTGCTGACTGACTTTTTTCTGTTATTTCCCGATCATGACAAGGAGCACACGGCAGGTGTGAGCTGTCGGTAGGGGATGCTCATTCCTCCGTGGCACCTGATCCCACCTCTGATGTTTTAGAGGTCCATGTCTGCTCTGCTCCCGATTGTATTGTTTGAATGGATTTTTAAGCTTGAATACTGTTCGTTTTCTCCATATATTTCATAATGGATGTTTAACTGAATATAGACGATAATGGCCAACTAATAACTAAACTGTGTGATAAACGGAAGACTTCAGCTTTTCCATCGTTATCTTCCCTTATTAAGGTCTTCCGTTTCCAACGGAAGACCTTCTACAGATTGTGATGATTAAGATTATTAAGGTCTTTCGTCTCAACGGAAGACCTTCTTATTATTCTGTTGTTTCTTTTCAACTTTTTTTATTATTATTCTTACCGATTTTGTGCACGCGATTTCTCGTAAATGCATCGATGGATTTTCATGAAACTTTCAGCAATGGTGGCAAATTATATGAACTTAAGGCATTTTTTTTATTTTGATGATGTCACTTCCGGTCGAGAGTTATACTTGATTTTCTCTTTTTAAATTGAAATTTTGTCTGTGCCTCTTCTCAAAAACGGTTGAAGATGGAGTCATGAAACTTTCTGGGATAATAGATCATGATCTGTACATTTGTCTCCGGTGTTTCGTTTTTTCCGGCGTCACTTCCGTTGTACACCAGAAGTAGCTTAAAAATATGCAATTTTTGATTTTTTTTAATTATTTTTAAATGTTTATAACATTGACATATAAAGTGTTTCAAGTCATTTCATTTCCACCGGAAGTTGTACTTTTAAACCGGAAGTTGTCCAAAAAATGAATATTTTTCATCCAAACTTTCAGGAAAGATTTGTACACACTCACTGTGGAGTTTTAAGTCGTCTTGAGCACTTCTTGTCATACCGGAAGTGAATTTAAAAGAACCGGAAATAGATCGAAATTAAAAGATATCACTTTTTCATGTGTTTCTAAACATATTTTAAATAATTCAATCGCCTATTTTATCCAATTATACTTGTTCTTCCTTCTTTTCTTTTTTTGAGTAAATCTATCACAGTCAACATCGTAAATCGGACGGAAGACCTACTCGTTGCTTTGCAACGAGCTTTGCTCTAGTTCTTATTATTCTTTTTTTTTTCCTAGACGACAACTTTGAAGCTTCATATCTTCCTCATTACTGAACAGATTTTGTTCAAATTTTCAGAGCTTTTAGACTTTACAAAACACTATCAGAATACAGTAATACAATTCGGAAATTACCTTCTGTTCACGAGTTATTCCCCTTTGATTGAAATTTGAATGCCTTTGATTTCTAGACAAAGGCTTTGAGACTGTAATAATTGGAGCACAAAACCCTTTGAAATTGAAAAGAAGAAGCATTGAAGTTGTGCACATCGGTTTTTCTTTCTTGATTTTTGCATTAAAAATGGCGCTAGAGAGGGGTCAAAAGTTAGAACGCGGAAAAGAGCAAAAATTTTGACATATTTTCCTTTATATCTTTAAAATTAAAAATAATTTGTTAACACATGTAGAATAAAAGTTGTGCATAATTCCAAAAGATTTCATTTAATATCATTTAAAAGGGTCTGGCCCCTAAAATTAGGGATCTAGAGCCCTTGAAAGTTTTCGCTTTATAACTCAAAAACGGTAAATATTTCGATATGGCTTTCGGAATTAAAGTTGCTCTTTAACACCTTATTGATCTCATAAAAATGTTGTTTTGTTCCAGTATTGCGTAATATGTCGTAATGTGTAGGTAAAAAGCAGGTCCCGTAAACAAGTAAGCGTTTTCATTCGGCAAGTAAATCAGAACTCTTCATGTGTATAACTTAAACACATTTGCTATAAATAATATACCCTACTGTATTTAATGTTAATTTTCTTCTAAATAAGGTTTTTAACGTGTTCTGTGGTTCACTCATAAATTATTTTTTACAACTTTCTTTTCTTTTTTAATTTAGTTTTAAAGGGAACAAAACGTCTTCAAATAAAGGAAGGAATTAAATGTATCTATATAACTATGTAAGTAATATTAAACTTTAAGCACCGAATAATTAATGATCATTAACTGTACGCATTTTACGTTCTCCATGTTCACCTAGATGTTTTTAGTTATGTAACACAACCCGCGATCCCATGTTGCCGAGGTCACCATCGACCAGCCACCTGCGGTCATAAACCATGTAAACAAAACAAATATCTGTGAAGACTCTGATCACGTTTTAAATTCATCGTGTAGAAACAACGACTAATGAAACATTATGTTTTTTTTTATTTATATTGAATCTTTAAGATAACTTAATCTCATCTTTGATTTAATCTTAAATCCAAACACTAGTGCATAAAATCATTTCGAATTTTTGATCGCTTTTACCGGCCTGTTCACTGTCGACACAACAATACGATTAAAAAAAAAACAACAAACAATTTATTTCTCCGTCCCGTGTAATTAAGGTCTTCCGCTCCAGGCGGAAGACCTTCTACTGATTCTGATGGTTAAGATTATTCTTATTATTCTTTTTTTTTCCTAGACGCCAACTTTGAGACCTCATATCTTGCTCATTTCTCAACGGATTTTGCTCAAGTTTTCAGGGTTTAAAGACGTTACAAAATTCTATCAGAATGCTGTCAAACATTTCAAAAACCCACTTCCGCTTTTGGGTTATCTCCCTTTAAATGAAAATTTAGGAGGCTTCATTTCCAGACAAAGGCTCAGAGACTACAGAAGCTGGAGTAGAAATTCTACCGAATTTAAATAATAGAAGCACTGAAGTTGTGCACATCGGTTTTTGTTTTTCAATTTCTGTATTCAAAATGGCGCTAGAGAGGGGTCAAAAATTAGAACGCCAAAAAGAGCGAAAATTTACACATATTTTCCTTTTTATCTTCTAAACTAAAAATATTTGGATAAAACATGTAGAATAAAAGTTGTGCACAATTTTAAGGCCTTTCATTTGAGACCACTAAAAAGGGTCTGGCCCCTAAAATTAGGGATCTGGGGCCCTTTAAAGTTTTTGAATTATAACTCAAAAACGGTAAATATTTCGAAATAGCTGCCGTAATTAAAGTTGTTATTTAACATCTTATTGATCTCAAGAAAATGATATTTTGTTTGAGTCTTGTGTTCTAAATGAGCTAGAAGCATAACACATATACAGGTAAGTGTTTTCATTCAGCAAGTAAACAAGAGCTCTTCATGCGTGTAATTAAAATAAACTTACTATAAATAATAAACCTTGCTATATTAGATGCTAATATTCTTTAGAATCAGGTTTTTGAAGTATTTTGTGCTTTATTTCCAAATTATTTACTGACAACTTTCCCTTTTATTTCGTTTGTTTTCAAATTTGGATAAACCAGTCTACTAAACAGGGATAAAAAGATAACCTTTTCTTCTTATCATATAAAAACAAACAATAAAGTTAGAAAATAAAACAAAACTTTAAACATAGACTATTCACAGCCATTAAGTACACGCCTTTTACATTCACCTCGTGTGTTTACAATTATGTAACCCCTCCCTCGATAGCGCGTGGCAAAGGAGGTCACCGAGGATCAATCGGCGTGTGAACCAGCGACCTAAGGTCATACACAAAACAAACCATAGAATGGCCATTCCAAATACATTTTAACTAAGTGATGAGTGGATAAATATGATGAATCTTTCAGATTATTTCATATCTTTGATTAAGTCGCTAGTACATTTCGATTTATATTTTATTCGCTCAATTACAAGAAAGTTGCATATTTATTCTTATAAACATTGCATTGTTGAGATAATTGCGCTTTGTGGAAAATTACTTTAAAATCATTTCGAATCTTTCATATGGTTCCGTCTTACTGTTTAATTATCACTCGCTCGTTTTAATCAGCTAGTCTTAACTGCCTTTCACTTATTCACTTCAAATTCAATGCATTTTGAATGCCGAAAAGACCACTTTCTTTGCGTATTAAAGAAACAGTTTATTTATCTCTCTTATGTTATTATTTAACGAGTTGCTATTTCTTTCATGAACATTAAACAGGATGTATATAATTAAAAACGATAATTGTATGTAGAGGTCACATTTTTAATTGTCAGGAAAATCGAAAATAAAATTAAGTACTTTTGAGTTTGTATTATTTTCTTCCTACGTTACTTACAATTATATTATTGCATACAAAATACTAGGTCGGACGCATGTAACTTAACCGCCTCAATATTTCACTTGTATTTGAAAATTCTATCGAGCGTCGAATGAATTTTACCCGTTAAAAAGTGTACCAAAAAACCCCTTCCTATGCAGTTTTCTTTGGGAAACAATTGGCTTAGATAGTCTACTCCGACAGGTGTTGACAAAACTCACGCAATGAGAAGACATACATTTCAAACTTGTGACCTCTTGGTCAGTGCATATGAAGATTACGCATGGCAATTAGTGTCTGGAAAACGAAGTATGTTTTATAAGTGATTTGACAGGTTAAGATTTGTTCTCATTCCAAATTAAATACAAATACAAACCCTTTATTTTCTTTGTTATTTTATACCGTCAGTTATATCAGATAGATTGTTTTAAAAACGTGTTGTTTAGGAAGATTAATCTTATGCATTTGTTTTATTTCATCTAATAAATTGAATTTACCCATGACACAAATTATTGGTACATGCATGTAAGTACGCGTAAATGCGATTTAATTTGTTTATGCGGAAGAGCGCCCAAAATAAATACACTTCGAACTCTGGAATTTCCCTATTTTACTGTTTAAATCATAGGTCCACTCAGCTGACGAGTTGTTTTAATAACGGTAATAAATTATATTCAAGTCCTGACCAGCGATCGTTACGGTTGGTGACATTGCAATTAAACAGGTCGATACTAAGGTACTAAGATACTAATGGGTGTATATATTTTCACCTAATATGTTTTCATTGAGTGTTTTCATAAGAAGTAAATTGCTGGAGGATATCATGTTCTCCCTGATCACATCGATAGCGTGTAGAAACAGCGGTATATGAACACACGCTTTTGTGTACAAAGCAAATGTGTAAACCAAAAGGATGGAAAAAAAACGACGAATTAAAAACATTTCTCTATATTAACTGAAATTATTGTCTTTAGACAGATAAAAATAAATGATTATCCGCCATAGAACATGTGAAAATTATACCCAAATACAATGTAACGAAGGATTTTGGGTTTAATCCCGAGTACACAATTATAGCAATGATGTGTACATGTACATGCAGAATACCTCTTTTTTTATCCTTCGTCCACGTGTTCCTCCTTAACGGAAAAAATTATCAGTAAATTATATTATACCGAACGAGGTTGAAAAATGCCGAACTTTATTTCTTAAAATTAACAGCAATTATCCGACTTTTCTCATATCACTGTAAAAATGCCGTAAAAACTAAAACCGTCTGGTTTGACTTTGTCAACGCGTTTTAGATCGGGTTTGAGATTTTTATTAAATGTCTGGAGTATTTCGCTTATTCTGCAAGTCCGTATAATGAAAGAAAACACAAACAGATTTAGAGGAGGTTCAGGGGGCCTGCCCCCACTGGCGGGTTTAAGTGGGGCTTGGGGGCGCACGCCCCCCCCCCCCCTTAAAATTTTCAAAATATGACATGACTAATATTAATAATGCCATACTTTGGTTTTATAATTAATGGTCAATTAAAAAATGGTAATTTTATTTTATGACCAAGTATCGGTTTTCTTAAAAATCAAGTCTGAAAACCTTGCATTCCCTAGGCTATGAATATTATCTCAATTATTCAAAGCGGAAAACGTCTACTGATTTCGTTTGAAGGGTAGACAGCACTAGTCAATTTCCTATGATGACGCAAAGAAAGGCTGGTCGAAGGTAAATAACATTCGGCAAACCTCGGCTGATTCCGTCACCTTCATCCAGATGAGGTACGAATCGGCCGAGGTGTGCCGAGTGAGGTAAATAAATGAATTTAAAAGGTCTACGTTACAAACCTATCCACTGATTGATGTATTTATTTATTAAATGGTGTAACTATGCAGTAATTTACTTACATAGATACAAGACTTTTTTTTAACGTCAGGATATAGGTTAGAATGGTCACAGACGAGTGTAACTTCGACCACCTGGTTAATTTCGACTGTTCATAAATACCTTAAAATAATTTGTTTATAACCCATTATAGTGTACACACATCTATTTTATGCAGAAAGAAAGTGCATTTTTCATATACAAATCAATGTTGATAATAATAGGCGAAATTTATTTCTTTACTGGAAAATTACATCCAAGAAGAAACTTTATCGCCCGAAAAATTACGGACGAGTATTTTTAAACCATTGCGGGGAATTATCAGTTTATCACCTCTAAAAATATCTTGTATATACAGAAAGACACAGTGGATATTCCTGGCGTGAAATTTATCAACTATGTTTAAATTGGCAACTTAAATTCATACCTTTTAAATTTATAGTATTTAGTTTTTACAAATAAAATGCAAATCAGCTGAACAGAAATCGGCCGAAGTTACCCTTTGCATGAATACGGCGTCAGCAGGTAACTCAGTTCGACCAATGAAAATGACGCAATGCTATTTGTTACCAGAAAAAAATCATGACCACCATCCGTATAAAAAAAGTATTAGGATAAGTATTATGTACAAGAATATTCCGTAGAAACTAGTTCTATAACCGTGAAAAAATCATCTGTTTTGTTTACATGCGGTTTAGATGCCTGCGCATATATATATTTGTAGCATGCCTTGATAAATCGGTAAATTAGTCTCTAGGCACCTGGTGCACTTAATGTCTTCAAATTAGGTACATTTTGAAAATTGCTTTTTTTTCTTTTTGTCAGCATTTTTTCACAATCTTTTATGTTTTACAACAGAATAATTTAAATTAATATATATGTATTTTTTTAAATTAGAGATGACGCGAATAATTTCATTTATATTTGCACATCGATCGAAAATACCCCGTGTGCAGTTGAAGTTACCCAACACACATATCTTGTAAATCGAACACATTTATTTTATATCATGACGAATAATACATATAACACAATGTAATCTGAACAATAAAAGGTATTCCGAAGGAAAAATAATCCAGTAAATCAGTAAATGTTGAGCGTAATACATGTAATAGGCAGTGACATACTTGAACAAAACCCCCTGCCTGAACGAAGTTATCCACGCCCCCCCCCCCCTCCCCATCACAAATCCTATATCCGCCCATGGCCCCCTTTTGTATCCAAAATATACACAAGATTTAATAAATCAATTTGTAATGTGGCTTTGGGCCCCTACCCCGACAC
Organism: Saccostrea echinata; assembly: GCF_033153115.1. Classification (NCBI taxonomy): domain Eukaryota; kingdom Metazoa; phylum Mollusca; class Bivalvia; order Ostreida; family Ostreidae; genus Saccostrea; species Saccostrea echinata. The sequence goes on along the minus strand of NW_026889772.1, from coordinate 14,006,667 downwards.
AAAACTGGTCGGGCCCCCTTTTCAAGATTCCTGTTTCCACCACTGAAAAAGAATGTGTTGTTCCCTTGGATGTCGATATCTGAATTATGTTTTATTTAAACACCTAGTCTAATATATCATGGGCGCCAATAATAGGACGATTATTTGTTTTTTAAAATAAAGTGGTTCTTACAGATGTTAAAAAAACCTTATAAACGGCTAAATAATTATTTAATTCATCTACAACAAATGTTAGTTTAGTTCTTTGCTTTCATAATCTAACTTTTTATAAATTAACACGAAAGTCGTGCGATCGTATACAAATACTCAGAAGCAATCTTTCATATTAAATGAACGTATAGGTGAATAAATTTCCTCTCATCACTATACGTAAACCCCCATCCTCGAAATAAATAGAATGTTTTCCTTCGCAGTCGATTGGTTTTACCAGGTACATGTCAGTACAAGTGAGGATGGAGCTTTATAGAAGCAGGTGATGAATTCCGAGAGAAAGGCACTGCCTATATTATATACATGTACATTCTTAGGGACCTGGTTTTCTGAACCGATCTCACTGTTATTCAAAGACCTAGCTAGAAATTCTCTCTCTCTCTCTCTCTCTCTCTCTCTCTCTCTCTCTCTCTCACTCACTTTGAAATGCAGGCCCGTCGATTGTAAAAAAAAAAGACAAAATAATTTCAATTTTTAATAAGTATCTCATCTCCCAAGCCAAAGACCCAAGTAAGCTTTTGCTGTTCATAATTCTTCATCTTTGTTTGCTATATTGGTGTATATAAGCATTAACGTCGTTGTTGTTTTAAAGCTACTCGTAAATTTTTCTCATTTTTATCTTATGAAGAACCACTGGACCATAACAACGAAAATTAATACAGAATATTTTGGTAATGTTTTGTTCAAATGAAGGGTCACATCCTCTTTTAATGGATACATGTAGAAAAAATTAGATGGGGTCCAGGCGCAGATCAAGGAATTTTCTTCCACGGAGGGGGGGGGGGGATCCCAATAAAAAAAAATATTTCAACCCAGAAATTTCTTGACGAGCCAAAAAAAAAAAAGTAACTCTTTTCCCAAACGTGAAAAACCTATTTCGTGTGTGTGTTTGTGTGTGTGTATGGGGGAGGGGGGGGATCGTTGACTTTTTAGCTCAAGTGAGCTTTTCTGATCACCCGTTGTCCGTCGTCCGTCCGTCTGTCTGTCCGTCCGTCCGTCCGTCTGTAAACTTTTCACATTTTCAACTTCTTCTCAAGAACCACTGGGCCAATTTCAACCAAACTTGGTACAAAGTATCCTTAGGTGAAGGGGAGTTTAAATTGTTAAAATGAAGGGCCAAGTCCCCTTACAAGGGGAGATAATCAAGAAAAGACAAAAATAGAGTGGGGTCATTAAAAAATCTTCTTCTCAAGAACCACTGGGCCAAAAAAGCTGAAACTTATGTGGAAGCAACCTGGGGTAGTGGAGATTCTAAATTATTAAAATCATGACCCCCGGGGGTAGGCCGGGGCCACAATAGGGAATCCAAGTTTTACATTGAAATATGTAAGAAAAATCTTTAAAAATCTTCTTCTCAAGAATCACAAGGCCAGAAAAGCTGAAACTTATGTGGAAGCATCCTGGGGTAGTGGAGATTCTAAATTGTTAAAATCATGCCCCCCGGGGGTAGGCCGGGGCCACAATAGGGAATCCAAGTTTTACATTGAAATATGTAAGAAAAATCTTTAAAAATCTTCTTCTCAAGAATCACTAGGCCAGAAAAGCTGAAACTTATGTGGAAGCATCCTGGGGTAGTGGAGATTCTAAATTGTAAAAATCATGACCCCCGGGGGTAGGGCGGGGCCACAATATGGAATCCAAGTTTTACATTGAAACACATAAGAAAAATTTTTAAAAATCTTCTTCTCAAGAATCACAAGGCCAGAAAAGCTGAATCTTATGTGGAAGCATCCTGGGGTAGTGGAGATTCTAAATTGTTCAAATCATGACCCCCGGGGGTAGGGCGGGGCCACAATAGGGAATACAAGTTTTACATTGAAATATAAAGGAAAAATCTTTGAAAATCTTCTCCTCAAGAACAACTGGGCCAGAAAAGCTGAAACTTATATATAAGCATCCTGGGGTAGTGGAGATTCTTAATTGTAAAAATCATGACACCCGGGGGTAGGGCGGGCCCACAATCAGTATTACAAGAGGGGAAATCTGGTTAAGAACAGCATGGCTAAAGTTACTCAGGTGAGCGATGTGGCCCATGGGCCTCTTGTAAAGCTTCATACCTAAGACTTTTCATACCATTTTAACACAGATCCGCGTTTTGGGGGAAGGGTCCGTGTTTTCTAAGGGGGGGGGGGGCATGGTCAGTTTTACTTGTTAGCTCACCTGAGCTGAAAGCTCAAGTGAGCTTTTCTGATCACCCGTTGTCCGTCGTCCGTCCGTCTGTCTGTCCGTCCGTCCGTCTGTAAACTTTTCACATTTTCAACTTCTTCTCAAGAACCACTGGGACAATTTTAACCAAACTTGGTACAAAGTATCCTTTGGGGAAGGGGAGTTTAAATTTTTAAAATAAAGGACCAAGTCCCCTTACAAGGGGAGATGATCAAGAAAAGACAAAAATAGAGTGGGGTCATTAAAAAATCTTCTTCTCAAGAACCACTGGGCCAGAAAAGCTGAAACTTATGTGGAAGCATCCTGGGATAGTGAAAATTCTAAATTGTTAAAGTCATAACCCCCGGGGGTAGGGCGGGGCCACAATAGGGAATACAAGTTTTACATTGAAATATATAGGAAAAATCTTTAAAAATCTTCTTCTCAAGAACCACTGGGCCAGAAAAGCTGAAACTTTTTTTGGAAGCATCCTGGGGTAGTGTAGATTCTAAATTGTTCAAATCATGACCCCCGGGGGTAGGGCGAGGCCACAATAGGGAATACAAGTTTTACATTGAAATATATAGGAAAAATCTTTAAAAATCTTCTTCTCAAGAACCACTGAGCCAGAAAAGCTGAAACTTATGTGGAAGCATCCTGGGGTAGTGTAGATTCTAAATTGTTCAAATCATGACCCCCGGGGGTAGGGCGAGGCCACAATAGGGAATACAAGTTTTACATTGAAATATATAGGAAAAATCTTTAAAAATCTTCTTCTCAAGAACCACTGAGCCAGAAAAGCTGAAACTTATGTGGAAGCATCCTCAAGTAGTGTAGACTCTAAATTGTTCAAATCATGACCCCGGGGATAGGGCGGGGCCACAATAGGGGGAATCTCAAGTTTTACATTGAAATATATAGGAAATATCTTTAAAAATCTTCTCAAGAACCACTGGACCAGAAAAACTGAAACTTATGTGGAAGCATCCTGGGGTAGTGTAGATTCTAAATTGTTCAAATCATGGCCCGTGGGGGTAGGCGGGGCCACAATAGGTATTACAAGGGGGGAAGTCTGGTAATGAACAGCATGGCCAAAGTTACTCAGGTGAGCGATGTGGCCCATGGGCCTCTTGTTTAGTATATACATTTAACTGCCCCCAACCCCCTCTAGATCATGGGGTCATTTGAAAATAGTATTCTCAAGAATCCCTGGCCTAGAATGAGAAAATTTCCAACATAGCATACATTCATTTTTTTTTTCAAATATTGATTCCAGGGAGAAGGTTTGGGCCGGAAAGAGTGTTCATAATTTAACAAAGGAATTTATATATCCCCCCAAACAAAGTGTGTGGGTTTGGGGTGGGGGTGTTTTGAGTCTTTTGGAATCACACTGTCCGTCTGCCTAGCTGTCCGTCTGTACGTGATAGTTCGCCAAGGATATTATAACTTTGTTATGAAGAAACTGGAAGGTCATACTTGGTACAAAGATTACTAATGATCCGAAGGTGTGTCATGGTTTTGATCCAATATCATTCCAGCAAGTTCAAGGTCATTGGAAAAAAAATAGCAAGTATCAAACTTGATACAGAAATTGCTTATGACAAAATTAAAGGGTTTGACACGACTTTCATCCAAGGTCATTCCTGTAAGTTCAAGGTCACTGACAGAAAACTGTAAGACTACTGTATGTGTTATAACTTTTGAAGCTCATACTTGGAACAAAGATTGCTTATGATCCACCGGTTTGAGATAACATAGTACTAGACTGGCAGAAGAAGTGGCAAAATTCGTGCCTGGATTATAAATTTATAAGGGGTGGGAGGAACACAGGAAACTTTTTCTCAGATTGCTTGAGATGGGTTTTCCTGACCTTGAACAAAGGTTTTTTTCGGCAAGTTCAAGGTCACTGGCAGATAAATATTATTTTTTTTCCATTTGCTATAACTTTGTTACATAAAATCACTGGAAGCTTTTACTTGATACAGAGATTGCTTATGATCCAAGAATGTGTTTTGACCTTGATCCAAGGTCTTTCTGGCAAGTTCAAGGTCACTGACAGAAAAGTGCAATATTCTTTTTCAGGTATATCTTTGTCATTGGGTATCACTGGAAGCTCATAATTTTTTCAATGGTTGTTTTTGACCTTAACATAGGTCATTTAGGCAAGTTCAAGGTCACTGATATAATAAGTGTAAAATTCAAAAAGGTCTAGTCGCCCAAGTGGCGCAGTGGTAAGAGTGTCTGCTCTAGAGTCGTGGATTATGGAGTTGATCCTTACGTCGCAGGTTCGAATCCCACTGTGGGACGCAGAGACTGATCCTTCGGATGAGACCGTACAAACTGAGGTCCCGTCTGGCAGTAGGTGCTGGCACGAAAAAGATTCCTCACTGCTAAATGGCCATGTGTGCCGAGTATAGGTCAAAATTTGCAGATCTCCATCGGTAAATGGTGGCGTCTCCATATGATTGAAAAATTCTCGAAAGGGACGTTAAACAACATACAAACAAATAAACAAAAAGGTCTATACTTTTGTAATAGAAAAAATTGCATGCATTTGCATTTCACTGAAAAGATGATAAATATATCATCCAGAGTGTGTAATGGCCTTGACTTAAATTCGAGGTCACTTAGAATATGATGTTTTTGATGAATAGTCTGAAAGAACACGTGACTGTGATTTTTTTTTTTTATGTCGGTGACATAAAGATGGTGTTTGCTCTTAGCAAGCTGCAGAATGTGTCATGGCTTGACGCAAAGTTATTTGGACAAGTTCAAGTTCACTGACAGGGGAATTTTACATTCCTTTACTGTCTTTCTACTGTTGAAACATTGAAAGTTGATGCCCCTTACAGTATTGTTTATAACCTTAAAATGTTGCATGAACTTGACTCAAGGTCGCTCTGTCCTGTCCGGAGCTCCGACGGAAGACCTATTCGTTGCATTGCAACGAGCTCGGCTCTAGTTGTAATCTATTTCAATTGTAATTGAAAAGGTGCTAAGGCAAAAAATTGCAATTAGTGATGGAAGTATTCATGTATTAAGTATTAATACTTGTGTAAAGTATAATTTTTTACTATCAGTCTCTTGTTTCTTCATTTAATTTTTCATTAAATATTAAATAAACTATATACATCAAATAATACTTTTAAACATACAATAATTCACGCCTTCTTACAGCACAGTTTACATTCCGCTCTGTCGCTTTGTAACCCAGTCTTCGTTCACACGTGGCCGCAGAGAGCCGGGGTCATATCGGTGTTAAATATGGAACGCCGCAGCTGCCTTATGTGGAGAACATTCATTATATGCTGATACTTTAACATTATATGCTGATAGTTTGTCATTATATGCTGATGGTTTGTCATTATATGCTGTTACTTCAACATAATATGCTGATACTTTAACATTATATGCTGATAGTTTGTCATTATATGCTGATAGTTTGTCATTATATGCTGTTACTTCAACATTATATGCTGATACTTCAACATTATATGCTGATAGTTTGTCATTATATGCTGATAGTTTGTCATTATATGCTGATAGTTTGTCATTATATGCTGTTACTTCAACATTATATGCTGTTACTTCAACATTATATGCTGTTACTTCAACATTATATGCTGATAGTTTGTCATTATATGCTGTTACTTCAACATTATATGCTGATACTTTAACATTATATGCTGATAGTTTGTCATTATATGCTGTTACTTCAACATTATATGCTGATACTTTAACATTATCTGCTGATAGTTTGTCATTATACGCTGATACTTCAAGAGAAAAAATCCAAAAAAAAAAAATTGTTTTCAATTGCAAAGTTTAGTATATATATACATGTACATGTATTGTACATGTATTGGCAAATTGATGGGACGAAAAGGGATAGGAGGCACGTGTAAGCAGTCTTGAATATACTGGCGTATTTGGGAAGGGGTAGAGAGTACATATATAATATTAAGAGTGAACTAAACGAAGATAGCTTTGCAAAAAGCGCGTGCACTGCACGAAAATTTAAATATATTTTGGAAGTTCAGGAACTCTTCATCGTATTAAAACTTCGCTGTTTTTTTAAACATCAATGATGTTACAGGACATCAAAGCAGAATAATACAATTTATAGGGGACAAACATTTGATTCGATGAAGGGGGGTGCAATTTTTTTTTCTTCGAGTCATATTATTTATTTTCATGTCACTTCGTGAATGATAGATTATTCATTTTCTAGATGACCAGGTACAGATTATTTATTTTCACACAAAACAAAAAAGTCTAACCAAACTCGAAAACTCCATTTCTTTGGGGAGAGGGGTGGGCCTACCGCCACGCCAAATTCATCCTCGTACAGATGATTAATTCACATATGATAACCCCCCTCCCCCCTCCCACGCGTATAGCATGGTCGTTCCGGCCTCAGAACCACGCGTCAGCACTTAAGTTTTTGATATGTCTTTTATATGTAATTTTCAAATCGGTAGGACGGGGGTTGTTGTTCAGGGATTTCATTGTTATGACATCGACATAGTAATTTAGGCTACTAATGACTCAAAAGCTTTTCCAGAATCTAGCTGCCATTGCATTTTAACTGGACTATTTTAGCTGGTCTATACATCCAATGCCATGCATGCGATCATTCTGGAAAACTGTAAAATCACCGAAACTGAGATAATGAAGTTAGTTTGAACTTTGTGAATATTTATGGAGTTGTAATCTTGCCAACAGCCCCCCCCCCCCTTCCCCTTTCCAAAAAAAAAAAAAAATAAAAATAAAAATCATAAACTCAAAAATAATATTTTTAACATCCAAACAATCAATATAATATTTCACTAAACATTCTTCAATTTCGATTAAATTATACTCATGCAGTATAAATTCATCTATAAGAAATCATATTAAAATACATGTATTTACTTGTATTTATTTATTTTTTACAATAATGCATATAATCATGTAACTTGTAAGCCAGTAAACACATTCCAGAGGGGTATACATGATTTCAAGATGAAAGGGGGGGTGGTTTGTTTGTTTGATTATTGTTTAACGTTCCTCTCGAGAATTTTTCACTCAGATGGAGACGCCACCACTTGCCAGTGGAGAGCTGCAATTTTTTTTACCAATACTCGACAATTAGGGCCATTGAGCAGCGAGGGATCTTTTTCGTGCCAACACCTACTGCGACACGGGGCCTCGGTTTATACGGTCTCATCCGAAGGATCGGTCTCCACGTCCCACAGTGGAATTCGAACCCGCGACGTAAGGACCAACTTCTTACTTCGCGATTCTAGAGCAGACGCTCTAACCACTGCGCCCGGACGCGGGCGACCGGGGGGAGGGGGGGTTAATATTAATGACAACATAAACTCAAAATACTTGTAGTAAAAATGAGTATATAAGAGCAAAGATTTTCTCAAGATTCAGGTTTTCTCTGTTGAATATCAAGACCATAAAAGTTTTCTAAAACTTTTCTTTCTTTCAACCTCTTACTTTTTTCTTCATTTTTTTTTTTGAAGACGTACATATACCACACCTATATACTTTATGTATATATATATATAAGTGTGGTACATCTTTTTTAAACGTGGGTTTTCTTGACTGAAAGTGTCAGAATCTTTATTTTAACAACTTTTAAGTATTTTTAAAGTATTCATAAATTATTTATTAACAACCCAAAAGATAAGCCCCTATGATTACACATACATATTTTAAGATACAACGTTAGTTTTCCTTGAAATGATGAATGTGAACAACGATCGAAATGTCTATATCTACTTGAACCTTTAAAATCCGACCAAAGGGACCTTATTAGCTGAGAAAAGGCGTGCATACGTCGAACAACCTGCAATATTCCATCTTAATAAAAACTTAATATTCTCACACATTCTGTTAAAAAACGCGTTTTGGACGATTTTTGCAACACGATCCCGATGTTTAACCTATTTTTAAAGCACCATATAGTGAAGTATCATCATATAATGTTAAAGTATCAGCATATAATGTTGAAGTATCAGCATATAATGTTGAAGTATCAGCATATAATGACAAACTATCAGCATATAATGTTGAAGTATCAGCATATAATGTTAAAGTATCAGCATATAATGTTGAAGTATCAGCATATAATGACAAACTATCAGCATATAATGTAAAAGTATCAGCATATAATGTTGAAGTAACAGCATATAATGACAAACTATCAGCATATAATGTTGAAGTATCAGCATATAATGTTGAAGTAACAGCATATAATGACAAACTATCAGCATATAATGTTAAAGTATCAGCATATGATGTTGAAGTAACAGCATATGATGACAAACTATCAGCATATAATGTTAAAGTATCAGCATATGATGTTGAAGTAACAGCATATAATGACAAACTATCAGCATATAATGTTGAAGTATCAGCATATAATGTTGAAGTAACAGCATATAATGACAAACTATCAGCATATACTGACAAACTATCAGCATATAATGAATGTTCTCCACATAAGGCAGCTGCGGCGTTCCATAGTTAAAATACATTGTGTACTCATAGCGATTAATGGAAAATTGGGTTTGAAATCATTTCGAATCTTACATATTATTTTATTTCACTCTATCTCACGCTTATTTTTTATCAATCCAAACCGCCCGTGCATTTATTCATTTCAAGTTTTATGCATTTTAATTGCCGACTTAACCATTAAGTTTGCAACAATTTATTTTTCTGTCTCATGTTTTAAACTGCATGTACACATGCATGATAATTGTAAGTGGAGGTGACTTTTTCAATTCTCGGCATCCTCACAATGTCAAGGTATTGTGATTTCGAAACCTTAATTGACATTGTGAGGATGAATTCTCGGGAAAATCGAAAAGTTTTACGGATATATACATACATACATGCATGCAAGTACAGAACATGCTCTTTTTACAAGCACGATCATGAATTCGAATGTACAAGTGTACATGTATATGCAAGAGCGCCCCAAATGTACGCATATCGAGTGTTTAAAATACAGAGAAATACAAAATCCCCGGTCTCTGTTTTACATTATCTTTGCAACAAAATATTGCTTAATCTGAAATCAATTTATTGATCTATAGCTTATTTTGAAGTAAATTATCGGTTCACTGAGTTGATAATACGTTATTTTATAACGGGTACATTTAGAGTATTCCGAATCACTTTTTACATTTTGACGGTAAACGATTTTATTAACAGGTTTATAAATGGTTGGATGGTATTAAAGGAAAGCCAATTCAATGAAAAATCAAATCTACATTACACGGCGAGTCTATCTACGATACAACTGCCTTGACAGGGGTTATATTTACATCACCTTTTTAGTGTATTGCAGGTCAGTTACGGGTATTTCGAATCACCAGGTAAATGGCTAAAACGGTCAGAGAACAACATTATAATTAATGAATTAGTTGGTATTGTTTACCAAAAGTATCAAAAAATAAAAAGAATTATTTTCTTGTTGAATGTTCTTGTTTTTTTTTTTAAATTAAGTTATTAACCCCCCCCCCCCCCTCTGTAGACACACTATAAAACAGCGTTCTTAGAGGCGGATCATGCAGAAAAGCAAATACCAACAGAATATTACTTTCAGAAATTACCTGATTGTAAATTGTTGTCCTGTAAATATAATCATGATAATTATGTAATTTTTTTTTTACCCATGTGATTTTTTTAATGCAAATAATTAACATTGAACTGTCAAAATTCTACGAGTAGGCTACCAAATAATGATATAATGATGATAAAAAAATTGTGAAAAGGAATTAAACCAACTCATGTTTAGATATATCATGATTATCAAGAATGACGTATATCACTGCATACGTGTACTCGTACATATCAACAGTGATCAACACTGATCAAGTGTATACCGGGACCCGGGATAGTCTTATTATAGCTCTTGCTTTGTCAAATCTCATACCCCTTGCATTTAAGAAAAACAATGTTTTAAAAAAATAATAATCTGACATATAACAAGTATGCAGCGTGTGCAATTTATTTGGCTGCGAGCTTGTACACACGGGGTTCGAAACTGTAGGGGGCTACAAATGCGGTCATAACTAGTATATTTTTGAGGTGTTATCAAAAACAAATAATACTCACAAAAGCTTATAAAATTGCCGTTCTATCGATACCTAATGTGCCATGTTTCATCCACCAACAACGCCACGACATCGATGAGAAATACCATGCAACGTTTCTACACGGACATTTTCTTCGAAAAGGATAGGAAGTTACAATGTAATGAATTAAAATATTAATTCTTTTAGTTAAGGACATTGGCAAGTCAAGGTTTTCCGGAGAAAGAAGGTTTAATACATGGGTTTTTTCACTTATAAAATAGTGATTGAGAGTGATCTCCCATGTAGAATTCTCTAAGCGGTGGAAACCAAAAGCGTATGTTACAGAGGAAAACAAAAGCACGTGTACTTCCTTCAACGGGTAGAATCATCTATACAGCAAGAAAGAAAAGTAGTAATGGCTTTGTTGTACATTGTATTCAGGGACAAAGAGCCAATAGGTCGTCATTTACGATAGTTATGCTCAGTATGCTGGGAAGGGCAAAGATGTGACATATGCTGAAAGGTAGGCCGACTGAGTACAGTTCTTAGCTAGGTCGTGTGAAGGAAGCAGCATTTAGTAACTACGAATAAAAATAAAAATAAAACAATGCCAATATTTTTGTTACAATGTGTTTCAATCAATGTGCAGTCAACTACATGATAAAAACAATCAACCAGTCTTTTGATCAATTTTAGCTGTTAAGGGAAGCAACTCAGAAATAATGATCGGTGCCGGTATATCCATGTCTTGTTCCGATATATAATTTTTTAGCCAAAATTTCTAGAAGTCATGGGAAATGAAGATACAATAATGTATATAATACAAAAACTGTATGAAATAAGTGGGTTTTGGAAAAATATTATGGTGAAAAATTATGTAGGTCCCTTTTATCAACATTTTACATAGGAAATGCATTGAGAAGTGTAAAAACACTGATTTGACAAAATCTAAAAAAGAAGGTTGGATTGGTAGGTTAAACGGTCCAGAATATAGCCTGTTTAGTACATTTAAACCTACTCAAGAGTTCTTGAAAAATTCTATACGATAACCAGGAACCTTGCCAATGTCCTTAACGCATTATGTTTACCTCTTTATTTGTTGTATGCAATAAGTATAGACCTACTAATAATGACTGTTTGGTTGTCACACCTCTGCATGTGTCGTGCGAGGTACAGCGGTAAGGTAAATTACCGAGAGTCGCGATATGCGGGGTGATTCGGAATACCCTAAATGACTGTGGTCCATTGAATTTCTACTAGCAAATCAACCTGTCAAAGCTAACATGGGCCCACATAATACGATTAAATTCGTTTCATGAATGAACTGGTTCTTAACAAATATATGTACAGTATGCAATATCTTTTCTTTAGATCTGTTTGTTTATTATTTTCAACCACAATCTGCAGTACATGTATAGTTACACGAAATCCATGCACAACGGCGCTACACCTGTCAATCAAAATCACTCGATATTGTGAACTCAGTCTGGTGCTACGGCAGCATTTCCGAAGTGATTAAAAATATTCTTTCGGCTAATTCTAATTTTTCGCGTTGAATAATAATATTTTGGAACAAAGTTGGAATTAAGGCTGGAGCTGCATGCTGTGAATTTATCACACCTGCAGTCTGCAGTCTTCCCTTCTTACATGTATATTAAGCATCTGTTTAGTAATGAATCAGAGAGCATAATATGCGGAACAAGTTTGATTGAGATTTTTACTTTTTCTTTAAGATAAAATGATTAATAACATAATTTATGCATCTAATAGATACATATAAATGTACATGTATAGCTTTTTTAAAACAAGAATCTGTAATTGAAAATGTGAAAGTGAAGAGTTTAGGTAATAGTTTTTAACCAAAATTTAATGACAGTTCATTCTTTCCTAGTCTCTATATAACTTTTAATTACGGCCGTGCCCTCCCCCCTTCAATTGATGTCTTATACATGCTTTTAAATTCTGTTTATATATCAAGAAAATTTCCACAGGTACTTGTGGAAGGACCCCACCCCCACCCCCGAATTCAACCCCGATGTTTGTTGGACATTTTTTTCCACAAATCATATTTATTACACTTATTCATCATGTGTACCATAGGAAAAAATCGAGTACAAGTACCTGTGGAAATTTCTATTTGCCCCCCTCCCCTCCCCCCCCCCCCCAAAAAAAAAAAAAAACTGAAATTGCTTTCCACGGGCTTGACAACAGGTACTTGTGGACAGAACCCCCCACCCCCACCCCCCGATATTCAACCCCAGGGCTTGTTGGACATTTTTTCCACAATTTATATTTATTGCACTTACTCATCATGTGTACCATATGAAAAAATCGTGAAAACCCCCAAATAATCGTTCCACACAAAAATGCCTCACTATGTATAGTTAAAACATTAATTTTTCATATTTCTTGATGAAATCAACATTAAATAAATCAACACAAAATTAATACCGAATTACATATCACTTGAATTTATCATTTGAATTTATCATAAAGCAGAAAATCTGCTCTGCGGGCTTCAAGGCCAGTTCAGGAACCTAAGGGTGTCCTCATTTTCCAAGTCCAGTACAGAACGTAAAATAAATGAAATAAATCACACGATCACTAGGATGAACTCAAAGAAAGAAGACTCTTGAGGAAAAGATATTTTGATTCGACTTATAGACTGAAATAAACCGATATTCTCTTTTTGCCACTCTTTCCTGGTGCCCTGGGACTCTGAATCTAGGATCAGGATTTTTTTCACAGGTCCGTTGTACGGATTGTACGGGGGGGGGGGGCAGACTTTCTGAAAATAGTCTTTTGCTGTAGTTTTAATTATATGTAAATTTTGATTTAGTTGCTGCTTGCCCCCTCCCCACTCTTTGCTTCTCTTCGGTCATACATAGGCGAATCCCAGCAAAAATGTAATGACCCCCCCCCCCCTCTCCAACACACACTTTTTTTTTTGAAAATGTGTATTGCGATAGGACTTAAAATTGGAAAACATTTTCTGTATATCTCTACATCGAAAAATATAAAACAAATATTTTTTTTATATTTCCTTTTTAAAACAACCTATATAATTATGCATAGCTAATTAAATACTGCATTAAATATTTATCTTTGCAGACAATATATGCTCTGGGTTATAGAACATGATGTGAAAGCGTATCGTAATGCACCTTGTAATCCTTTGGATTTTCAGATTTAAGGCCAGTGCGAAAACCCAAAGATGCCGACATTTTTTTATGCTACTGTAATCGAAGATCCGGGGGCATACAGTTTTTGTCCTGTCCGCCTGTCTATTTGTCTGTTAGACTGTGTTAGCCTCTTTGTCCGCAAAAACTTTAACTATGCCCATAAAATTTGATTGGTTGGAACTACTGCTTTCATATTTCTAATGTGTATTCCTAGTAACAAGGACTTTCTTAAGGTACCAACATATTTGACCTCTTGACCTTGAACTTGGAGTTTGATCCTCTTTCGCAAAATTTTACCAAACTATAACCTTGGCCAAAACTTTTGAACAGTTGGTGCTAGGGCTTTTATACTTCACATCTGTATCCCTTGTGATAAGTCTCCTCCTTGGGTATAAATATGTTTGACCATTTGACCTTGACCTTGGAGTTTGACCAACTTTTAAACAACTTTAGCCTTGACAATAACTTTTGAATGGCTAGTACTAGGGCTTTTATATTACATAGGTAATTTTCTTGTGACAAGGCCTGTCATTGTATACCTAAAATTTTACCTTGACCTTTGAGTATGTCCTACTTTTGAAAAACTTTAACCTTGGTTTTAACATTTGAACAGTTGGCGATAAGGCTTTTTTAATACCAAATGTGTATTCCTTGTAACAATTAAGACCTTCCCTCAAGTACAAACAATTATGATCCCTTGACTTTGGAGTTTGACCTTTTAAAGAAATTAATCTTGACCATAATTTTAAACTGTTGCTGCTGTGGCTTTCAAACTGTAGATTCCTTATTTTACGCGAGTACTTAATATCGCGAAATGGCCCAAGGGCGTCAAATCGCGAGAAAAATAATTAGCGAATGGGTGATTTATCTAGAGATTTTACATACATTAAAGCACCATAAAAATCAAAGTACTGAAAGTACTCATGGGAGTTGAACATAGTAATGTGAAAGATTTAATAGGAAGTAAAGGAGCTATAGTGTCGGAACATTTTTTCATGCTTTAGATATAAGTCAACTATTGCAGATTTGACAGAGATACATGTACAACACCAAACATTAGAAATAATTTCAAAAACATTTGAATAACGAAGATCATGTGCCACAATACTCACCTGAGTAACTTTAATGACTTTAACCGTGCTGTTCTTATTCAGATTTTCAAAAACTTTTACCACTTAATATTCCCATGCAGGGACGTAGCATCGTTTTTGAAAGGGGGGGGGCTCGAAAATTAACTCGAAAATTCTATTTTTTGGGTGTGGGGATAGGTCTTGAACTTCTTTCAGTATCAAATTTTGCTCATACACTACTACATCACCCTTATTTGAATATTCTGCAACAAACGGGGGGGGGGGGGGGGGCGGACTTTCAATGAACATTTACAATATTAAAATTTTATAAAATTTCATGTTTGGAAAAAAGTGTTGGGGGGGGGGGGGGCAGACCCCTCTCCCCTCCCCGATGCTACGTGCCTGTCATGAAAAAAATGTGTCCGCATAAATTAATATGGCGATATCAAACTCTTAGGGGTCTCTAAATCTACACAATATTAACAACAATGTTTTGCAATTATGAAGATTTTTTTCCTGTGCACATACATTCAACTTAAATCCTAATTTATTTCATTTATTAAATATCCAAAATTCATTTTTAGCCAATTTCACATGCATAGGATCCATATAATATAAGAGCGCAGAACATTAACTGGCGAAATTAGAAATATGCAGCTTACGTTATTTAAATTTTCATCTGTTACAATCATAATGTTTAAAGAGAGACAATGAAATGGGCAGGTACAATCAACATGGACGTCCGAGAAAACATTGGATTAAAATTCTAGTTTGAAATTCATTTTCAATCCACCTGAGCTGTTTTCAAACCTAAAGTGTGAATGTATGATCCGAAAGACAAATAATTTCAATTCCCAAATACATGTTGTTTGACATTCATATTTATGACTACTTTAGCATATAATTTTAAGGATACGTAAAAGTAAAAGAAGACGGGGATTACTTTTTCAGGGAACGGCCATTTGATTCTAGAAGGGGGGGGGGTCAAAAATTGTCGAGTCAGATCATGCCTTCACATGATAGAATATATTTATTTCTAGGATGACAAAAGCTTTTTTTTATAGTTTTGTCTTCACTGAAAACTGTTTGATAAACAAAAGCAGGGAGGGGTTGTCAATTTAAAAGAAAATTTTCATATTTATTCCAAGATCGTTCAGGCCGCCTCCCTCCCAGCACACACATACACATACCATACAGAAATCAAATATTTGTCCATTTATATTTCTTTAAATACACTGGACAGAAAATTCTGATTTATATAAATTTCAAACTATTCCAAAATTGAAATTATTTGTCTTCTTGGTCAATCAGTAACATCGTACGTTCTTGCGTAGCTGAGGTGGATTGAAAATGAATTTCAAACTAGAATTTCAATCCAATGTTTTCTTGGACGTCCGTGTCAAATTGTACCCACCCAAATTGTTCCGCGGTCTTAATTTGTTAAGCAAACTGAATCAACACAACTTTGAATGGCTTGCATTCTAATGGTTCTATTGCAGCAAAGTTCTCTCAAAACAAGCGTAACTTTTTAAGTCATTTGGATGTAATATATGAATCAGCAAAATATTAATGGACATGCTGATACAGCTCATCCCAATTTCTGAAAATAAAATCTTTATCTTCTGGGCTCCTTTCTTTAATTTTTCGAGCATTGATAATTTATTTCAAATACCTATGAAAGCATCTGAAGCACGACGCCCTCCCTACTCTCTTCTGAATATGTAGAAGATCCTTTTATATGCAGACATGTTGAAATGCATTAATTAATGTAACACACGTTTTTCAAGTTCAATACTAGTGTTGTACACGTGACCCACTAAATGTTGATAAATTCATGAAATTTAAGATTAAAAATTAATGTCATCTGAAGTTGTCACAAATTTACTTCTTTCTTTATAAGTAATTCTTATCTGCTGAGTGGTCAAAAACACTCAGTCTTGTCGGCAAGGTCGGAAAGGAATTTTCTGGACCGATAACGTACAAGAAAACTGTGGTCCAAACGACCCTTTAATTAAAACATTGAACGTGATGCAAATTTCTAAAACGCTGTGCCTAGGTATGGGCCACAAAACGCCGAAAACGCACGTATGGTGCCGATTGTCGATCAAAATTGTTAAAGCAGGTCTCTGATTAGAGACTCTGTATCATAAGATTGGATTTTTTGTGAGAGCGAATATCATAAATTTTAAAAGACATCTTATTTTAGTGCTATTATTTTTTCCCTTTATCAGCGATTCAGCGTACAAAATAAGATTCATGTCTGACAAAACTTTGTCCAGTCTAACAGATACACTGGACAGAAAATTCTGATTTATATAAATTTCAAACTATTCCAAAATTGAAATTATTTGTCTTCTTGGTCAATCAGTAACATCGTACGTTCTTGCGTAGCTGAGGTGGATTGAAAATGAATTTCAAACTAGAATTTCAATCCAATGTTTTCTTGGACGTCCGTGTCAAATTGTACCCACCCAAATTGTTCCGCGGTCTTAATTTGTTAAGCAAACTGAATCAACACAACTTTGAATGGCTTGCATTCTAATGGTTCTATTGCAGCAAAGTTCTCTCAAAACAAGCGTAACTTTTTAAGTCATTTGGATGTAATATATGAATCAGCAAAATATTAATGGACATGCTGATACAGCTCATCCCAATTTCTGAAAATAAAATCTTTATCTTCTGGGCTCCTTTCTTTAATTTTTCGAGCATTGATAATTTATTTCAAATACCTATGAAAGCATCTGAAGCACGACGCCCTCCCTACTCTCTTCTGAATATGTAGAAGATCCTTTTATATGCAGACATGTTGAAATGCATTAATTAATGTAACACACGTTTTTCAAGTTCAATACTAGTGTTGTACACGTGACCCACTAAATGTTGATAAATTCATGAAATTTAAGATTAAAAATTAATGTCATCTGAAGTTGTCACAAATTTACTTCTTTCTTTATAAGTAATTCTTATCTGCTGAGTGGTCAAAAACACTCAGTCTTGTCGGCAAGGTCGGAAAGGAATTTTCTGGACCGATAACGTACAAGAAAACTGTGGTCCAAACGACCCTTTAATTAAAACATTGAACGTGATGCAAATTTCTAAAACGCTGTGCCTAGGTATGGGCCACAAAACGCCGAAAACGCACGTATGGTGCCGATTGTCGATCAAAATTGTTAAAGCAGGTCTCTGATTAGAGACTCTGTATCATAAGATTGGATTTTTTGTGAGAGCGAATATCATAAATTTTAAAAGACATCTTATTTTAGTGCTATTATTTTTTCCCTTTATCAGCGATTCAGCGTACAAAATAAGATTCATGTCTGACAAAACTTTGTCCAGTCTAACAGATCATTTGACTTTGTCATACCAAATGTCTGACAGTGATTCAAAAATTTTGACAACTCTGCCCTGAAAATCACTGCACGGTAAATTCATTTACAGTTGTGTAGACTTTACAGTTGTATTCTGTCCTAATTTACTTAGAAGTATAGGTGAAATATTTGCGAGATTTTGCCATGGTTTATTTCCTTCTTCACATGACTATTAATTGTTTGGAAGTTTGAAAAATAACAATAAAAAAAGCAGTTTCAGTTTGTTATACGAATCTAACGTAAACGGTTATAATTTGTTGTTTTCCCACTTAAAATTTACATGTACATGTAGTTCAAATGCCTGACTCGGCTGTTCCGACTTATTTTATCAAGAATTTCATATGTGTGAAATGCTTATAAATTTTATGCCACAGCATGAAAACAACTTGAAAACTCAAAAAGCTTACTCTAGTAATTTATCTTAAAGTTTCACCTTTCTGTTTACGTTAATCACCTTCTCTTCGATTTTCTTCCTCTTCGATGTTAAACGTATTAGGATTCAATATTAAATGAACAATTGTACATTTATATCCAAATCAATGAACATGTAATTTGTTTATTCTTTTGATGTTTATTGTATTACCAAATAAATATTGTTGAAAACTTCGAATATTTATGGCTAAAAAATAGGTATAATATTGATTGTGAAATAATTTTTACCACGCGTTAGTCAATGTAAAGAGGTTTCGCGCAGTCATATAGTTACATGTGCAGAGTTGTCGTTAATACTTCCATTTCATTGTTTATAGGTGCCGCTGTGTGTGCTGCAAGGGAGGTTCGTGACGACAATTTTCAACATTTTTTTTTTAGTTCTGTATAGACCAATTTTAATTTAATCAAAATATAGTATTCAAATTAAGTTAAATGAAATTCAATTGCATTTAGTTTCATGTCATTTATCAAAGTTAGATAAATTCAGAAAATGAACTATTTTATGGCGGACGTTTATGCAAGTTTACATTGAATATCACAGGAGTAAATTGGTCGACACAGAAGCCCCACGGACGGCCACTATATAATCAATACAAATTACTGCGCTTAGAAAGCCCGTGATGACCAAGGGAGATTGAACATAGTTCAACTCCCAATAAAAGCGAGTAATTTTATTTCGCGAGTGGTGCTTCTCGCGATAGTACGCGATAATTAATTCCTCGCGTATATTTAGGAATCTACAGTATATATTTCACAGTATATTCTTTGTTCAAGACCTTTTTTTGGGTAATAAATTTTTTTTATCTTTTGTTCTTGACCATGGAGTTTGACTTGCATTTGAGAAACTTTAACTTTTGCCATAAGATGCCATATGGGGGCATCAGTGTTTCAGAAGCACACGTTGGTCAGTATCCAAATCGGGCATAAAACATTTACAATGATCCTTTAAAGCAGTGAGTTGTACCTAATAAATTACGACTTTAGAAATTATGATAATATATTTCGATGTATGGTTTTAAAAAAAAACGTTTATTATACCTCTTTCAAAACTAGCTTACAAGTGAAAAATCACTAGTAAAATAGAATTTGATTGGCCGAGTAGGTCACGTGTCCATCATGTTTGCCCTGCAACAAAACGTCGTGTTTCACGTGTTTGACGTCACAATTAAACGACTGAGGAGTTAGATTGTTTATAGCGACGCTGCTAACTTCGTTCGCGCGGTAACAACAACTAAAAATTCACCCCAAAAAATCACCTTAATTAATGGAATTGCATACAGATAGTAGATTAAAAGTTCTTTGTTAAAATTTTTTGCACTTTTCAAAATTCGTTTATGGAAATACAGCTAACATACGTCATGAGACATCACAGTCTAGACGTTCCAAATGTCTCGTGCGGTTTGAAGAGGCGGATTTTAAAATTAAGGTCAAGATCTAGTAAATGAGTTTAGAATTTCTTCTTGGTGCTAGATTCATTATGACGTCATAATTGATTTAAAATTGATTTTTCCCGTACTTTACGGCTTCAATAGAATTATGTAGAAAATAAAGCACTTTCATGGAATTTAATTTGAAAATATGTCAAATGTAACCCCGATACCCTTATTCCGTTTAATATCATTTTAAAGTAGAGATCAAGAAGATATGAAAAACCGTTTTCTGAGAGACTGTAGGCAATATTGATACATTTCCTTTGTCTGAGATGGAAAAGACTCCCATATTTATTCCAGACTTTCTTCATTTTTCATTGAAAATGGACAGTTTATAATATGTTTTTCCGATGAGTTTACCCCAAAATTATGTCCGGATACACCTTATTTTACCAAGCTTTATTCGTAAAGGATCATTAAGAGAATGTGTATCTCAAATTTGAGAAATCTGTGGGCACCTTTCATTCACTAGATCTTGACCTTAAGTGAACAATGCACTCGCCCCAACGGTCGCACCGTCAACATATTATCGTTGACTGATTGTGTCGATTTAAATGTGTAAAAATGTAATGGTGGTGTTTGAATGTTACTGATGTTATCACATAAAAATGTCACGTAGGAATGTTTTTTTCTAATGAAAAGAGGCTATTGGTGTACCTGTAACTTACATCTGTATCATATCGTTCTCATCAAAAGCATGTTTGCTTTATCCATTGGATCTCCTTTGTAATTCCTGCATTGTGGTTAATTCGGTATTATAAACAATTTATTGCATAATAGTGAGGGAGACATGAAGATTTCTTCGCAAATGAAAAATCGTATTTCCCTCGGGCGTTGCCTTCGGGGAGTATGATTTTTCATGGGCGAAGAAATCTTCATGTTGCCCTCGGGGAATATGATTTTTATGGGCGAAGAAATCTTCATGTCTCCCTCACTATCATGCAATAAATGTAAATTGTGAACTTGTCAAGTCCGAAACACACAAAAGGGTATCGCTGATATCATACAGAGTGTATCATTGCCTTGATCAGGCCAGTAGGAAGCCAATTCAGTTTTTTTTTTTTTGGGGGGGGGGGGGGGCACTGCCATACATTTTCAATTGACAAGCAAAAATTCCCTGACAAGCAAAAAAAAAAAAGTTTATCAGACGTTTTTATTGAGGTGGCACAAGCTATAGTATCTATGTCTACTATAGTAATTTATATATCGGCAAAATTCGTGCCCCCGTCCCCCCCCCCCCCCCCCGGTTCCTACGGCCATGTTGATAAAATTTAGGGTCACTAAGGAAAGAATGTTTTGACTGGAAGAATGGTCTGAAAGAACATGTGTTAACTTGTCGAGTCGGTAACACATAGATGGGGTTTGCTTATAACCAGAGTGTGTCGTAGCTTGATGCAAGGTCATTTGAACGAGTTCAAGGTCATCAACGGAGAAACAACATTCCTTAACTGTCTTTCTACTGGTGAGACATTGCAAGTTGATACCCCTTTCAAGATTGCTTATAACCTTAGAATGTGGCATGACCTTGACTCAAGGTCACTTCTTCCTGTTCGCAGCTTCAACGGAAGACCTACTCGTTGCTTTGCAACGAGCTCTGCTCTAGTTTATGTAGAAATATTCTAATGTCACCTGCATATAGGTTTATGTCTCCCAACCGATTTGATACGCAAGAGCATACTCCGATGACGACATGTTTTAAACCGAGGTAACCTACTGACCATTAAGTTAATGTTACAAGGATTTCAACAACCCCGTTTAAATCAGCCTTTCGCAAATTCTACGGTCGTTAAAATAACCTAGTTTAATTTTTAAGTAGAACCTATCGTTGGGTTGTATTTTGACTGGCACCATACACAATTGTTAAGCCATTTTTTTTTATACATGAACTATTAGTACAGAGTAGTTGGTATACTTGATTAATACATAGGGCAAATCGGTTGTGACCAGTCGACAGGGGATGTTTTCTCCTCAAAGGCACCTGATCCCACCTCTTGTGTTTCCAGGGGTCCGTGTTTTTGCCCTGTTCACGTTTTTTTTTTTTTTTTTGTTACTGGATTTATGAGTTTGATCACTGTTAGTAATCTTCACCTTTTTTGATTAATTCCCCTTGGAAGGGCTCTTGACCCTTCAGTTTTAACAATTTAAAATTCCATTTATCCAGGAATGCTTTGTACATGCACTACCTTACGTTACAATTAGCCCAGTGATTCTTGAGAAGAAATTGAAAATGTGAAAAGCTTATAGACGGACAGACAGACAGACACACGACGGACAACGGGTGATCAGAAAAGCTCACTTGAACTTTCAGCTCAGGTGAGCTGAATGTCTGCTTCAAAATTTGATTTGATGATAAACTCATTTTTAAAAAGTTTCACTTTGATCTGTTACTTTCTCGACTTCATTATAAAATCAGCTTAATCTATCTATCTTTTCTCGATATTGGCATTTCTCACAATTAATGGTAGTTACTTTTGTGTGGTATATAAATAAAATAAATTTTTTAATTAATTTTTTTGGAGAATTTTCCCTGAAAAGTGATTAAATATTAGTTACTTACATACAGCTGTGATGATACTGCTGCTACACCATCAACGTCCTCAGCCGAGGCCATCCCTCATTGTGTGTTTCGACCCCTAGCTCGGTACACTCTCAGGATGGGAGGTCTACAGTGATGATCAGTCACTGCGCGTTGGTGGTGGGTATCCAGCTACTAGTCTCTCTTTTTATCCAAACCCGGCATGATGATCTTTCTGCTGCTTGGGCCATCCTTTAAATTTGGACTGCTGTTCTCCTGCCTCTCCCTGTCACCCACAAAACATCCTCCAAACTGACTGTGCCGGGAAGCCTCTACATCCAACTTCTACTGGATAGTTCCAGGTCTGGCATCCTTTTTCCCTACATTCTGCCAGCAATGGGTCGTATTTTGCCTTCATCTCTTCATGGGCTTCATCGCATCTTTCTTCCCAAGAAACTGTCAGCTCTATGACAATGATCTTCTTTGTACTTGATGACCACAGTACCATATCAGGCCTGGGATTAGTTGGAATTATCTCTGGGAATGTCAGTTTCTGACCTAGATCTACGGCCAGCTTCCAATCGTCTGCCTGGTTAAGTATTCCGGAGGTCTCTTCTCTCTTCTTTGCTGTTTCACCTTCTTTTACAAAGCAAATCTGTGTATGTTTGCTTTTACTCTTCCGCTCTTTTTCTATAGTGTCTGCCATCTCTTTTAGAATCTGATTATGACGCCATGTGTATCTTCCCTGTGATAATGCCACCTGGCAGGAGGATAGAATGTGCTGTAGGGTTCCTCTTTTTCTAAAGGGGACACTCTGGTGTTTCTATGAGATCCCATCTGTGGAGATTGGCTGGTGTTGGTAGCAGATCGTACACTGAGCGTAGTGGAAATTGTTGTTGGAACTGCGGGTATTTCAAGATGGCTGCCCAGGATAGTGTCCGTTGGTCTATTTCCCATCTTGTCCAAGGCCCCTGGCCTCCCATCTCCACTGCCTTAGCTTGTCGGTTTTCTTGTATTATATCGTTTAAGTGTGTAAATGTTTCCTTGATTTCAGTATTTTAAAAATTTTAATTTCCCTGAAAATCCCTGTCATTCACGTAGCATTTAAGTGTATGGTGAATAGTTATTTTGTATGGTGAATAATATCACATTGATTCTACACATGCACGCTTAACTTGATATTAAAATGATGCTGGAGTTGACAACATCAATATATGTAGTATTTGTAGACCAGGTCTTCCAACAAGCTGTTGGAATTTCGATGGGCATTTATTGTTCTCCTTTATAAACCGACCTTTTTTATATTCCTATTTAATTCAATATTCAGATATATCGACGTCGTTTTATCAATTAATAATAGTTATACTTTTATTCATATGACGACTCGATATAACACAGTGAACTCGAAATTAAAGACACCTCAGAGTCTATTACATCAATTTCATATTTGGATTTTGATACCGACTATAGACGATATGGGCCAACTAATAACTAAATTGTATGACAAACGATATGACTTCAGCGTTTCCATTGACAACTTTCCTTATTTATGTAGTTACAGTTCGTTTTCACTTGCATATGTTGTCTATGTCTCCAAACTTATTCGAAACTCAAGAGCAGGCTCTGCGTACAATCAATTCTTAAACCGAGGCAGGCTACTGACAGATACGTTGACGCTTGTTACAGAGTTTTCATCATCGTTAAGTCAACGTTTCATAAATTCTATGGTCGTTATAATGACCATGTTAGCAATGTAACCTATCTTTAGGTGTTTTTAATGACATATTTCAAACCAATTGTTAGGCTTTTGTTTTTCATTCTAAACTTAACTATGGACTATTCCGTCTACATGTACCTGATCAATACATAGGGCTAATGGTGGGAGTGATCGTTCGACAGGGGACGATTAGTACTCCTAGGAATCTGATCCCACCTTTGGAATTTCCTGAGTTCCTTGTTAAAATGCCCTGTTCACAGATTTGAATTGTTTGTAGGTTTTTTTAGAATGGTCACTGTTCATTGTCTACAATATTTCATCAAAATAATACAAGAGTGATCGTTCATAAATATGTTGTAACATCATTTTTGAAAGTCAATGTGGGAAGTGACAAAAGATAATAAAAAGTAAACAAGTTCAAGAATTCAGTTTTACGTACAGGAACCCCTGGAAACATCAGAGATGGGATCAAGCCCTGGGATTATGAAACATCCTAATTCCAAATCTTGATTTTGCGATGAAATGATTTAGCCGAAAAACAGTCCAAAATATAAATACTATTCGACATTCTATCCTCAAACTGCATTTGCCTGCAAATTCAGATTTTCAATTTACAAGCTATAAACATGTTACAAATGATTGAAATTTTGACTGTAAGCTAAGTTTGTTTCAACTCCCAGGACCAGGTGTTTTGGAGGAGTAAGCACCCCTTGTCAATCGGTCACACTCGTCGTGAGGCTGAGCTCTTTGTACTGATGAAAAATATCGGAGTATTCTGTACAAACAAGTCAGTATATGAAAAATGGCTTAAAATTTTTTACTTAAAACTGTAGTCTATATTCGACCAAAGTTTTTGTAAACAAGCTCGTTGTATCGGCACTTGTGAGATGCTCTTTTAATACCCCTTGTAACATCAACTTATTTTCAGTAGCTGCCTTGGCTAAGAAAATTGATTACGCAGAACATATTCTTGTGTACTGAATCACCTGGGGGACATTAGCACCATATCCGGGTGATAGTGGTATATTGTACCATAGGACTGGCGGTAAATTTAGATTTTGCTTTGATGTTGCTGTGGTGTATTTGCCAGAAGAATCACAGTTTTTTTTAAGTCACGCCTACCTTTTGGCATCAAGCCATACTGTGACAAGACCTTGACTGATGAATAAATGATGTCAATTTCCAGACCTGGCTGATCGATGAATGAATTAAGTCAACATTTTTAATTTCAAAAATACTAACATTAGCTTGTCGATGTTAGCTTCATAAATGTTTCTGTATGTTTTCTCCGCGTATCCTTAATCAGTAAATGATACGTCCTATCTCGAGTTCTCGTCAATCTCTTTCCCGTCTCCAAATACAAATAGCAATTTCACATCAGAAGTCCCCGCGTTTTTTTTTACTTCCAATACCATTTCAAACTTTCATTAAAATGTCAAAAATCATTTCATTTTTTTTTTGTACGCTGACTGCCATATAGAAAAAGTTCAATGGTGATGTTTCCCATACCCCCCCCCCCCTTTTTAAAAAAAAAACGATCTAGAAAGATAAATTTTCTTTCAGACTTCACGACTTGAATATAAAAGCCTACAATCGCTACCCCTGTACCTGTTCCTGACAAAGATCATGTTTTCTGCGTCTTCAACATTCCAAAGGTACAATATCTTCACAGGTACCAATTCCGAATCTTTCATCAACAAATTAGGTAGCAGTGACGCAGCTAAATATGATCCTTGCAGATGGAGACAGCTTATATATACGGACCGTGGCTTGACACCTCGTAGTAGGCGGTGCTAATTATCAACTTGCTTTTCTCTCATTGGTCCTCTGGTACAAGTAACTTACACAATAGATATTAATTGGTTGGCGGTAAATACACTCACAGTTTTTATTCACTCGGGGCTCCGCCCCTCGTGAATGAAAAACTGTGAGTGTATTTACCGCTAACCAATTAATATCTATAGTGTAACTATAACTTGCTTTATAGGTTATGGAAGCTGACGATAGAAAAGTTGAAATCATCACGTTTATCATTAAGTTTTTAGTTTGCCATAAATGTCTTTCTCTAGTAAAACATCTAAATATGAAACAGGTGTACCAGACTCTATAGTATCTTGTGACACGATGGCGTGTTTTTTTTCTTTGAAGGAGCTCTGTGGGATATCTTAGTTCAACGTATGAATGAAAATGAATATTGTTAATTATTTACTATAAATGTCGTAGATATAATCTAAATTTTGAATTGACTTTTTTCAGGCCTTCTTTGTTTGTATTTTAGAATTTTATGAAGTTTTGGAATTCAGGAAAGGTACATGAATGGCAATAAAAAATTTATTTAATTGATGGGAATATTGAAAATATTTAAAACTGGCATGTCTCATAATTTTGAAGAATTTTTTCCTCTGAAGGAAAACTATGAGTATAAACCAATCGAAAAATTAACATTCTGAGAGTATTGTATAAACAATACTAGTGTCCTACCCGCAAATTAATCTGGCTCCCCTTGAAAATTAAAAAAAAAACTTTTATTCCGTCATAAATCATAGAAATGAAACGAATTGCAAATTGATCTGTAACTCATTAAGGTACACTCACACACCAAAAATTAGCTCAATATCTGCAAGCGTTTAGAAAACCAAGTGGTTGAGACTGACAGGCCGCCAGAGGAGAAGGAACCCTCCAATTTCACCAATAAGGGACTTGTTTAATTTATTTACACAAGTGAACAACACTCAATTTCTTGAAATAATACTAGTAGACTATGTTAGTCCATGCTCTGTCAGCTTGAATTAGCACTGATCACGTAATCTTTATTCTTCTGAATTGAATAAATGGTACGCATTCGGCCACTCAACTTTATCCTTCTTATTTTTTTATCCACTCTTGACAAAACGTTTAGGTCCTCCACTTCCTATCTAACCTATCGCCTGGCATAATCTTCGACAAATTTTAGTTCTTCTATTTACTTCAATTATTACATAATATATGAAAAAAGCTTGTGCTATCATTGCAAGACATCACAGATCATTTTTCAATTTAATATCAAGCTAATTAGCATTGGTATCTAAGGCTAGCTTTATGGAAATTCGATTTCTCTAAAAACGTATTTATTTTTGTTCTTTTGTGGGGTGCAAATGTCATCTTTTTACCAGAGCGTTTGTAAGACTTCAAAGAACTTGAATCATGCATGAAATTAAAATTGTTGCACAAAAAGATTTCTATTTCAAGCTTTTTAAATAAAATAATAATTTTACGAATTATCGTCCCTAGCTAAGGAGCCTTAAGACCTCATAATTTAATTCACTCTGACGTTAATACAATAGTTTTGTAACCAATATATATATATATATATATATATATATATATATATATATATATATATATATATATATATATATATATATATATATATATATATATATATATATATATACAAGCCTAATATATATATATATATATATATATATATATATATATATATATATATATATATATATATATATATATATATATATATATATATATATACAAGCCTAAAATACAAAGCGTCGAAACAACTGGGTGCCGTTTTGTTAGAGGACCAGTTTACACATGCAAATCACGTGGTTCATCATATGACTGCATCCTATGATAGTTGTAAACTATTGTCCCACCGGTGTCGTACAAGATGAGGTCGATTTTAATTCTCTCTTCCGTCCTTTTGGTTGCAGCATGTGTCTCTGCATTACAAAGGTAAGAGAAAGTGCTGAAATTCATGCAATTTACGCTGGAAGAGCTTCAATGGTGAAGATGTTAAGTATCATAGTATGTTTAATTTCAACTTCGCTGCTTTGAAAACAGTCACATGCAGTGATGTTATTCCATTTTTTTAGCAAATACATAACACCTTGTGTGCGCTGAACAAACGTACATTTGTAACTATGATTATCATTCCTTCAAATTGCGTTGAGTTCAGAGCAGTCAATAATCTTGCTGCCCACAATTGACCTTTATCAGATGTTTATCACTGTTAATAATATAACATTTGTAACAGGAAAGGAGAAAATGTATGGCTGGGCCAGGAATCGAACCTGGGACCCCTGCATCACTAGTAAGATGCTCTATGGACTGAGCTAGCTAGGTCGATATCCACGGCCCAAACCATTACATTCCTCCCTCCTTAAATGTTTTCACGCTCGAAGACACAACCCAAGTTCTTATTAGCCCCTGGCAGGACTTTCACCTGCAAGTCCAGGGGTGGTCACGGCACCAAATCTGTAACAGGAAAGGAGAAAATATATGGCTGGACTGGGTATCAAACCCGGAACCCCTGCATCACTAGTCAGGTGCTCTACTGACTGAGCTACTGAGGCCTATATCCACGGCCCAATCATCACACATTCATCTGTTCAAGAAGTAACTGTGTAGTCGCTAAAAAAATTGATTGCTTTAGATAGCCTTTCGACATTGTTAGATAGCCTCACAACTTTTAGAACTTTGAGAACAAAGTCTCTTAAGGAGATGCAATTTGCATTGTGATTTATTAGTGCATTGTTTTCAGAAGAGTTCTAAGTTGGAAACCTTCACTGCTCCCAACATGCCCAAGTGGGACATTTTAAGAGGCTGAAAAAAATATACATATAGGAAAAAATATGATATTAAAGATAGCTAAATCAAGCTATTTTGAATAGGTAATTCTCAGTTTTTAGTTGGCATCTAATGTCACATACTTTTATGTATTTTTCAGAATCAAACTGCACAAGTTTGATAAAACTGTTCGAGAGACTTTGTTAGAAAAAGGAACAAGAGTGGAAAATTTAAAGAGGAAATACAGTCGGTTAATCACAGGTCCAGAACCAGAGCCTCTGTCAAATTATATGGATGTAAGTCCTTATCATTAATATCAGGTTATGTTTAAAAGTGTATTATGTATTTAAGACATTGTTTGAAATTACAACTAGCCTAGTTTTATTTTGGTACAGGAAATTGGTTGAAATCTTGGTATTGATGATATATTTTGTTTCACAAGCTACATGTATTATTTTGTGAAATTTCAAATGACATTTATGATTAGTTAAATTAATCATGTCCAACATTTTCAATCAAATAAAATCAGCATTGCAGAGCATTACTAAGGTGATGACTGTCCAGTGTCCATGTGTCTCAAAGCCCAACCAGGGCTCTCAATTGCCTTGATCTTGGCCTTGAAGTGGGGGATAAGGCTATCATTGTTGAGAATGACCCATTTTGTGTTAGTTGATTTGTCTTTAAGGGGATATTTTTTTAAATAGATTAGATGTTTAAAAGATTGTATTGTTATAGGTTTAATGTAGGTTTTTGAAGTAATACCTGCTATGTAATATACTGATTAGAAGATCTGCTTTATAAATGGATATCTCTGTTGAAAGCAGTTATGATATAGATTCTTAGACCAGTGAAAATGGTAGAAGTTAGTATGTATAGAAACACCTGTCATATGATTCACAGGAACATCTTATCCACTGTGTTCTCTATTACTCAAATAATGCTGTAATTACAGGTCATTTAGTAATAGGGAACAGAGCGGATTGGATACCCCCTGTGTGGATGCTTACTATCTATGTAACTTTTTTCACAGGCTCAATACTATGGCGTAATCGGAATTGGCTCACCTCCTCAGCAGTTTAAAGTCATCTTTGATACTGGTTCATCAAATCTCTGGGTCCCATCAAAGAAATGCAAACTGACTGACATTGCTTGCTGTAAGTCTAGATTGTTTCTTTATGAGTGGACAAAACAAGTGTTATTACAAGCAGAAAAAAGTGCATGAATAAAAAAAATGTATTGTTATTATATGACACCCCCTCCCCCCCAAACAAAAAACAAAAAATAGAAAAAAAAAAAGAACAATCTACTCTATTTCTGATCCTTCACTGTATCCAGGCAGATGATATTCAAGTCTTGCAAATGTCAGTGATTTTTCTACATCCTCTTTAGGTCCGAATATCGGCCCTTTCCCCTCTCAAAAATTACCGATTTTTTCCCAATTTCTATTGCTTTTTTCCCAAAACAAAACCGATGTTGTTTTTGTTATATTGAATTTTTTACGTACGACTTTTCTAAAATGGAACGCTATTGTTCTCGGTCATTCAGACTCCTCAAATAATAGTAAGAAACAGCAGATTATGTTGTGCGTTTACAAGACGTAGAAAAACACATGGTCATGTCAAACCTGTTGTATAAATACATCGTAAGAAAGTGTAATGTGCATGTGAACCGGCAAAACGTAGCTCATTTGTAAATCCGAGTACTAGTAACTCTACAGTAAGCATCAAAATCAAACTGTTTCTACATCCGGCAGATGCAACTAGTATTGCATTGCTAGTATTGCAATATGATTAGCTAGGGTCATAAAAAAGCTTTAATAATTAGTTTGAAAAAAAAGATGATTTGTCATTTATCATGGCAGATTAGTCTATCTTCAATGGCTATTACGAGAAAGATTTTCTCTTATGTCTACCATTATGGCCAAAAAAAAAAAAAATGGAAATATAGGTTGGTCAAAAATTAATGACAACTTTCAAAGATTAAAAAAAGGGTTAAGAATTTAGAACTGTGTCTAATTTGTTACTTTTTAGCAAATAAATTGAATAAATGATGTTACATTTACTTATATACCAGTATTTCATTTTACCTGCCAATTAAGGTTAAATTTCAATCTTTTTGATTTTTCCCAATTTGATACATATGTCGATGATTTTTCCCAATTGTAAAGGCCCAGGCCCCTTTTAAAAAATGTAGAAAAATCACTGAATGTAAAAATTTTTTCAATGTAGGTTGCAAGATAAATAGCAAACATACAATATATTAACAGTTATTCAATAAATCATTTCAGTGTTGCACAATAAATATGATAGCTCCAAGTCCTCAACGTACAAGGCTAATGGAACAGATTTTGAGATTCGCTATGGAACTGGAAGTCTGAAGGGGTTTTTAAGCACCGACACTGTTACGGTAAGTCATACATTCTGATACATACAAAAATTATCTCGTTAAAAATTTAGCGCAATTTTTATCAACTGATTAGTGTTATCATAAATTAGTGAGCAAAACTTCTATATATTCTTTATCGTATTTGTTGATCAATTGTTTGTGCATGTTTGACACCTTTCTTTCACCATCTGCATCTATAGCAAGTCCATCTTTACAGTGTCAAGGTTTTGTGATACCATTCCTCTACACAAACCCTTGACAAAAGTCAATATTTGAAAGTCAGGCTTTTGGTTACACATGGCATAATGGTGATTTATACCAACCATTGAGAATATCTCTTTCAAATCCATCGTTATCAAATGGCTCAAAGCAACAGCACATCTTTGTGTTTGTTATGTGAAGGATCTTCCAAAAGTTTTTCAAAAAAATCTCCAAATTTCATTTGAGTTTACTATTCACAAATCCTACACATGTACAATATTGACACTTTCCATTTCAAAGACAAGTTATATTTGTTTAAAACTTACCTACTATAAAGGCTGTTTTGTTCTTGACAGGAACAAATGAAAAAGTAGCTTTCCAGCCCGACTTTTAAATAGTGACTTTTAAATTGTCAAGGGTTTGTGAAGAGAACAATAAGAGAACAATATCATAAAACCTTGACACAAGTGAAGATGTAGCAAGTCAGAAAGACATGTGACTGTAATAAAAATTTCTGCAGATTGACTTTTTATAACATAGTTATGTATAAATTATCAGTGATACTGTGATACAGTCTCAATGTCTGAATTGTAGCAAGTCCTGAAAATCTGCCACCAATTCAGCCTGAGTTTAGTGCCTTTAAAGCTGATTTAATTCCTGTCCAGAGTCATTTGAGGCCAACAATTAAAAAATGATCTGTTTGATGTACTCCAACTGATAATTAAAATCACTCCTACCCAATTTTTTCAGTACTTTAATTTTTTTTGTTTCTGGGGAAGTACAGATCATTTTTATGATTTCAATGACAATTATCTATGTGTTAGGAGATTCAAAAAAAAAAAAAATTACCCACCTTGAAAAATATGGTAGGGATTACATCAAACGAAACATTTTAAATGATGGCCTGAAATGCTTGTGAGCTTTTAGTTAATGTGCACACTGCTTTACAGGAAATTATTTATGGGGATCACTTATGTTATACACTGTCAGGAAGTGGTACTCAGTGGTGTCACATACATATAACTCATTCAAGTAACAGTATGAGCTTAGTTCACATTGTAGGTTGTAAATGACTTCATAAAAATGTATCATAAGTAAATGAGAATACTTTTATAGTTGAGCTTTTCTCTGACACCTAAGACAGATTACATTATGCAATCTGTAGGTACATTGATAATGATAGCTTTATATATCAGTAAGAAATATGGTCAACAAACTTTGAACCTTTACTCATATATATTTATCAGCATAAGTACTTTAGTCAAGGCCTGAATCTTAATTGTGTCTTACAGTAATTGAGATTTAAGAGATAATTTGAGATAATAGATGCATCTCATATCACAGTAGACAAAAGTCAGTTGTTATCTCTCAAGATGCTTGAACACATTGAACTGTCACAGCCTGAATCCATTATCTAGCACTGAAATGCAGTTGAACACTTTTTTGAACCAACATATAAACTTCACTTAGGTAATATTCTACACTCATTTAAGTGTAATTGTTGATATTATAATACATTCTAGTTTTTGTGGAAGGTCCATAATTACAACAGTACGTAAAGAATCGTATTGAATACTAACAAGTCTTCTTCATAAACATGATAAAAACACCAATATCCTAGATTGGAGACATCAAGGTACTGAACCAGACATTTGCAGAAGCAACAGAACAGCCAGGAATCACATTTGTGGCAGCTAAGTTTGATGGAATCTTGGGGATGGGCTACCCCCAAATCTCAGTAGATCATGTGTTACCAGTCTTCAATAACATGGTCAATCAAAAACTAGTACCAGCACCCATCTTTTCCTTCTACCTGGACAGGTGTGTATCAGCATCATTACATATTTTATTTCTTTATTGAAAGCAAAACCACTCTGCATATTTATATAATTTATTCCTTTTTTTTTTTTTTAAATTTCATTAAATGTGCAACAAAATCACTTGCAGCAAGCAAAGTGTATATGTACTGTCTAAATACAGTGTCATTCAGGGGCATAAGTATATCCAGATTAAAGTTCATTAAAAATCAATTTCGGGGGTTGTGTCCCTTTACAGTAATGTGAAAAGTAACTTGTCAGTTTTCTTGTTGGTTTACTTCAAACTTTCAAAGAGCACTGTCTAATAGCTAGAGTAAAGGATTCAAGTTACTTTATCTTGAATTTTGCAGGGTTATTTGTTCTTTTTATAATTTAGGAATGATAATAATAACTAAATCTGTAATTATTATAATAGAATATGGATAAAAAACAATTTGCAGAAATCCTACTGGCAAGGAGGGGGGTGAGTTAATTCTAGGAGGCAGTGATCCTAAATTCTACTCTGGTAACTTCACCTACGTTAATGTGACCCGACAAGGTTATTGGCAGATTAAAATGGATGGGTAAGTTCTATATACGTGGTGCATAAGCATAAAAAACAAACAAATTGAAGAGCATTCAGAATATTTGATGCTTATTGACAGATGACATTTTTTTTTCAAGAAAGTTTTATAAAAATCTCTTGGCTTTCCCTTTTGTCAGAATTCAGAATTTTGATTACTGAAATACAATTTTGTAATAACTTGTCTAATCAAAGTATTGTGCACACACACCACCATTTGTGGAGTCTATGTTTGCATCTTGACATTCAAGTTTTGTACACAATTCAGATTATATTTTTTCTGGAGAAAGCTCTCTCTCTCGTTTTCAGAGTTAAGCTTAATGGTAAAACCTCTAAATACTGCTCAGGAGGATGTAAAGCTATTGCTGATACTGGAACCTCCCTGTTAGCTGGCCCAACCTCAGAAATCAAGTCCCTCAACCAAGCAATAGGAGCAAAACCATTTGCAGCTGGAGAGGTATAGTTCCCATTTGTTTTGAGTTACATGTATTTTACTCCACTTTCCCAAGAGTGGGGAAATTAAATCTCACTGGTTTGTTAGTCTGTCAGTCAGTCTAGCTGTCTATCACAAAAACTTAACAGACAATGACTCGGTACATTTTTTATCTTAATAGCGCTATCATATGATTCATAATTACCTTGAAGTAATAGTCTCCGATAAAAAACAAATTGGACATGCTTTCTATATGCATTTTTTATAACAGTTTTTGTAAAACTTTCATGCTGGATGTCTTGAAATCTTCTCTATGATTTTCTGATACCAGCAGTATTTATTTAAGTGGTTAGATTAGTAAATTAGTAATCTTTTTCAGTACACAGTAGACTGTTCAAGTATTCCAAGTTTACCTCCAGTGAGCTTCACCTTAAATGGCAAAGATTTTACTCTTCAAGGCAAAGACTACATATTGACTGTGAGTATAGAGAGTAGAATCAAAACTGAGTACTGTTAGCTTGTTTTATCAAATTAAGTAGCTTGTACATTTATAAGAATTTTGCTGAGTTATCATTCTACCACTCATGTCTACCCTCACATTGTGCCTGTCATACATCACAAAAATCCGTATATACATGTACCTTCACTTTGTCTATTGACATATACATTTTGTGCCAGAGCAGAACAGAAGTATTGGAAGTATTAGGGATGTGTGATTTAATCAGTACACCGGAAAATCCTGCTTTTTTTTATTGCACAATACATACTGTGATATGGAGACTGAAATACTTGTATTTAATAGTATGTACAATGTAATTATAAATTCTGGAAATAATTAATTTTTCTGCCCCCATAATCATTGAAGTACAAACAGAAAGGTATTGATACTATTTATCCTATATGTATATAAGCATAAAGTTTCCCAATTTGGGTTGGGTGGGGTCTTTTTTCACAGTGTTGCTGGAGAGAGGTTTATTTCATTGATTATTCCATGTTTATGAGATTTGGATATTGACATTAATTTTTTTTTTATTTTAAAGCATTGTTTAGGAAGCGAAATGATTTTGTACATTTGAATGCATTGTTCAATATCCTATGTCCGTGAATGATATGTATACTTTTATTTAATAAGAGCACTTAGTAAACATGCACTATTTAAATAATTACAGGTAACTGAGATGGGTCAAACAATATGCTTGAGTGGCTTTATAGGTCTGGATATTCCTGCCCCTGCTGGCCCCCTGTGGATATTAGGAGATGTTTTCATTGGCACCTACTACACAGAATTTGATCTCAGCCAGAACCGAGTTGGATTTGCCAAAACCGTTAACTAATTTTTTTGAGTTTTGATCAAGAATTTCACATTTCAGAACTGCATTTTGATATTACAGTAAAAGTTGGTGTGTGCTCACTTTGAATAGATTCAGCAGGAAGAAGATATAGGAAGTTTTTTGAAAATAACAAACAGGATGATTTGTTTAAAAGCAGTTGTATTGTCCGATTAACAGGTTTGGTAAAAAGACATATATTTCATATATACAGTACATGTACATAAGTCTGCTCCTTCTATTCCCTTACAGTATTTACACACTAAGTTAATATTTAGCTGGTCTAAAGCAGAACAGAAAAACACGTGGAATGGCTATTGTTGTGCAGATACATGTAAAAATGCTTTACTTCAAATAATATCAGTTATCTTTAATATTCTTACTAACATGGCTTTTTTTTTGCTTCATTTATTAAAGCTTTCAGGTGTGGTTTGGCTGTTAATGCAATCTTGTGTTATAGACTTTCTGCATGGAATGGTCAATATATCTAACTCTGTAGTCTTTGTAGTGATTCCTGGATGTGTATCCCCTCGGGCACCAGAATTAAAACTTTGTTGAAATTACCTAGAAAAATCAATTATAAAACAATATAATTATGTCATTACAAGATGGAGAGTTGTTGGTATTCTATTCAGAAAGTTTAACTACATGTATCATTAAACTGCAAAATTTATGTACCAGTAGTTTAAATGCACAGCATTTCAGCATAGTTAATGCATTAAATTTTACTAATGCTACTAAAACACAAAGTAAAATTGAATAAAATTTAAATTGCCCTAGGAGATGCAAAGCAGCACTTGGAGTATTGGGAATTGCAGACTACAGAAAAAAAAATGATTAGCATTTGATATGATTTCAACAATTATGTGTATTAAAGGTTAATTTGACTTGATGTATGATATTACAATACTCTATTTATTATAGTGGAAAAAAAAAGATTGAGATGGTTTATCAAATGCTAAATTGTTTTAATGCTATTTTTAGCTCACCTGAGCCGAAGGCTCAAGTGAGCTTTTCTGATCACATTTTGTCCGTCGTCCGTCCGTCCGTCTGTCTGTCTGTCTGTCTGTCCGTCCGTCTGTAAACTTTTCACATTTTTGACTTCTTCTCAAGAACCACTGGGCCAATTTTGACCAAAATTGGTACAAAGCATCCTTGGGTAAAGGGGAATTTAAATTGTTAAAATGAAGGGCCAAGTCCCCTCACAAGGGGAGATAATCAAGAGAAG